>NC_139346.1:183970299-184370299 GCF_055883805.1 Amblyomma maculatum
TACAATTTTTAACCATATGCACTCGAATAATTAACTTGAAATCGACTAGTGTGCTTTAATTTCATAGCAACACAACCTTGAAATCTACGCACTACATAATTTTGGTTTAGCGATACTTTAAGGTATTTATGATGCACTTGAAGAACATACAGTTAGAGAAGGAAGTGGTTAATTAAGCGATAAGTATATGTTATATGGCAACTCCTTGAAGGAGAAATAGATCAAGAAATGTTTTTCAGGAATAGTATAGTTTGTCATAGAGCATTACTAATAGCACTGGATAATAATTAGCTTATGATAACTAAGCAATTCAGAGAACAGTGAAGTACAGTCATCATGGCTACAATACACAATATTGACACATGCCGTTAATAGAAGACGACGGAGAATTGAAGGGGCGATTGGAAAAAAAAAAAAAAAAAGAAAAGCTAAAATGTCTTTAAATTAATCTCTTAACTGCTTTAGATAATTTGAGACCTAAGTTAGCTGAGGTGTTTTTGAAGGCGACAACGGGAGCTGAATACCAAAGCCAAGGCGGAAATTTTGGCTTCCTGCATTCAACCCTCTCCTTCACTCTTCACAACGCGGCACGCTGCAAAGAGAGAGAGAGGGAGAGTATGTTCAGGGAGAGGCGGTAACAGGGTAGCAAGCAGGATTTGTAGCAGTGGAGAAACAGGTCCCACCAAACCTCCGCTTGGTGGTGCGCCCGCATCGCGGCGGCAGCCATGGTCAGTCGGCCAGGGAATGTACACGGCGCTGATAAGCGGGAATTCCGCAGCCGCCAGCCTTCGGCTACCCCGCCTGGGCTTGCCGTTTCTGCTGCTGCAGTTTGAAGTAGGCGTCTTCTTGATCGCGGTTCGAAGGGAGAGGAAGATGGAGAGAGGCTGCTCGAGAGAAACGAGTCGAGAAACCGCACCATGAACCGCACTGAGAAAGTGAGGAAAGAACTTTCGCTTTTCCGCCAGCCGGCGTTGCACACTTGGCTGGGCTTTCCGGCGGCTTCCTTTTCGGCGCTTCCTCTCCTCATCCCTGTCACACTCTCCCTCATCGTCTCCTCATCTGGAACCCTTACCCCTTTCCTTCTCCCTTCGACGACGATAAAGAAGAGAAAAATAAAGAAAAAAATAACGGAAATGCTGAGTAAAACTGAAGAAGAAGAGCAGTGGAATCGGCAGAAAGTTGATATCGGCGAAACAAAATGAATAATACGAGAAAAAGATTATTATGCGCAGGGGCGACGTGTGCTAGGGCGAGCCAGAAACGCTGTGGAGCTGACGTCACCGGCTGCGACCAGAGTTTTGGATTTATCTTCTTTCCTTTCAGTTTGCTAGGAATACTGCTTTCGTGGGGTCAATGGGCCGACGAGCAGTCGTGACGCAGCCAGTGAGAAATTCCGGTGACGTAGTGGTTGCGTGTCTGGCACGTCGGCGTCGGATACATAGACCGTCGCACTCCGCGGATATGCATTCGTGACAGAAAACTTTCTTTGTGATTTCCGGGGTTGCGGCAGTACAGTCCTGAGTCATGCGTCGTAATTCCCTGCGGCAATAAATATCGTTACAAAAAAAAAAATATCCTAACCGGAGATGTTTTTATTACTGCAAAGATTTCCGGGTTAAGGACTGAAAACATGATGATGCTTATGAAATCGCTCTATTGCTTATCCAAGCTTTCCTCTCCCCTAAAAAGAGCGAGGGTTCAATATCGAGTTTTATAAGGAAGTATTAGCAATCAGAAGCTCAATCATGTAGTGTCCGTTGTGTTACGCACTGTGTTACGTACTGTGTTATGTAGTGTGTTATCTAGGTTTACCGGAGAGGCGAGAACTATATTTATATATAGGAGTAGGTTTCCTTGCCAATAAGCATATAGCGGACAATATAAATGAATTCTATAGTATTAATGAGAGGGTGGAAGGCATCGTAAATAGGCTTACTTAAGGTTGTACAGGCCTACGCACCTACATGTAGTTATGATGACCAGGCAGTTGAAAGCTTCTATGAAGATGTAGAATTGGCAATGCGAAAAATAAAGACGAAGTATATTATGCGCGACTTCAATGCTAAGGTAGGAAAAAAGCAGGCAGGAGACCAGGCAGTAGGTGTCTGACTATGGCATTGGTTCTAGGAATAGCAGGGGGGAGTTACTAGTTGAGCTTGCAGAGCGCAATAACCTAAGAATCATGAATACCTTCTTCAGCAAACGGAAGAACCGGAAATGGACATGGAAAAGTCCCAACGGGGAGACTAAAAATGAAATCGACTTCACACTGTGTTCAACCCCCGCCATTATGCAAGATGTAGAGGTAATCGGGAAAGTGCGATGCAGTGACCACATGATGGTGAGGTCTCGGATTAGCCTAAATCTGAAGAAGGAACGCAACAGATTAGTAAGAAATAAGTCCATCAACGAATTAGCGGTGAGGGGGAGGGCAGAAGAGTTCAGGATCTCACTACAGAATAGATATTCAGCTCTAACCGAGGATGGCGACATTACCCTAGAAGCAGTAAACAATAATTTCAGAGATATCATTACTGAGTGCGCTGTAGAAGTAGGCGGTAGGATAGTTAGAGAGGATACCGGTAAGCTGTCTAAGGAGACGAAAGATTTGATTAAGAAACGCCAGAGTATGAAAGCTTCCAATCCAACAGACCAGATATAGCTAATCAATAAGTGCAAAGTGGCCGATGTAAAGAATTAAACTTGGAGAAATTTGAGCATGCTGTAAAGAACGGGGGAAGCCTTAAAGCGATAAAGAAGAAATTGGGCATATGCAAAAATCAGATGTATGCGCTAAGGGACAAAGAGGGCAACGTCATCACGAATGTGGACAAGATAGTCAAAGTAGCCGAGGAGTTCTATACTGATCTCTACAGTAGCCAAAGTAGTCAAGTCCGTAATGAGATTGGTGGTAGGAAAAAACAGTCAGACGTCCCACCAGTGACACAGGACGAGGTTAAGAAAGCAATAGAAACTGTGAAAAGGGGAAAGCAGCTGGAGAGGATTAGATAACTATAGATTTGTTGAAGGATGGGGTGGATGTCGTGCCATAAAAACTGGCCACCTTGTACACGCAGTGCCTGGTGTCATCGACGATACCGAAACCATGGAAGAACGCAAACATTATCCTCATTCATAAGAAAGGGGATGCTAATTAAGGACCTTAAAAATTACAGACCAATCAGCTTACTTTCTGTTACGTATAAGGTATTTACTAAGGTAATCTGTAATAGAATCAGGACAACCTTAGATTGCAATCAAGCAAAGGATCAAGCAGGTTTTCGGAAACGGTTCTCTACTATCGATCATATTCATGCCATCAACCAGGTGATAGAAAAATGCTCGTAATATAACCAGCCCTTATACATAGCATTCATTGATTACGAAAAAGCATTTGACTCAGTAGAAACCTCGGCGGTGATGCAGGCATTGCGAAATCAGGATGTAGACGAGCCGTACGTGAAAGTGCTGGAAGATATATATAGTGGCTGCACAGCAACCATAGTTCTGCATAAAGAAAGTAACAAAATTATCATAAAGAAAGGTGTTAGGCAACGAGACACGACCTCCCCAGTACTATTCACAGCTTGCTTAGAGGAAGTATTCAGAGACTTGGAATGGGAGCAGTTAGGGATAAAGGTAGAAGGAGAATACCTCAGTAATCTGCGATTTGCTGATGACATTGCCTTGCTAAGTAACTCAGGAGATGAACTGAAAAGAATTATTGGTGACCTCGACAGGAAAAGTAGAAAGTTAGGATTGAAAATCAATATACAAAAGAATACGGTAATGTTCGACAGCCTAGGGAAGGAACAGCAGTTTACGTTAGGTAGCAAAGCATTGGAAGGAGTAAGCAAATATGTATACTAAGGACAGGTAGTAATCGCAGATCCGAACCAAGAAAAGGAAATAACAAGAAGAATAAGATTGGGATGGAGCGCATTTGACAAGCATTCGCAGATTATGGCTAGCAGCTTACCGGGATCGCTCAAGAGGAAAGTATACAACAGTTGCATCTTACCTGTACTCACCTATGGGACTGAAACGTGGAGGCTAACCAAGAGGGTTCTACTTAAGTTGAGGACAACGCAGAGGGCTATGGAACGAAAAAGGGTAGGGGTAACATTAAGAGATAGGAAGCGTGCAGAGTGGGTCAGAGAAATAACTCAAGTTACTGACATTCTAGTGGAAATCATGAAGAAGAAATGGGCATGGGCAGGACATTTAGTGTGAAGAGAGGATAACCGATGGTCGAGGGTAACAAACTAGATTCCAAGGGAAGGAAAGCGTAGCATGGGGCGGCAGAAAGTTAGGTGGGCGGATGAGATTAAGAAGTTCGCAAGGGTTAAGTGGATGCAGCTAACACAGAACCGGGTTAATTGGAGAAATATGGGAGAGGCCTTCGCCCTGCAGTGGGTATAGTCAGGCGGATGATGATGATGATTACATTTGAACTTACCCGTTTTCTTTACGCAACAATTCCTCACGAACTTAACGTTTATACACGACAAATTCAACCTCAAGACATCGCACATCAGTTCTAATCAGGAACACTCGATGGCCAGATTTAATAGAGCTGCGTCGCTAAACCAGCACAGAGGTCCCAATCTTCAGCTGCGTATATATCTATTCATTTTCTTTGGTTCATATGACACTTGTATGCCGAAAACTGGAAATGACAGAAAACTGAGTATATAAAAAGGAGAATGGAGATGTCATTTCTAATGTGTAACACCAAAGCCCGCTCTTCCTTTGAAATGTTAGCATAGTTTAGAAACAGACATTCAGCACGAAGTAGCAAGGAGATGCACAGCACCACCTTCGCCGCGGTGTCTCAGGGGATAAGTAGCTCGATTACGACCCTACATGAGGATGCGAGTTAGATCCCGCGGCCGGTTCTCGTTTGGTGAGAAAAGAAACGCGCCCGTATACATGTGTGATATCAGGGCACGTTAAAAAAACCTAGATGGTCTTAGTTTTCCAGAGCCCTCTACTACGGCGTCCCTCATAGCCTGAATCGCCTTCGGACGTGAAACACTGTAAACCATAAGTACAGAATACCGACACGAAGCTGCCACGCAAGGCACATCAAATAATTAGCTGTGGTTTAGCTTGTGGTTAAAGCTGGAGCTATCCGCATGGCTACGCTTAGGCTCGGCTAGAAAGTAAAGACATGGTATTTGCACATAGTAGTTTACTCTATGGTTTCAGCTTTATTTATGCCATAAGGGGCACTTTTGACCACTAAAGTGCGATGAGACGAAATTCTCTATCGTGCGGTGGTCCGCAGCCCTCCAAAACGACACCCCTTTCCCTCTGTTTTCACTTCCACTTCCACGTGAATGCAAGGGTTTTGGTAGGCTGACTGTGATATCCCCCTCCCATATGAAAGGAGAGGCCCGAGTTAACTGCTCCTGCCAAACGAAATGTCAGGAAGCCCTGCGTCCAGTTAATTAGCGCTCGGCCATGTCAGCTGCCAGCTACTGTCTCCCACGACTCCTCTCCTCCTTCTGTCCTTTCTTCGCTCTTCGGACAGGCACCGGACAGGCACGGCAAAATGGCGAGACTGTTGCCAATGTAGCTCTCGCTACAAAATCGCTAGTGATCCTTCCCCCCTCCCCCCAACACACACACACACACACACACACACACACACACACACACACACACACACACACACACACACACACACACACACACACACACACACACACACACACACACACACACACACACACACACACACACACACACACACACACACACACACACACACACACACACACACACACACACACACACACACACACACACACACACACACACACACACACACACACACACACACACACACACACACACACACACACACACACACACACACACACACACACACACACACACACACACACACACACACACACACACACACACACACACACACACACACACACACACACACACACACACACACACACACACACACACACACACACACACACACACACACACACACACACACACACACACACACACACACACACACACACACACACACACACACACACACACACACACACACACACACACACACACACACACACACACACACACACACACACACACACACACACACACACACACACACACACACACACACACACACACACACACACACACACACACACACACACACACACACACACACACACTGCCAGTAATAATCCATGCTGGCACAGAAGTTCGCTGAGAGCACCAGGTAAGCAAGATTTGGCGATTTGAGAGTCGTTTGTTCCGCTCAATTCTGTACAAAGAACCTCACATGCAAGCACAGACGTCAGTGAGAAGACGCATGCTACGTCGCAAGAGCTGCCGATTTCTTTTTAGCTAGAGGAGAAAATGAAGTTGAAGAGAGGAGAATAAGGGGCAGAACGGAGTGGAAGGAGAGAAAAAGGAAGGACTCGTGGAAGGAAAGAAAAAAGGCAGAAAGCAAGCAAGCAAGGAAGAAAAGCAGTGAAGAAGAAAGTATATAGGTAAGGAAGTGGAAGGAATGAGATAGAAGGATAATGAATAGCATAGCTCACCATATCCTAATATCACCTATATCGAGGGATCGGTATAAGGAAAAGAAAGTCTTCTTGCACCGAAAAGTCTCTAGGAACGATAGTGTAACTACAATGCCATCTAAGCCGCCTCGGCCACATCAATGTTTGCGATGCTGTCAAATGCGGTTGTCGTTAAAGGGCTGAGCGCAAGATATGAATGCCCAAGAAAATGCTACAACGCGCGCAGTAATGACTCCTCGGCTCATCTATGCAACGAGGCATCAAGTCAATGCTCCCCCGGCGGCACAGTCCGCACTTTATAGCAGCGTCGACGCAGTTAGTGAGTGCTTATGCACTCATCGTAGCCTTTCCTCTAAAGCTATATAGCCCATCCATTACCACACTTACACGACGCGAAGCAAATAGCCCCCGGAGGCCCTGCATCACGGCCGTGCACCCGACTCAGTCATCTCGGAGTCAATAGCCCCTCCCCATCCTCTTATAAGCTCGTGCTCTTTACCGCGATGAATATACGAGTGGAAGAGCGCATTGCTACATAACCCATTCGCTAACAGCCGATGGTCTCTCCCTCTGAACACGTGCACGCACTTGGCATCCGCCGATGGCGCACGAATGAGCCATCATATTCCCGGGGTGTGACGACCGCGAAACAGCCATCTTCATTGGTCAGAAGCGGGGGGGGTATCAAAAGCCATTTGCTGATTGGGTCACGCGAGACCGTTTCTCGCGTGGAGCGGGTAAACAGCCTTTTTTGGCTGAGCGTTTCGTTTCCTTCCTTTTTGCCATGGCCACGCGGCACGCGAATGGAGGTAGAGGGAGAGGAGGATGGTCTTCTTGTGGTTGAAGGGAGGAGGGAGACAGAGAGAGCGCTCTACACGCGACGAGGACGACGACGCGGGCGTCTACACACACACGAGCCGTGCAACAGTGATGCAAGCACGATGGACTGCGCTCTAGCTGCTCGACGGCGATGCCAGCGGCAGCAGCCCGGAGGTGCGCGGCTGTTGTTGCTGCTGGTTTGGCTGCCGCTTCTGGCAGTCAGTGACCCTGCGACGGGAGCATCGGCGGCGCAGGAAGATTCCCGGCGTTGCTCGCTCACGGGATGTTGTTGCTCGCCAGCGGTGGTAGTGGCCGCCGGAGCCAGTGACCCCTTTGACCCCTCCCCGGTCTCCTCCTCTCCCAAGCGGAAGCCATACCCCGCTTTTTTTCTTCTCTCTCTCGCATCATCTTCAACACACACGCAAGCCCGATATGAAAACACAGCGAGCGGGATTGTCTCGAGCGGCGTGGGGGCCAAGAGCGCGGTACTTTGAACCCATATTCGAGGGGGGACGGCGGGCGGCCGATCGTCCGACCGACAGACCGAGCGACCGAGCGGCAGGAAACGAGGTGCTCCCACCCCTTCCCCGTTCCACGGCCGACGCGTGTTGTGCTTTCGCTTTCTCCTCCCTGCCTCTTCGCACGATCTTGACTTCTCCTCTCCTTCGTACCCTTGCTCGCTTCCGAGAAGTTTAGCCCTCTGGAACGCGGTTCGTGAGATCGCGCCGTCGATGAGGGCCACTCACGACGTGTTTGTCTGCGTGCCTGTTTGTGTGTGCGTCCGCTGCTGTGGCAGGGTACGAGAGAATTTCTGCTACTCCTCTCTAAATAAGTACCCCCTTCCCCCTGAGATTTGCTTCGCAGAAAGTGTTGCCACTGAAATGCAACATCTGGCCTCATTTGTCCTCTCTAGGGTAAAAATTTGCAATCAGGTGAGGCTAAGGAGTACCATCATTCTACACATGACTATGCAGTGCTGAGCAATAATAAAGTGAAGCTTAGTACATACTTCTGATGCGCGCGACGCCCCCCTTCTCTCTAGGCTGCGTTCATTGCAACTTACTCCGCGCCCCTCCTCCCCCAAAACAGCCGTGACTGTGTGTCAGCACCAAAACCCCCAGATACGAAAGAACATCTTCTCGAAGCGCTCTCCATGGCGGATGAGCTATCGCACTGCTTTTCCCTGTAGGGAATTTTGCGAATACTTATGACTGGAAACTATGCTACGCCTGTATTTTTCATTTGGGCAAAACGCTACTTTTCCCTCTCTCAAGCAGCTGTTTACGCTAATGTTTGGTCGGCGCTCAGTCAGTGACATTACCCGTTTTGGCGCCAGTGTACAGCAAACTTTTCTCCATCACTTTGCCAATGGAGAAACAACAGAAACAAGTAGGTGCATGGTGTATGTGGAGCGAGGCTGGCTTTCAGTTCAGTTCAGTCGTTCAGTCGTGTCCGACTCTTCGTGACCCTATGGACCATGTCACGCCACGCTTTCCGGTCTCTCACTATCTTCCTAACATCACATAACTTCATCTGCAGTGCCTCGAGGATGCCATCTAACCATCGCGTTCGCTGTCTACCCTTTCTCCGGCAACCCTCAACCTTTCCCAACATCAAATCTTTCTCCAGCGACTCCTCTCTTCTCATCAGATGACTAAAGTAGCTGAGTTTTAAATTTAGAATTTGACCCTCCAATGAGCAGTCAGGATTTATGGTCGACAATATCGACTGGCTTTACCACTGAGTTTTTGAACTCCATTTCTCTGTCACTCCTGCCTTCTGCTGTGGCGTGGGCTTTTTTATTATTTGGTACAGAATTTGTGTAGCCGGGAAGTGGGTGGCTGGAGGGTGAAGGCAAATGACCAGTACAGTGAGAGTATCGAGGTGGATCGAGGGTGGCGATGATTGTGTTGGTATTATCCGAACTTGAAGGGTGTAGCGGGGACGTGGCCTCTGGGTTGATGCCTAGGGTGGAGGTTTTACTCAACAAAGCTTCACTCTTCTAGGTTTCATAGATATAATTCCGGCATTTCTTGAAAGTGCCACTTCTGCTGCTACAAGAATGAAAGTGGTTTCACATTCCGAAAACGACATTCTGTGCGTTTCGAATGGGATCTCAAACACAGACCTCACACCTCCTTGCTGTGGTGTGGAATGCGCTCCAGTGGCAGCCACAGAAATCTGAAAGCTGTCGCCTTGCACAGCGGTCGTATTTATTTCAAAGTGTTGTGAGATGGAGTAGCGAGAGGGGAAGGGGCACATCTAGTTATCACCGTCATATCTTCCACAATGCAAAAGGTGACAGAATGTTTAGTGCGCGTTTCAATTTTCTGATAGGCGTAACTTGATTAATACTTTAAAACAAACATCTTGCATGAAAATTTGAGATAAAGAACAGGAAAACATTTAGGTTTCAGGTACATGCATGCACAGTCCGATCTAAATGGCTTTATGCGACACGGTAGCTGTTCACTGCTTAGCAGACGTGTGCAATCAATGTTCGGCCTGATGATGCCGCACCTTTCTGCTTGTTATTTATGACACAGCTGGTTACCTACTAAGTTCCTGGAGATGATAGACAAGAAGGGTGGCTGCTGAGTTAGTGACCTGCACTGATTGCATCCACAATATGTGAAATGCGATCATGGGGCATAGGTAGATGCCTTATGTATTAAACGATCACCGTATTTGATCACACCAAATCAGAACGCACGATCTAGACGTTCACATATACGAGTCTGCTCACGAACTGCCAATAACAGGAATATCGGCTTGCATAGTTGTTCACGCGAAATCTTCGGTACCGGCCATTGGAGAATACACTCGCGGCCTGCTGTAGACGTGTGCACGAAAAAAAAAAAAAGATATCAGGGAATAAATAGTATACTAAAGAAAGTTTGGACTCGCGGCTACAAGAGAACTTCTCATCAGGTGGATGACGGACGGCAAGGTTCGGAGACTGACAACACACCCCAATAAGGAAATACCACGTGGCAACTCTCTTCGTAACAAAAAATAAAGGTCGGTTGTCTAAGGGAAATAACGTCGCGTTACCGAGATATCACTGCATTCAAAGCATCCTTTTATGGGGCCGCACACGTCGTACGGTCCTAAATTTTGAAAAAGTGCGCAAACATGGTCTTTTGGAATAGTCACCAGCCCTATTGGAGCCGTCTCTATTCTCTTCGATGGTCTAAGATATCGAGCCTTCCAAAAGAGACTGACTCTGGAAGGGACGGCGGACATAGAAAGAAGGGTTAGAAAAGAGTGGGGTCATTGAAGGTGGATGGATGGCTTTTTGAAAGAGGCCGAAGTCCAGTACTGTGCATGTACAGCGGGGTGATCAATCGAGTGGGTAACTTAGAGTTTGTCTAAAACACTAACAGCGTCTAAATAGGCAAATAATAAAGTCATTGCACAGCGCTGCGGTCTGTAGCAGCCTAAATGACCTAATCCACTGTGAGTGACAGTTGGGTGATGGACTGCATGCTTTGTTCATAGTGCACACGTTCGTTGGCGTACGCTGGTCATTCGAGGAGAATATGAAGTACGGTCTCAATTGAGCCGCAGTTGTCGCAATACGGACTGTCTGCTTGCTTGAAACGGTACCGTATACTGTCCGTAAAAGCAGCATTAAGACAAAGTTGTAGTTGATATAAAAGCCCGAGTGGTAGCCTTGATTTGAAATGTAAACAAACAAACAAAAAAAAAAAAAAACATTACAAGAATTGACATAGGCAACAACTATGAATGCAGCGGTGACAGTACGCCCCCCTCACTGCCTATGAAGCCGACGAAAACAAGTGCGACGATGAGCTGCACATGCGAAGTGGTCTCCTCTACAAAACGTAAGAATTCAAATCAAGAGTGGGCCTTGCTATAGAGATCCTCATTGCAATGGTGCAGTTTTAAAGGTACTCGACTGCATGCAGTGCCCAAGGGTGCGGGATCAAATCCCAGCCGCGGCGGCCGCTTTGCGATGGAGCCGGAAAACAAGAAGCCCGTGCGCTGTGCGATATGTCAGTGCACGTTAATGAACCCCAGATGGACGAAATTTCCGGAGCCCTCCACTACGGCGCCTCACATAGCCTGAGTGGTTTTGGAGCGTTGAAACCCATAAACTACACCTCTCTATAGGCAGTATGCATAGACATGACAGTGAGAGCCATTTCGTGGTGCCTGTGGCACGGCAAAAGGATGCAGGCATATATATCTAATCGACTTATCGTCCCCTGATCCGGCTTGCCCTGCTCTTGATGCGCGTATACCACAGAATGTGACGTCGAATGAACACCTTCGCAGATTTCGAAGATGGGATGTCTGAACGCGGGCCTTGGATGTGCACACGAAGCCACGGCTCATCCGTTGTTCCTTCTTCCTCTTGTTCCGGCGTTCACTGCCCGGTATGCCGAGAGGTCGTCGCTCGCGGGGCGTCATTAGGCCTGCCTCTCCGCCGATGCATGGAGCCTCGGGGCTGGAGTCGAAGACCCGGAGGGAGCGCACCTCGTCCTTTTTTTTTCTTTTTTTCCTTTTTTTCTTGTTCTCCTTGCACAACCACTGCCACCACCACGAAGCTCCGCCGCACGGTTCAAGGCCGGTCGCCGGGATTCCCCCCCTTTCGCTGCTGCTGCTGCTGCTGCTGCTGCTGCTGCTGCTGCTGCGACGGCGACGACGAGTGGCCGCTGCTTCCGCTCTCGGGCCAACGCCTCCCGCCACAAACCACCACCCTCGCGCCAAAAGGGCAGAGCCGCCGCTGCCAACGCCGATTCATCGCGCAATCCACATGCGCTCCGGACCCATCTCTCACGACCCTCGCACCGCCGGGGCTCTTTCGAGCCTCCCCCTGCCTTCAGCTGGGAAATATTGGAGGAGGAAGAAGAGCCGCCGCAGATCAGGGCGCAGGGAAGCGTGGCTATTGCCCGAAAGGATGCAAGAAGCGAAGAGGAAGGATACTGACTTCTTTACTGGTTCCACGCAGCGACGTGTCATGTTAACGCATATTTAACCACCTCGTTTTTCTTGGCGCTTCCTGCTCCATTGCCGGCGGCCGCCTTTCCATACGGACCTTGTCGAGGGACACTTGTCATATATGTTTCAATGGCACAAACTATAATCATCCCAAGTAAAGGTGAAAAAAAAAAGAACAAGGAGAGAGAGAGAGAGAGAGAGAGAGAGAGAGAGAGAGAGAGAGAGAGAGAGAGAGAGAGAGAGAGAGAGAGAGAGAGCGTACATGCGAGAGAAGGGGGGGGGGGGGGGTGAGGAGTGGGCTCTAGCTTCAGCAGCTGAGGTGCCAGAAGCGACGCCAGTAGGGGGTTAGACACATCTAACCGTGTGAACACTCCTAGCCTATGATTAGTAACCAAGGGATATAGACTATATTCGCGTTTGTTTTAATCATATTCAATGTTGCGCTGGGATCGTAAGCCTCCTATCTTGGGACCGAAATTGCTCTTCGAACCTCAGTTGTTTGAAGGTCCGCGTTAGATAGCTCGCACACTTTTTCTCGAAACTCAATTCATTGATGCCAATATGCAAATAGAACTAGAAAGAAAGAAAGAAAGAAAGAAAGAAAGAAAGAAAGAAAGAAAGAAAGAAAGAAAGAAAGAAAGAAAGAAAGAAAGAAAGAGGACAAGGGAATACCTCCACAGAGGGTCCAACAAGCGTAGAGCATTGCCCTGTGGTCTAAGAGCTGAAGCGTCACTGTCGTCGTTGTAGTAGTATTAGCAGCAGCAGCAGCAGTAGTAGATTTAGGTTTAGTTTGTTTGGTATGTACGGTTTAACGTTCGAAAGCGACTCAGGCTTTGAGAGACGCCGTAGTGGAGGACTCAGAAAATTACGACCACCTGGTGTCTTTAACGTGCACTGACATAGCACAGCACACGGACGCCACTCCGTTTCGCCGCAGCCACCGGTGGTCGGTTTCGAACCCGGGCAACTCCGGTACAGTAGTCGGGCGTCGTAACCAGTGCGCTACTGCGGCGGCGCAGTAGTAGATTTAGTAGTAGTAGCAAGCTTGTAATAGCGACAAGATCAGTAGTGGTCGTCTGCCGCCCAGATGTAATAGCAAAGTATTATCGAAATGGAGATTTCATTGCATTTAACGGTGCGGCAGACGATCAATACTGATCCCGTCATTAGTACTATAGCGTGCAATTACTGCCACTAATTCTACTGCTGCTGCTGCTTCTACTACTATTTCTACTGCTGCTGCTGCTTCTACTACTAATTCTACTGCTGCTGCTGCTTCTACTACTAATTCTACTGCTGCTGTGGCTACTAAATTACTACCACCACCCCTACCACCACCGCTACTACTACTACTACTATACTACTACCATGCACGTGCACCACCACCAACCCCACCACCACCACTCCTCAGCCCTGGAGAGACAGTTAATGCAGCTGACTATACATAAAAAAGAAAGAAAAAAAAAAAGCTCGTCCTTCGCTCACCTCACTTCAGTCGAAAAACGGTCTACTATACACGCTTCCCCACCATATATTGCGCTCAGGGTGTGTAGAAGAGAGTGGCTAAATTCTGATTAATCCGGTATATAGCACCCCCCCCCCCCCCCCCCTCCCCCCTTCCCCGTCCGCGCTATACCTTTTGCGACCCGCGGCAACGCGCACGCCGAAGATAGCAACAAACAGCGGCGCTATGATGAATAAAACACGATCGCGGAGCACCTGCCCGATTCCAGCAGACACGGATATATGCGTTCCGCGGAAGGGGGCAGGACGCGGAAAATTAGGGACTCCCCCCTGACGTCGATCTCGAGCCACCTGGCTGCTTGGTACGTGTGTATGCGGCGTGTACTGTGTGATCAAAAATGCAAAGAGAATGAGCGAACGTGGGAAAAAACACCTCCACTATGTGCGCCGAAACGTGGAAGCCCGTGCTAAAGCGCCGACGAGCTGTGATTGCTTCCTGCGCTATAGTTCACCTGCGCTATTAGATGCACGATCTTTGGTTGATGCAAGTTTTGTAACATGTCCGAGTAGAATCGCATCTCTCATCTTTGTTCCGCGTCTTCCGGAGGGCAGCCACGACTCTGCGCAAGGAGGAAATTTTCCTACTTGCTTTTTTTTATAAGGTAATTGCCAAAAATTAGAAAAAGAAATTACTTTCCCGCCTTTAGACATATGTCCCTAACTCAAGCCAGACCAGATGATTTACGTCGAGATTATCTGGGGGCCATTGTAACTGCATTAAGGCAATACAGACTAGAAGACAGGTCTGTTATAATCTTTGAACCCCAACTACCATTATCTCACGATGAAAAGTTCTTTTTTGGTCGAGTGGGATACACCCCCCCCCACACTCCCTGAAATTCATTTAATGGGAAAAGTTACACATATACTAGAATAGTGTTTTGTTGCCAACTCTATAAAAGCAACTATATCTAGATCACTATAGACAGGCGAAAATTTCGATTTGTCCGCCTTAACTAAGTTATACTCAAACACGCATTTTTCAAATACGAGTTTTACCATGAACGTATACGCATCAAAATTTTGCAGCTGTGGGTCCAATAGCACTTCCTAAAAGACTTTCCTCCGTATTAATATGGTGCTTTATACCGCTGTCACACGGGCATTTCGAAGGCCCTCGAACCGACTTCCTATCGACTCGAAGGCCTTCGAAAGCTGCCACACAGGCGTTTTCAATGGCCATTGAGTCGATAGTCTATCGAGTCAACGGAACAGCTCAGAACTCTATCGAGATCTCGAAGGCCTTCGAACATCGCGCAAGGTTGCTAGTGTTGACCCTTGCACAGCGCCTTTTACGATACAAAAACTTTAACAAACGTTATTATTTTATATCTTTAATTTACGCGGTAAAATATTAATACCCGTAATAATTTTAAAATAGCATCGCTATTTTTTTAGGCGTATTATTTATGTAATCTCGACTGTTATAGCATGCGCCGCCGAGAAAAACAAACACAATAAAAAGCACAATCGTATGAACGCCGACGCGTTAAAAAAAAAAAAAAAAGTTGTCCTTGAATAACAACTAAACACCTGCAGTTACTAATAAAAGATAACAGTCATATTTTATTTTGCACTTATAAATATATTTTAGTTCTTTAAGCAAAACCGAAAGCTACGATAGTGGCACCATAAAAGTTTGGCGCCAAACCCCAGAACTATTTCAATTGCCTTCGAGTTTTGCCGTGTAGCAGCGGCACAACTCCTTCGAGTTTGATCGCGATTGAAAATTTCGAAGGCTATCAACTCAATCGCCTTTGAAAATGACCGTGTGACTGGGGTATTAATTGTGCCTTCAGAGACTAGCAGAAAAGTCTTATGATCTAGATCAACGCATGCAGGTAGAATGCATATTCAAATCAAGGTGCCGAATAATCTTATCGCGAAGCTTAACTATACATTCTCTTGCTGGGAGCAAAACGCTGGTTTGTACAAACTTTCAAAGTTGCTCAGAGCACCCCTGTTGTTACAGAGTTATTTAAAAGGTCGTAGTGTCAGATATGAGAGAGCACTGCCTGACTTCCAATATGACTCATAGATTGCAAAATTGACCTGTGTTTTGAGACTCCGCGGATAATTAACGCGCATTATATACGAGGGGCTTGGTATAGGAGATCAAAGGAGGAATATCCTTCTGGGAGAGAAATTTTAAGACGCGGCCAAAGTGCACCGCGTAGGGTCAGTATGTATATAAGCCAGCTTATTTAGTATCTACGCTTGTCGCAGTAGCTTAATTGATGTGATACTCAGTTACTGGATCCAAGCTAGTGTAGAATGCCGGCCGCAACGCCTGAATTCAGCCCGCATGAGGACACGATATGCTGAAACATGTGTATCGTATAGCTTGATAATCCTGCCTCTACAGCACTCAATACACGTAAACCCATACGGTATAGCATGTCCGGCATACCATGCATATGTATATACCATGCATCTCTATAATATTCAAAAATATGCGAGCGCTGTTGTGATTTAGAGCATGTTAATGAATCTAATTATGTCGTCTAGTTTATTCTGGGGCCCTGCGCTGCGGTGTCTCTCATAGCCCGAGTGCTGCTTTCAGATATGCATGATGGTATGCATCTTATGTGCATCATTGAGTGATGTAAAGGCAGGGTGACCAAACTTGTACCGCTATGCGGACCGCAGTGAGAAAAAATTGTCTTCCACGTGTCAGGAAGCCAAAAAATAATAAATATTGGGGCGAGGAGCGGGAGCTGAAGGGGGAGGTGTCGCTGAAAATGGAGATTTTATTGTGAAGCCCGCGGTTCTTACAACACCGCTGTCTCCTGTGCTCAAAATAGATGTGCGCGCCACTTGGATCAAAGCAAGAAAGTGTTGTCTTCGTCTCGTTTTCGTGCTTGTGAATTCAGCTGACGTAGGTCTGAAATTTGCACGTATTAAGAGGCCCCCGTCTTTTTTTTCGTTTACACAAAAAGCGGGCTCCGTCTGAAGGCTATTTTAGTGAGAAAACAAGGTGCTGAACATGTCTTGTGAAACTGGCACGAGAAAAATTTTCACGAGTCAGCGAGACGCACCTGACTCGCGGTCCCAGCCTTTTTTCGTATACACAAAAAGTGGGCTCCGTCTGAAGACCTTTTGATTCATTTTAGTGATAAAATAAGGTGATGAATATAAGTTGTGAAACCAGCACGTGGACAATTTTCAGGAGTAAGCGAGACGAGACGTATGCGCCTCGCGGTGCCCCTCTTTGACACCCTCTTAATATATATATAGTACACATCATGCAATGTATACGCATCGCCGCTTTAGGGTTTTGTCGTTGTTGCTTCTCTTTTATGAACAAAATATAGTGGCTCTTCTGGCGCACTAATATGCTCGGTCGTAAGGCTTAGATTGCATAAAGTATAACAGTCAATCAACGTAACCTAACCTTACTTAACATAACCCATCTTATCCATTGTTGAACGCGTAATGCGTTTATGGTTATGTAACCTAACCTTACCTAACATAAACCCTCTCAGTCATTGTGGAAAGCGTAATGCGGTTAGGCTTATGTAACCTAACCTTACCTAATATAAACCATCTTAGCCACTGCTGCTCGCATAATGCGGTTGTGCTTACATAAACTGTGCTGGCAGCTGGCAGACCTTATGACCGATCTCGACGCCATAAGTTATTACCTTTTAGCGTAAATCGAATGTGTGTTTTAATAACAAAGGCGATAAAGCGATGAAGTTGATACGCATTTCAATATCAACATCATTTATGACTTCAAGGCACCTCCTAACTCTTGCCTAATCAGCAAATCAGAACGATTCTTGTGACTTCATTGTGAGGATCGAAGTGTTCCGAGAAAACGATCTATGGCTTCCTGTTTTGTCAACAAGAACAATCGACTGCCCTAGCAGGCTTCCTTGTTAGAAATTGCAGAGGTTTCTTTTGTGTGGCAGCGATATGAGACTGTTGAACATTTTTAAGAATGTGGCCGAATGAAATTCTGATAGGCGTTAGAAATTATTTTTAATAAATGAAGTTAATGCACTGCCTTATTGCAACATATGCAGAAAGGCAGCAGAATAAATGGGTTCTTACACACAATATATAAATGCCTCAACAATGCACAAAACTTGTAATAATTCTCGAATCTTAGAAATTTTCTGAAAACTGAAACGGTAGCTAGAAACACTTGAATATGGAAGAAACCACAGCAAAACAATTCCGAATATACAAAGTTTGCTAAATTGCCTCTTTTCCTAATAGTGGAAGTCTGGGACGCCTATAAGTAGGTTCCTTTCTTAATATGATGTAAAAACTCTCGCAGGACTGCAGATAAACAGGCAGTTCTGATAGGTGTTAGAAAATATTTGTAGTAAATTAAATTTTTCGCTCGATCTTGTTAACATATATCGCAATGGAGCTAAATAAATGGGCTTTTAGCATAAATGGAATTTCATCATAAATCAGAGATGTGTTTTATTGATAGAACTGATAAAGTTAGTCGTAGAGCTCTTAGAAAGGTAGGTTACTGAGGCGCACAGCAAAAGCAGCTCCTAAGGAGGCCAAAGGGCTCATGAACAAAAAACATTAGGCTTGATACGGCCTATCCATGAATATGCTCAAATGTATGGAACTCATATAAACACCGAGGAATGGATCAAATCGAATCTGTGCAACGGAAAGGTGTAAGATTTATTTGCCGCCCCTTTGACTTCCACTTTTCACCCTCATCTGCCATGTCTTCCCCAAACCTAAAACCACTCTCATCCTGCCGTAAATCTGAGTCTCTAAAAATCCTCCATTCTATAGTGCATTCTGCCAATTGTTTTTTAATTGGAAAACATATCTCGTTTTTAGAACCATCGACAACTATATCAGCCATCATAATCTTAATATCCAAACTTTTTTTCCCCCGTACTAAAGCTTTAAAATGCAGTTTCTTTCCTCGAACTGTGGAAAGTTGGAACTCATTACATGGAAACCTTTGTTTACTGTATACCAACTTCTGTTTTTGCGTCAGAAATTGAGTCGTAGCATGTCAATATATTGTGTGCTGTGTTTATATATCATCATTTGCCCTTGATATATGCAATGTATCACAATTTCTGTACCCCCTCCTGCTATAGCCGCTGAATTGGGCTGCAGTATTTGTACATAAGGAATAAATAAAATAAAGTGGCGAACTTTATTTGAAACTTCTACGCAACTCACATAGCCATGCATGCCGAAGCAAATGTGAATTTTCTTCTGAATTCGTTCGTTCGTTCGTTCGTTCGTTCGTTCGGTCTGTCTGTCTGTCTGTCTGTCTCTGTCTCTCTCTCTTTCTCTCTCGCACGCACGCACGCACACACACACACACACACACACACACGCACACACGCACGCACACACACACACACACACACACACGCACACACACGCACACACACACACACACACACACACACACACACACACACACACACACACACACACACACACACACACACACACACACACACACACACACACACACACACACACACACACACGCGCGCGCATGCACACACAGACGTACACGCACGCACACATGCAGCACACACAAATATCGGTGATATAGTATGTCAGTATTTAAAGCCCAGCTCTTGTGTATCCATTCGGCGGTTGGGCCGCGTCGTTGTTGGTGCCGTTGCCGGTGTAACCGAGCGAACGGTACACGAGCCAAGGATAATTTTATCAGAAGAAGAGAAAGAATGTTCCCCGCTCGTGGCTCTTCTTTCTCTTCTGAGCAATTCTCTTTGATTCGTCAGAAAAGTGTTTCGGAGCTACACATATGCATGCATACAAGCATCTCTCAACTTATTTGCCTCTAAATATACGGCAAAAAACGCTTAAAATAGCTGCGCTCAAATTTCGCACAGGGGCGTATCGAAATCGCCCTTAAATACATTTCTTTTTGCATCAGGTACCTTTTTATATGCTCTGTTATCAGGCATACGTGCCTTCAGAAACATGCAACAACGTCTTGTGAAGTATATTTAGGCACCTACATACAATGCGGATAACTTATTCAGATTAAATTACTCTTCCGTAGAGAATTACTCTTTCGCTTCGGAGGATCCCGGGGTCGGGGTTGCCCTCGGACATAATCTCATTTATGTCATCTATATACCTGTCCAGGGTGTCCGATATGCAAATCTCAAGATGTTGAAGCCGACATTCACTTCTTGCCGTGGGACTGGCCAGCACTAAAATCTACGAGAATTCGACACCTGGCGGCAGCAGGTCTTTCATCGAGAAATTGTGCTTCATATATTGCCTAGATGCATGCAGAGACCACAACATCGCTCACTCCTGTACTTCATAAAATCAGCAAACCTTTTTCAATTAACTTAATAATTTTTTTTTCATCCTTCATTACAACCCTTTTGATGCCCTGAGAAAATAAATATCGTTAAAAAAAAAAGTTGACTTAGACATAGAAGTCGACTTTCATGAAAGGTTGAGGTTGCTGCAAGCTACAGGAGTGGAGAGCCTTGCGGTTATTCTGGCTGCAATTGCTTCAAAGTAGCGGCGCTTACACTAAAGAGACGAATTACACAAGGGAGTAAAAGAGGAGTGCCATGTGCTCTAGCGCACAAAATAACTGGAGCAAGGTATGCTGCCCAAATACCAGGGTTGATTTTGTTCATAAAATATACGGAATATGATAGTGTTGGCGACAGTGAAATATCTCTGCTCCAAATCATATTAATTTATTCAGCTAGCAATGAAAGGAGACATTTAACCGCTTCATCACAGCTCTTAAGTTAGCAATTGGAGATTTAAACAACTGCTAAAATCTTGGTAACTGCAATACATTCGTATGTCTTTAAGAAAAAATCTCCTTCCTTTGTTAACCAGGAGGATTGTGTATTTTAGCGACTAAGATGTAACCCAAGGCTTGGACAGCATAGTCGGCGTGCCCCTAAATGAGAGTGCGTTAGAGTAAGTTACTCCTTTTTATTCCCTTACAGGATAATTCGTGTTTAGAGTGAAGGATAATACAGGCGAGAGTTTGTGCGCACCTGTATAGCAGGTATCTGTCACCAAGCACATAGGCACACAGTGCGTCCACAATATCGTCAACTTCCAATATCACAATTTGAAGCCCGTTTCAGAGAGGGCGCCACTAAAGCTACACAATTAATGGCAAGGTAGATTACGGAGGCACCGTGATTGCTGTCTGATTTTCAATGGCAGTTAAGCTGGATGAGCGATACATTCTCAATTAAAGAAACGCCGCAAAAAGAAAGTTGCATTATTCTGTATACGCGGGGCCTGACTTGTATAATATGAAGACTTATGAATCACAAAAGCACACTTGTGGTGATGCCCACTCCGGCGCTTTCCCCTTAATGTCTTTTCATTGCGGAAAAGAAAGCGAGGTAATTAATCCCCGGAAAGTTTAAAGCTTCCCCTGATCAATAGGTCTCATGCCTGCAATAGTACTGCTCAAAAAAGAAACGAAAACTAAAAGGAAAATTTAGAAATCACTGCACATACTGGATTGTGAGAATGCGAGAGTTGGCGCGACGTTGGGGCTTCAAGTCGACGCTTTTCTATATCTACTTACCAACATGGGTAAGCATTTTTTCTCCTGACACATGACTCAAATGATTAATGACTCATGATTCATGCATTACATGACTCGACAATTTTTCTCACACGACTAATGACTTGACTCGTTAAGGATACAGCACCTCTTCATACGATGACTTACACCTGATGATGACTGATGACGTCGCTTGGTGATGACGTCACGAGGGAACTAACTTCCGGATACAAATTGTGCGGACAATTCGGTGCCAACATAGCCTACTAATGCTTTTGCAAAAGTAAGTTTACTGGAGCGGTAACACGTACGTACGACTTAACAAAAAGACACAGCTGAAAATGAAGTCCGAACCGACAGAAGACCCAGCAATCATCCTCTGTGTTCTCGCATGTGTTCCTATGCCACAAGCCGCGCCGCGATCTAGATAGCCTTCGCGCTATAGGGTCGGAGAAAGTATCAGATACAGTCATTGCTGTCAAAAGAATGAAATCACAGAAGCGGAGCGGTCATGTCCTCCGCCGGCGTTCGGAATCGTTCGGGTAATTCTTGCTGAGCCAGCCCAGAGCTGCAGCGGGAGGCTGACCCGAGATTTCAGGAAGGCGAGCTAGAGCTGCGGTATGCGCAAGAAAAGTGTGTTACTAAGGAAATAAAAATGAACGCATAGAAGAGTGCACCCACAGAGCCGTGGAGAAAGGAGGGGGTAAAGAACGGGCCCACTGCCTGGAGGCTGTTCTTCGCGTTCGACTGCAGCGACGGCGGCGGCGTGGCTTTGGTGTTCAATCATCCCTTCTTCCAGTGACTGTTCGACATCGCCGGTGGCTTCCCAGGAGAAGTGGGGTGTCGCCTCGCTAAGGAGAGCCTCGGCGTTGGCACAATGGCCGGCTTGGATGCGCGCTTCGGCAGGGCATTGATGATGATGTGCCCTGGCGCTGCTCCCTTTCTGTGAAGCTCCACTCATCTTTCTCTCTCGAGTCGATCTTTTGTGTGCGCCTATAGGCGTATGCACTCACGCAGTGCCAGTTTGTTCTTAGGTTTTTGGCTTTGGCTCGGCAGCCCAGCTCCTCGCTCTCCGGGTGAGCCGTCAATCACGGCCGGTGACCCCCGGTGACAGAATTGCTTACTCAACGCTTCAAGAATGTGGATGGGTGTACACCTCCTCCATCTTTCCGGAGATGGTCACGTTGGCACAGTTACGCCGCGTGAAACGGAGGAGAGGGGAATAAAAGAAGAGATAGTTATGGTAAAGGCCTGACATGGTGGTTCTGAGAGCGAACGTCAGGGAAAGCGCGTGTACAGTTGTTCTTTCCGTTCGGAATATGAGCATCATGTTTAATGGCGGTTGATTGGTTTATGGTGTATGCGTTTTGACGGCCCATGCAAAACCACTCAGGCTATGAGGGAAGTCGTAACGGAGAACTTCGAAAATGTCGACCACATGGGGTTCTCTAACGTGCATCGACATCGCACAGCACATGGGCGCGTTTCTTTTAGCTTCCATCGAAAAGCGGTTGCCGCAGCTAGCATCGAACACGCGTCGTTGGGTTCATTATATAGTCAAGCGCCTTAACAACAGAGACTCTATGGCGGGACGTTAATTGTGGTTGAGAACTTCCGGCTTTATAAGGTAAAAATATAGGCATAATAGCTAGAGAGAGAGAGAGAGAGTTTTGGTCTAGTAGATATATCCTAAGTCGGGTGCTTGCTGTGGCTAAGTGGAGGCGTTAACCAGCACCAGCCACTGCACGTATACACACAACGATGTATGCTTTCAAACTGAGGTTTCGGCGATACGGCTCCTTGACGCCGCGTCAAGCATGTCAGTCACCGTGACACACACACACACACACACACACACACACACACACACACACACACACACACACACACACACACACACACACACACACACACACACACACACACACACACACACACACACACACACACACACACACACACACACACACACACACACACACACACACACACACACACACACACACACACACACACTCCTTGACGCCGCGTCAAGCATGTCAGTCTACGTGACACACACACACACACACACACACACACACACACACACACACACACACACACACACACACACACACACACACACACACACACACACACACACACACACACACACACACACACACACACACACACACACACACACACACACACACACACACACACACACACACACACACACACACACACACACACACACACACACACACACACACACACACACACACACACACACTTTGGTTTGGAAAGTATTGATCCGACGGTGAAACAGCGTGTGGCCTTATCCAGGCGACCAACCATTGAGTTTAACTTCTCTTGTATTTAATGACGGGCCATTGTTTTGGATGCACGCTGGCTCTAGGCACTCGAATTCGAACCATACTGGAATCTTTGGCGTAAGCACGAATAACGTGGGTGTAAAATGGCTCAAATATAAACATCATGCTACGTCAGGCATCGAACAGTAAACTTCACCACCCCAGGAGGAGCAAAGTGATCGATTTTACGGTTTTTTGCGTAGTACACAAAGCTGAAAAAGAAAGTTTCTTGTGAAACACTGGGTGTCTCGTATCTGTTTCTGCAAATCTTCTATTAGTAGCACGGTACTGGATGCCTTTTTCAAAATTTCGATGGCCACCACGAACCGCACTGCTCACGACATCACTGGATGTCGCTTCTGTACCGAGCTTCTTGCGCTCAATGACCGCTTCCGTATCGTACGCAAAAAGAAAGCGTCGGATTTCCTCCCTCTGCACGCCTTTAAAAAATAAGTTTTTCTTTGTTTCAAAACCTCATATGGTATTTCTTGTTCATGGCTTGGAACTTCCTATTAGCACTAACCACCCGACTGCGATAATTAAATGTTTAATTATTGTGTTTTAGCTATATTAGTTATTACGGGAGTTTTGCAGCATATTGTGCCCGCCACGGCAGACAGTTTGTTTCTGCAAATATATTTTTTTCTATTTTGGGCGGATTTTTAAAGATTACTGTCTTTTATTAAACACATGCCCTGTATATTAAGATTTACTGCTGCTGCATCGACGCCAGATGCCGCGATAAAAATTACGCAACGGGGTTTAGCGATGCTGAGGAAAGATAGCGTTGAACGGATAATGAAACTGGTCGAGGCGTTTCCGGACGCAACTCTTTTATATATTTTTTTACCATTTTCAGCACTAGTGCGCAATATCACTAGAACTTGCGTCACGTGAAAAACTCGGAAGTCTGCCTGTGCAATAAATCGCGACAGCGTCCAGATGTTTCAAACCACACTGTTTGCTTATGGCACAGCATCCGAGCGGAATATTCTTCTTTAACACCGTTCATAGTTTCCATCTATAGGTCCGTAATTTAGCCCCTCCGAGCTGGCTCAGTGGTTACGGCAAACGACTGCCGCGGCAGTTAAGGGCTTCGGAAACTTACGACGCCGTGTATGGGTACGTCCTTTAACGTGCACTGACGCCACAAAGGGCACGGGCGATGTCAGTGCATGTTGGAGGACCCCCTATCCCGGAGCCCTCCGCTACGGCGTTCCTCGCAGCCAGAGTTGCCTTGTGACGTTAAACCCTAAATCAAAGCAAACCTGTCCTGCAATTTGTTATACTATATGCGTCCTGAGTGTTATAAATGAGTTATTCAAAAGATTGATTATTGCCTTTTTTGTTTCCGTTTAATGCGAAAGCCTTTAATGCCGCATACTCACGGCGTTCTGTCCCACTAAAGCTGTCAATCAAATGACGTCATCGGCCGAAACGCACGTCATAATTCTCCTTGTCTACCATGAGGATAATTAAAATAAATAAATCCTGTTTCTACCGGGAATCGGACCTCCAAAACTTGTATCCCCAGCCGAGCGCTTTAACCAACTGCGCCACGCCCGGGATCGTGAAACGCGCATCATAATTCTCCTTGTCTACCGTGAGGATGATAGTTAAAATAAATAAAATGTGTTTCCACCAGGTATCTAACCACCATCCCTCGGATCATCAGTCGAGCGCTTTAACCAACTTCGCCACGCCCGGGATCGTCAAACGCGCATCGTAATTCTCATTGTATACCGTGAGGATGATAGCAGCGATGACAATGACGCTGCAGTTAGTGATAATGACAATGATGGCAGCAGCAATGATAATGGCGGTGCATTTAATTCACAACGATAATGAGAGCAAACGTAATGCACCGTGTGCAGTAGCAACGCTCGAGCTTTCCATTTCTGCAGTGTAGATTCCACAGTGCTCTCGGAATTTTTCTTTTACGACCGATTGTATCATGATGGAGAATGTTCAGTGTAGTGTACGAACTATAAATTCCGATCGTTTCAGGCGTAGCTTCGAATCCCTGCAAGTGTTTCTATTTTTTTTTTTTTTTTTGGAAAACAATATAGAAGATTGGTCGACTTGCAGGGACATCATATGGGGCCCCCTCAGCAAGCGTAATGACCGAATAATTTGCCACAGAAGAATACTGCTTACAGCCAACTGACTAGCAATTTAGAAACAACTAGTTGAAAAAGAGAAACGTGTAGCTTACAGTTTCTCAAAAGGCGAGTAATAATGTGTCCCCTTAAAAGCGTTCATAATTGTCGTGCATGACAGAAGCTAATATATGTCCAATGCAATTCTATATGTGCGCTGACCGATCAATTTCAACTTTATCCCAAGCTTAATTAAGCGTGACCGCAAAGAGCTGACAACGGCAACTGCCAATGACTGTGAAAACGTGCGCTCAGTTCAGTTCAGTTCAGTTCAGTTCAGTCGTTCAGTCGTGTCCGACTCTTCGTGACCCTATGGACCATGTCACGCCACGCTTTCCGGTCTCTCACTATCTTCCTAACATCACATAGCTTCATCTGCAGTGCCTCGAGGATGCCATCTAACCATCGCGTTCGCTGCCTACCCCTTCTCCGGCGACCCTCAACCTTTCCCAACATCAAATCTTTCTCCAGCGACTCCTCTCTTCTCATCAGATGACCAAAGTATCTAAGCTTTAACTTTAGAGTTTGACCCTCCAATGAGTAGTCAGGGTTTATGGTCGACAATATCGACTGATTTGATCTTCTGGCAGTCCAAGGAACTCTCAAGGGTCTTCGCCAGCACCACAATTCAAACGCGTCAATTCTTCGGCGGTCAGCCTTTTTCACAGTCCATCTCTCGCATCCATACATCACAACTGGAAAGTCGCATTGAATTGAGTGCTTTTTGAGGTGCACAGGTTGAAGTCGTATGAGAGAAAGAAGGTTATGAGCAGTGCTTAAAATCGGGGTGAGGTCTCGAGGGGTATGAGACCCCCCGTCAGTATTTAAGAGGATTCTGAGACCTCACCGAGCTCAAATGTATAACGACTGCATGAATATCAAAAGGCTGCCAGCTTTTATTGTTGTCACTGGTTGTGAGAGCAGTTCTCTGCAGCCTTCGATAGTTTCACAGTAATTAAGTTTTCATAAAAACCATTAGCATATTTCCTAAACCCGTGAATGAGAATGTTACGACCAAGCATCCGCAATTGCGCGCTCTATTGTTCGCCTGTGGGCATGGATAAGTTTTGTGAATATGTGGTGATGGTCCAATGGCTCTAAGTGAGCCTGTTTCCAGGAATCCTGTTTTGTAAGCATGTTTTGCTTTGTGGACAACCTGCAAATGCCAAATTGACCTTGTCAAGAGAACGTCTGGAAAAACACAAAGAAACGTCCCCCTGAGGGAAATAGCAGGAAGTGCTTTCTTTCTTTTGTTCACCCTTCCAGTCGAGAAGGGCTATCGTCCAGTGAGGAATGTCTACTTTTCAAAGGAGACGACAGAGTGACATGTCCGCTGACGTGCAGGACAAGAAAGGAGCATGACTCATACGGCCATTAAGTGATTTCCCGGGAATGCAGGAAAGATTTGCAATTGTCGAAAAGGGACCATGTTGGGAGCCCTATGCGGCGCCACGTGCACTCGGGTTTCTGAGAAGTAAAACCCCTTGTCAGAACCAGCCTGTGGTTTCTTTGCTGAAGAATAGAAATGTACCTCCTCTCCTCGCCGTTCCCAAGCTTTTCCCGCCAACAAGCGATCACGCCCAACGAATGAATGCCGGACCAGTCAGTGCTTCAGACCATCAGTGCAGTGATGTGTTCGATTGGATGCCGATACCTGAGGGGCGTGCCCTGGATTTGGTTGGTCAGCATCTTCAGAGAGGGGCTGGACATAGGGGGTTTTTAAGGACGCTGCAGAGCACGAAATGTCGCTCTGGGCCCTGGGTAAACGGCTCATCCAGTCGCTTCTCGCTATGAACTCTTAACGCTTGTCATTTTGCTGATGTACCCTTCTTCTTCATGTAAATATTCTTGTAAATACGTTTTCTCAAAGTGCCAGTAAACCTGCTTGTACATATTTCACCAACTTCGAAGATTCAATCCTACTTCAACCCCGAGTCTCTGCACGCTACCAAGTGAAGGCCGGGTCGACGTAGCCCCAGCGTCACGACAACTGGTGATCAGCGGTGGGATCTGAATCTACAAGCACGACGACTGGTGGCAGCGGTGGGATCTGAATCTACAAGCCACAACATCTGATGACTGGAGGTGGGATCTGGATCTACAAGCTACAACATCTGGTGATTCGAGGTGGATCAGAATCTACAAGCCACATCTTGTGATCGGAGGTGGCATCTCAAGCAACAAGCAGGCGCAACAATCGGCCAACAAGAGGGCAGCTCGGAACATCGATCGCATGTGTGGGTGAGTGCTTGGCTTTTCTTCTGATGTGGACCAGGTTCTAGAACAGGGTTAGATTTTAGAACTGGTAAAGAGAGTGTGGAAACGCCTTTAGGTTTGGTAGTTTGCACAGTTGTTTTGGAAGTAGCCGACACTCGGAGCGATCATGGACCTACAAAAGCTGCAGAAACCGGAACTGTTGCAATTGTGTGAGGAATTGGGAATTGATACAAGTGGTTTGGCACGAAAACCTTTGATTATAAAGGCAATCACAGATTTGGGAGCCGATGATGAGGAGCTCAGTGAAGCATGGAACCTCATCGCCCAAAGAAAGGAGGAACAGCTCAGACAGCAGAAAGAGCGGGAAAAAGAGGAAAAGAGGCGTGAGCGTGAACTTGAGAGGGAAAAAGAGGAAAGGGAGCGCGAACGTCAGAGGGAAAAAGAGGAAAGGGAGCGCGAACGTCAGAGGGAAAAAGAGGAAAGGGAGCGCGAACGTCAGAGGGAAAAAGAGGAAAGGGAGCGTGAACTTGAGAGGGAAAAAGAGGAAAGGGAGCACGAACGTGAGAAGCTTGAGAGAGAAGCAAAAAAGCGGGAGCTAGAAATTGAGCTCCGGAAATTAGAAGTAGAGTTGAGCAAGAGGTCGGGCAATTGTCCCCAGCTAGCGGTACCTCTTCTCAACAAGGAGGCAGATTTCAAGATGTCAAAGTACATGCAGCCATATGTGATATCAGGGGATATCGGTCTGTATCTGGGTAACTTTGAGCGAACTTGCGAAGAACTGTCCTTCCAGCGAGACACGTGGTCTCAGAGATTATTGACGGTTCTGCCCTGCGAGGCAGCGGAGGTTGTCGCGCGGCTAAACAAGGAGGACGCGGACAACTACGAGAAGGTCAAAGCTTGCCTTCTGATTTTCGGAGACAGAGATGTGCAGGCCTTAACACGTTCAAAGGCGCGAGAACTAGCTACACTGCTCATTTCAGAAAAATCAACAGCGGAGGAAACGGCAGTTAAAACAGTGGTAAATGCGGAAAATAGCGGGCCAGAAAACTTTGAGAGCGAGGCATCTCAGATAAGTCAACATGAAAGTGAGCTTGATAAGACACGGAATGAGGACGTTCTTGAAAGTAACCTCTTGCCGCCAGTGTCTAGTAATCTCACGAGACTTTTAAGTGGAACCCGAGAGGACTTAGCTATGGAGCAAGCCAATGATCCCAAGAATAAGCTCGAAGTACAGTGGGAAGGACCTGCTAAAGTCGTTGCAGAGCTTTCTGACACTAACTACGCAGTGAAAATCCCCGATAGGCGTAAAGCAGTGCGCATTTATCATTGCAATCTTATGAAGCCTTATGTGCAGAAGGAAGCCGTGGTAAATCTAACGTTAAACCTTCCCGAGGAGATGGGGGATAACTTGATTTGTCTCAGCGGAAAAGGAAGCAACGCTCAGGAGCTTCACAAAAAGACGGAGCAGAGAGGAGAACTAAAGAAATCCCAGCTGTCCGATCTGGGCGAGCTAATAACAGAGTTTGAGGCCTGCTTCGTGGACAGGCCAGGCAGAACTGATTTGACTGAGCACGATATTGAGCTGACTTCAGACGTGCCAGTGCGATCAAGGTGCTACCGATTCTCTCCAAGGCAAAGAGAAATTCTGGATAGGGAAGTAACTCGCATGCTGAAATTGGGAGTAATACAACCCTCGGAAAGCGATTATGCTTCGCCTATAATCTTAGTAGAAGCTCCAGGTAAAGACCCTAGGCCTGTGGTAGACTACCGAAAGCTAAATTCTCTCACCAGGGATCAAGTGTATCCTATTCCGAATATTGAGGAGAGAGTAGAACAGGTCAGTAGAGCGGCATATGTGACTACGCTGGACCTTACTCGAGGATACTGGCAAGTACCGCTCACTGAACGCGCCAGCAGATACGCGGCTTTCGTCACTCCGACGGGCAGCTACCAGCCAACAATGATGAGTTTCGGGCTCAAAAATGCTCCATTTTGTTTTTCCCGACTCATGGATAGGGTTTTAAAGGGGTGTGAAACATTCGCGGTGCCTTATTTAGATGACATTGCGGTTTTTTCCGACTCATGGGCGGACCATATGGTACATCTAAGAGCTGTACTGAGCCTTTTGCGTCAAGCTGGACTAACCGTAAAGGCCGAGAAATGTTGCCTGGCAAGGGCGACCGTGGACTACTTGGGTCACAATGTAGGTCAAGGTTTCAGGAAACCCAGCGAGATTAAGATTTCTGCGGTAGCAGACTACCCGCGGCCGAGCACGAAGACGGAAATTCGAGCATTCCTGGGTCTGACTGGGTACTACAATCACTACATCCCTAACTATTCAGCTTTGGCTAGCCCTTTGACCGACGCTCTCCGCAGGACAGAACCGACAAATGTAGTCTGGGACGAACAAAAGGAAGCCTCCTTCGTAAACCTGAAGGCTGTGCTGATTAGCCGTCCGGTATTGCGAGCTCCAGACTATGACCGAGAATTCACGGTCCAGTGTGATGCCAGTGATCGAGGGCTAGGTGCTGTTCTCTGCCAGAGAGATGACGACGGTAATGAGCACCCCGTGCTCTACTTGAGCAGAAAACTGAGTTCTAGAGAGAGGGCTTATTGCGCGTCAGAGAAAGAATGCGCTTGCATTGTATGGGCCATTCAAAAATTGCAGTGCTATCTTGGAGGGGCCAAATTCACCGTAGAGACGGACCATTGTCCCCTAGCTTGGCTGCAAACTGCGACATCGAAGAACAGTCGCCTTCTTAGGTGGAGCTTGATTTTACAGCAGTACAATTTTGAAATAAGATACAAAAAGGGGAAGTTAAATGGGAATGCGGACGCGCTTAGCCGCTCTTTCTAAGCGGTCCGAGATGTTCCTCACCATGTATCCAAATTGATAATCAGGTTTTTTTTTTTTCGTGCGCTTGTATATGTGTGACTATGTAAAGCAGCACGTTTGGTTTTCTAGGAATACGTGGGTCCTGAACGTCTTGAGAGTGGGCTTTTCTCGAACAACAATGGCAGTTTTCTTTTGACCTGGTCTCTTCAGACGGGAGCCGAGTGCTTGTTTAGACATGTGGTTGAGTTTCAGACAGCTCGAGCAATTTGGCCTACAACAATCAAGACAACGCGACAAGCAACAGCGAGCTTCAAGCGTTCACGTGCAGGCCATTAAGTCGTCTCTTCATGCAGCAGCTGCGGCTGCTGCCCTCCGAGTCTCTTCTGGCGGGGGAGGAGGCTGTTACGACCAAGCATCCGCAATTGCGCGCTCTATTGTTCGCCTGTGGGCATGGATAAGTTTTGTGAATATGTGGTGATGGTCCAATGGCTCTAAGTGAGCCTGTTTCCAGGAATCCTGTTTTGTAAGCATGTTTTGCTTTGTGGACAACCTGCAAATGCCAAATTGACCTTGTCAAGAGAACGTCTGGAAAAACACAAAGAAACGTCCCCCTGAGGGAAATAGCAGGAAGTGCTTTCTTTCTTTTGTTCACCCTTCCAGTCGAGAAGGGCTATCGTCCAGTGAGGAATGTCTACTTTTCAAAGGAGACGACAGAGTGGCATGTCCGCTGACGTGCAGGACAAGAAAGGAGCATGACTCATACGGCCATTAAGTGATTTCCCGGGAATGCAGGAAAGATTTGCAATTGTCGAAAAGGGACCATGTTGGGAGCCCTATGCGGCGCCACGTGCACTCGGGTTTCTGAGAAGTAAAACCCCTTGTCAGAACCAGCCTGTGGTTTCTTTGCTGAAGAATAGAAATGTACCTCCTCTCCTCGCCGTTCCCAAGCTTTTCCCGCCAACAAGCGATCACGCCCAACGAATGAATGCCGGACCAGTCAGTGCTTCAGACCATCAGTGCAGTGATGTGTTCGATTGGATGCCGATACCTGAGGGGCGTGCCCTGGATTTGGTTGGTCAGCATCTTCAGAGAGGGGCTGGACATAGGGGGTTTTTAAGGACGCTGCAGAGCACGAAATGTCGCTCTGGGCCCTGGGTAAACGGCTCATCCAGTCGCTTCTCGCTATGAACTCTTAACGCTTGTCATTTTGCTGATGTACCCTTCTTCTTCATGTAAATATTCTTGTAAATACGTTTTCTCAAAGTGCCAGTAAACCTGCTTGTACATATTTCACCAACTTCGAAGATTCAATCCTACTTCAACCCCGAGTCTCTGCACGCTACCAAGTGAAGGCCGGGTCGACGTAGCCCCAGCGTCACGACAGAGAAAAATAATTTCTCCCCTTTGTACAAAACGATGTGCGAAACAGCTAGACCATTAGCTGCTTTCTCTCTCCCTCTTTGTTTCCCTTTCCACCTGTGCTCGAATCACTACAGAGACCACCCTCCGATGGAACTAAGGCACTGGTTATGAGCGTGCAGCTGAGGGTAGCGGGAGGCTTCCTTTTTGTTTTCTTTTCTTCTCCAGTAGTTTTACTCTGTACGCATCCCTTCTTTAATTCCTTCTAAAATTCGATGGTGTGGCATAAATAAATTTGTTCAGTATTGTCAAGCTGGACGTCGCCTTTGAAATTTGCTCGCTGGTTTTATGTACTGCTTCTACAGACTTTGCTCGTCAGGTAGCTGCGACGTTTTCGCACTGATAACAAGAGAAACGGGCGCACATTACTGAATTGTTCCTCGACCTGAGATACGTCGATCCACAGAAAGTTAGTTGCAAACAAAAATAGCGAAAAAAAAAAAAGCACGTGTCTCTCAAGTTTTCGCGTCAGCCAACGGCTCCGCATAAAACCAACCATGTTGTTGGGAACCGCATTCGTTGTGAGACCGAGCGTACGGCCCCGAGTGACACCGCGTGAGCTAGGTTCCGAGAGGAAAAAGCAAGGGAACAAGAAACGAGAACGACCGGAAACAACCAAACAAGAAAACTAAACAGGTACCGGCCCTTCACTTCCCTGACCTACAGAGCGGCGGCACCCGATCGCACAGGGTCGTTGTGCTTGAGGCGCAAGGAAGCACGAACAGCGGTCGCACATAGTGCAAGAGGCGTCAGCTCACCCCCCTCCCCCTTCCACCACTTTCTCCTCCTGCTTCCCGCCTAGCAACAACAGGGGGGACAGCAGTGATCGGACAGCAACATCACTGGGGACGGTGAACGGCCCAGCATGCGCGGCCTGCATCTAAAATCGGGGACTGGCGAGCTGACCCAAGATGCCGATTCGATAGGTTTCGGCGGGTACGCGCATCGTTAGTGAACACGTTCACCGCGGGACCCGTCCAACGGGTGCCCGAAGAAGAAGCAAGAGCTCGGGCAACTGGCAACGAGTGGGACGTCCAGCCACTAGCAGCACTCAACAAGACGCTTACCGTAATAAGTTTACGAGAAACGGTCATACTATTATTGGTAGGCCTCCATTTCCTGGCTTGAAAACATATACACACTAAGCACTAAATATATAGACCTCCAGCGCACTTGTAGCGGCCTGCACCAGCCTAAATAGACCTCAAACTCGTCCTCCAAAGTGTGTCACTCAGGTGGTGGTGGTGCACCGCGAGCTCGCGCAGTTCGCTCCCTCATCTCCTTCCCCTTCATCACAGGCCACATACACCGGTATGGGGCTTCTTCCTCTTTCCTCCTCTGCAAACTTCCGCGCTCGAGGCGCCGCCCGAAAACGGATAAAACGCGACCGGCGCTCCGCTGCTGGCATCACTCGATCGGGGGAGCCAGGTCGACGCCATCGCCGACGACTCTCTCTTTCGAAGCAGCTTTTTTCTTCTTCCACTCTCGTTCCTTACTGTTCTTTTTTATTTTTATTTTGCGCTCGCATCGCGTTATCTCTCATTTTTGTTCCGCACGTTTCGGGCAAACGGGCGAATCGCGCTAGAGTGCGCACGTTCCAAAAAAACACTACAAGAAACAGCAGCAGCCCTGCTGGCGCTCCGCTTCGGCGTGTTGAACCGGCGCCTTGTTTCGTTTTCGTTCGCCGAGGTATGCCTTCCCTCTTATGTAACCGCGGCGCCGGTGCCTGGGAAGTCCAGCCAAACCGGCGCGCGCGCTCCCTTTCAATCGGTCTTTTCGCTTTCTCGCGAGCCGTTATCTGCCTCCCATCCCCTCCCCCATTCTCTTGCTAGCGCTCTTCCCTTCGCCCTCTCGGTCCCCCGCCGCAACACTGCCAGCATCGCGCACCTAGCCTCCGCCCCCCTGCGAGTTCACCTCAACCCGGCCTTCCTCTCAGCGCTGCCAACGGATCCGAACTGGGTCAACCGGGTGTTTCTCTGTTAGTTTTCTTTTTCTCCCACAGTATCATTTCCCGTTGGTTATCGTCGGTTACTAGCAAACTGGGGGAGCAAGGCGCGCGCGCGCACCAGCAGACAGCCGAACACCCGACCCCCTCCTTCCCATCTACCGCCACCGCCCTTCTTACGCCGCCTCCTTATTCTCTGGTGGTGTTGGTGGTTCCTTTTGTCGCGAAGCTTGTTGTCACAGCCACCTTAGGTCTCTGACTGTGTGGTGGAGAGGGATTTGAGGCGAAATGTGGGCCGCGGGTGGGTGCAGGGCGGAGGAAGGGGAAGCTAGTCACCGGTTCTCGCTTTTCGGTAACCATCTGTTTACCTTGCACAGGTCGCGGGTCTTGCACAATAGCCCGTAGAACGCGAGCGGGCTCTCAAGAGCCCGCAATTTTACGGCTCGCCTACTGCTGCTATAGCGCCTGCTGCCGTGTGCAGTTCCAGGCGCGCGGCACCACGGATGTGTTCGTATTCAGTATTCTTTTGGGAACTGTTCCTGTTGCCCACTTCCCCAACTTCCCCCCTCGTCTCCTTTCCTCTTTCTCGTCTCCCATATTCCGTACAGCCTTCCTCTTCCTCCTCCTTATCCCGTCGCACCCAGTGTCTTCGAAGGCCTACAGTGTTGGCGGGCGCACCTTATACCTGGCAGCGACAGCAGGGTGACGCGACCTCCCACCAACTTCGCCTCCACTTCTAAAGCTACCCCTCGCCCCTTTTTTACATGAACGTTCCACTCACACCATCCTTTCTTTTTTTTTTTTTTTTATTTCTCGACTCTCGTGTCTCCACACCGGCTGCCTTGGAGCACGCGCGGCAGAGAAACGTACACACATGGGTGTTGAGAACGAGGAACAACGACAGCCTGAGAAACGATGACAATGTCAGCACGTGGAATAAGACGGCGAGGTGCTTTTGCAGGCTTATGTTGTGTGTGTACGTACGAAGCCTGTGGCGACACGGGTGGGGCCTTGCTGCGAGGGTCGGTGAGAAATAGAGCAGGCATCGCCACGTCTCCTACCGGGTCATAGAGGGTGAGAATTGGGGAGGGCGGGCTCAAACGAAGAATGCTCTCTTTAGCGCAGCAATAGCCACGGGTGATTTCAGTTCCGGGTTCTGGACAAACTTAACCAACAATCGAGCGGGTACTTGCCGGTATACCGTTAGAAAGAAGGCCGATCAAGAAGGAGAAAGGCAAGAGAGTGAATATGGCAGAATGTGCCACGCCTTGGGAATATTTCGTATGATGAATTTCCAATAGTGCTATAGTGCTCCACGTATTTTCTGCGCGCGCATTGACGAGGTGCCTCTCAGCAACTGACAGTGAATGATGATGTTACCGAAGAGGTTCTGACACAAGCAAAGGACTCATGATCATTAGAGTGCTTTCTTCGGATGCCAGAGCAAATAGGTCACTGCCGTTTCTGCCTTATAAGGAGAAAGCGGCTTCGCATCTCTTGAAAGATGCTCGATATGACCAAAACATGCTTAAAAAAAATAATGTTGCGGAGGCTAGTTCAGAACGCTTGCGTGGTGTGAAGGCGAAAACATTGTCTCATCGTGCTTGTTTTTATTTCTTTTGTTTTGCTGTCACTGACTATTACAACTGCTAGCTGAATCGCGCATTCACTAGCTTCTTTCTCGTGCATGCGTCTTGCAATCCGAGGGCGCTGGATCGGTTCCCACCTCATCCAGATTAACCGAATCTTCTTTCCAGCTCAGTTACTTTCCTTTGGTGTTACGGTATATGGTACCTGATGAATTTGGTGTCAATCCGAATACTTTTTACTGCGGGTGACGTCATATGAGACACTCTGTTAACGCCATGATGTTTCTGGTGCCATATCCGTGGACAGTCCATACAGGATATTTGGACTGATGTGACCTATAAAGCTTTCATCGTAATAACACAATGCACATATTTTCACTTATTCGTTAGGCTTCCCAAGGTGCACCAAGGAATCAAAAGGGAGATCGCTGGGCAAACTGGACAAATTTAACCAACCATTTGCAGGGACGAACCCGCAGATAATAAGCCAAGGGTGGCGATTTGTGAATCATTCCTATCCATCGGATCATGCAGTTTCGTGCTGACTCCAAAGTAATGAAAACTTTCCAATGCCTCAATAGAGCGTTCTACAGCGGGAGGAAATGAGGTGTTGGCTAAAGGCGGGAAGAAGCAACCTGCTCTGCATTCGACCTTCAGCTAGTAATGCTGTGATTCCTATCTGTCATTGTAGAGAAGCATCATGCGAGAAAGCAAGAATTAGAGATAACGATCACACAGTGTTTAGAGAGAAATCGTGGTGAAGGAACACTAGGACTGCCTCTCCCGTTTAATGCGTTTATATATATATATATATATATATATATATATATATATATATATATATATATATATATATATATATATATATATATATATATATCGCGAAATTGCCATCTATACTTCCTATTATTAAGGTTTATTCTGATTTGCAATGTAGGGAGAGCAAGCGAAATGGGGTTTCCCATCTGACAATGGCCCGCTCTTCCTGATTATAAAAAAATTTGCTTGTGCATTAAAAAAAAACTAAATATTAAAACACTCTAAACACATCAAAACACTAAAAATTTACTCTATAAGGAAGTAACATATCCCTAGCGCATGCCCTTATTGAAACAGGGTAGTTTTCTCAAGCTCCAAAGTAGATTTGCATAACTAAATATAGGAATGTTTAGGGTCTGCAACTATACCAGACCCTCCTTTCAAAGCATCCGTATCTCTTGCAGTTAAGATTTTAACCGAAGTTTCAAGCTTTTCTGATTTCGAATGATACGTTCTCATTTAATTGCTGACTGCATCAAATTAATATGATTGGAAGTGGGAAGAAACCTCCAGTAGTATGTAGTATTTCGTACATTTACGGATCGAAATTTATAAACCACGGCTTGGGTAGCATACCCTGCCCTTATTATAGGGAGTGCTGTACAGGATACGTTAATCCCGCTCGAATAACCGCACTAAACTTTTACAAAGCGACGAACAAACGAAGACACAACACATCACGCTGTGTACTGTGTGTTCATTCTGTTTGTCTTTCGTAAATGTTTAGCGCGGATCATCGAGACGCATAACCAATTAGGCCCAATTATCGCATTTTTAACGTCAATCCCTTTCGTTGCGTTAGCACTTTAGCGTATCATATACCGAGTTTGTCGAGGCGGAAATCACGAGCTTGGCTCCTTGATTGGTCGGCGGGCTGTGTGACGTCACAAGAGCACGTGACGTGCGCGAGCCGACGGGAGCTGAAAAAAAATCCAGGTTCTCCTTTGAGATGCGAATACCGATTCAGACACTCTATACTTCTATGGGCAGCAAGACACGTTCGTATGGCTTGGTAGATTACGGCGATATGTTAATGAGCCAACGAATACTAAAATTAAGATATCAGTGGTCATGCGGGTAGCAAAGTAGATGCATGCAGGAGGCCGAGAGGAGCCATTAACGCTGTCTTGAGGCGGAACTTAAGTGCTTCTCAAAAGACGAAACGGCCTTGACTACATTTCTGTAGCCATATGGGACCTCGAATAAAAGCATTCTAGCATGCATAAAGAATGCAGGCCAATTAAAATCAAACTTGTCGATGCAAAATCAAGGCAAACAACCAAAATCATGGCGCAGATAATTTGCATTTGGACTAAACAAGTTAATTTTTTTTTTCTTTTTTTTTTTTTTACTCGTTCATAGGGCAACTCGTGCTTAGAGGTTGGCTTTCGCTCAATTCGAACACAATGTGAACAAGGGTCCACATTGCACGCATTGTCCACACGATACGAATAAATTTAGGTCCCACTCGAAATCGAAACATTGATATTCGTGTGTGCTATATCTCATTGCGGTTGACGCTTCATTTCGTGCTCATTTGTGTCCTCGTTAAGGAAGCCTAATCAGTGATAATTAGTATCACGCTTTCCGCTGCCGCTCATAGTGATCGCCCACGGCATTTATTTGTTGCATAAAAGTCAATGAACCAGCAGTATCCCTTCATTACTTCTGATACTAAATGACGAGCATTAACAATCATGCAGATAAGAAGCATGCCGGGGTAAGCTTGCAAGACAAGCGACCTTGTTTTCCAGAAATTTCGAGTTGCCGAGGTGAAGCGGCAGACACACACACAAAACAAAAACGGAGATAAAGAGGACTTCTCTTTAACTACCCCTTACGCCTCTTTCCCTGCATACCTCACTTCCTCCGACTGCCCAGAGAACAAATTTTACAGCCCCCGCGTCTAATCGTCCAGAACATCGGCGACCGAGCATTTCCTGCCAGCGGCCACTTAGCGCGGGAGACGACGGTCGGGTTGTAGAGGAGGCCGTGGCCCCGAACCGACGGGCAATGCAGCCAGGAGGGCACTCGGTAAACGAGTCGAGAAAGTAAAAGTCCGAGCGAAGAAAGAGCAAAACACCCACAGAAAAAGAAGAAGCTGGAGGTGAGAGAGACGCGGCCAACCCCACCGCCGCTGTGTCCACCGACCACTCATGTCGTTTTTGCATTTTGCGGGTTCTTTTGTTGTTGTTACGTTTGTTTTGGCGAGCACGAAGGCGGCGTCGGCCTGCCGAACGCCGCAGACACGCACCGTGGGCGTCTGACTGACCCCGCAACCGGCGCCGAAGGAACGAGGCCCACCGTCTTCGAGCGCAGGCGCAGCTGCTACGCGGCGCTAAGCTCGACCGGACTCCCTCCTGCCGGCGACGCGAAGATGAAGAGCTGGAAGGGGCGGCGAGTGTGAAGGGGTTTCGGCGGTGCTGCCCGAGGGGAAGAGGACAAATCGCCCGCGCGTTGTTGTCGACGGCGCACGTGCTTACGTGACTCGCGCGCGTGCCACCGCGTCCCACTTTGCCACTTTCTCCTCGGCGTTGCTGGCGTCGTCGCCGGGCACGAACGACGACGGCGGCGAAGGGCTCGTTCCTTCGAAGCCGGCTGGCCGGCGTCGAGCGCGCGTTCGACAGTTAACCCGCTTTCTCCCGAGCAGCGGCAGTGGAGGCCGGGTCAATGACCCCGGCCGCCGCTCCTCGCTCCTTCAGCGGCCGGCTGCTTTGCCTGCTGCTGTCCCTCACTACTGTTTATTAGCGCGGCGCCCCGTGCGCTTTCTTATACGCACACTTCAAAGCACCGAGTACGGGGCCGCCACTTCTCCGATGCTTGAAATCTTTTAAAACCGCTGATTATATGCAAAGTCGCCCTGGGAACATCCAAGTTCGAGCAAATATTCGCGAGGAATATTTTTCGGAAATGGACGCATGTTTTCAACAGGTCCTTTCTGCAACAAAGTTTCTAAGGCTCGGACATAACCTTGAAATTGTTTCCCTTTGCGACGCCTAGGGCATGGCGGTCAAATTAAGCGCCACACTTGGACGTGCAAGAAGAGTAGGCATTGTTCGGCTTTCTGGTCCGGATTCGATAGCCCAAACGTTAGCAGGAGCGTTAGGTTACGGATGCGGACGAAGACAGATATGGCTGTGAAGTGCAAGAGCCTTCCTTTTATCTTTTTTTTTTGTTTGTTTGTTTTTACAGGAGTGAAGGAAAACTTCACCCCTTACCGGATGTCCTGCAGTTTGTTGGACGAGTAGTTTCAACGTTACAATATGGAGGCTGAAGAGTTACGAATGGAGGCAGTCTAAGCGAAGAGACTGACAGATGCCAAATAATGCGACTGGGCCGGGTGAGCAAAGTTTACAAACCTGCTTTTATCTTTGTCAGGAGATGAATTCGCACAAGTTAATTGTAAATAAGACACAGAGAAATGCTTACCGAAAGAATGGAAACAAATTTAGTTACTTGCAACTTACAGGCGCATCTGATTATTAAAATTTTTAGTGCCAAAGTTAATAAAAGGGGCAATGACCGTGTGTATAAATTAGACTCGTATCTTTACTCGACTAAAACTTGAGTCGAAGCAGGACTCAACACCAAGGAGATCTATAAAGCGCGAGCCACATACAAGTAGGTGATAAACGTGCAGAATGAACAGCAATGTTTCAACTCCTTTCGGGGTTTTCACCAAGCGGGGGAAACTGCGGGCCGTGCACCCCGTTCCCAGAAGAGCAGTTAAGTAAGAAGAAACTCAGCCCTTCTAACTGATGCACACAAATAAAAAGATCGCAACAGGTACTGTGTGTTTATACGCGATGGCCTACGTGATTTCTCAACGGCTTCTTTTTCTTTTTTTTTTTTTCCCTCCTTGTGTTTATACGCAGCGAACTGAGATTTACATTCGCACTAGTGTGAGTTGCCGCGTATATAACACGTGCATGTTTCGCTTCGACAGAAAATTTTCACAGAAGGTTGCTTGCTTGAATGCAAGCTCTTACTTTATTGTTTTATATTGTTTTTTCTTACCTCAGCATAGCGCTGTGGCCATGTCATTGTACGAGACTTATGCTGCATGGTTTGAACCACTTACATGGACATGTTTCTCAGATCCACTTGAAGTGCTCTCAGCCTTTTTTGCTGTGCTTTCTGTTTGAATACGCATTAAACGTGAGGAGTAGAGTTGCTTGCCTCTAGGCACATCGCACTGCAGGCATATACGTTGACGTGTTCCTTTTTATTTTTGGAGGACAGACATTTCTGTAGTACGAAAACACCCGAATAAAAGGGAGCAATCCATGCAGGTGTGTTGGAAGGAGAAGCTGATACCGTTCGCCGATAACAGCGCGGCCCCTGCCATTCTAGAGCGCGTTTTATACGCGTGCTACAGCATGCTGTGCAGCCTCAAATCGAGCTCTGTCATGAGCATTGGTTCATTGAGTTCAACATAGGTCGGCTTCTTTCCTTGTTATATATATATATATATATATATATATATATATATATATATATATATATATATATATATATATATATATATATAAATCAACTGCCACGCCACGTGTCCGTAGAAATTCATCTTTACGCTGATGATTGCGTTCTGTATCATAGCATTATGAACACACCACTTGAGCATGAATGACTTAACGGCTCATTTGGCGTATTTGGTAGGTGGTGCAAGGAATGGCAAATGAACATTAACTTGACTAAAATTGCTTCCAAGTCCGTTTCTGAACTTCCATCTCTTTCAGTTTTCATGCGTACTTTTCGCGGCTGGAATTCATAAAGAGTAACTGAATTTAAATATACCTAGGTGTTCATTTTTCTCATGATATGGCATGGCCAAAACATATTGGTAGCATATGCAATAAAGCTTTTAAACGGCTCGAGTACCTCCACCGTACATTACGTAAGGCCCAAAGGACGCCGCACTGCTGGCATATAAATTATTGATTACGGCTGTATCATATGTAGTTTTCATAAGAAATACGTTATTAAAACTTTAAAATAAGTTCAAAAGACATTAGTAGGCTTCATCTTTTACAACTGCGGCCGTGACTTTCCCCCTCCTTTGCATTGTACTGCTTCAGGTTTCACAGCGCGATCATCTTGCGGTGAGGGTACGTGCCTAAGTTTGTGGACTTTTCTGGATACTTTAATGTCGCTATATGGTGGAACAATCAGCGGCATAATCCGCAAAACTACCCCCACCGGTAGCTAATCAAGCGAGCGAATTAAATAACCCTTTGTTTGTAATACCGTACTTCTCTAACCATTAATGATAACCCGCGCATTGTAATTGCTTGCTCCCTTGACTGTTCTTGGTCGTTTGTGGTCTAGTACTTCGCCTTGTACTTCCTGTACGTTCTCCAGATTTTGCGTCTGCGTTTTTAGCGTGACAGTGTCAAGGTTCCTGCTCTGCAAAATACCTGGTATCGGCTTTGTGACGTAAGAATCATTATCATGCCCCTGGCAAGAAATAGTTGGCAGGTTATATGACTCTGGCACTGATTGGTCGGTGAGTTATCTGACGTCACGAGACCACGTTACATCGACTTGGTTGCCAACTCACTTAGATCCTTTGCGATGAGAGGGTGAAACGGCACTGTATACCCTTAAATCCCGAGACACACACAGTGTATATACCCTTAGGCCACTCAGGCACATTCCTACGGTCACGTGCATACCTATGTCGGTGGTCTCTCATATGATTCGATAGCATAGGACTGTGTTTTAAAAGCATGCATGAGGTAAATAATGTAGCCACCGACTGAGTGACAACTGATTAAAGCAGTACAGTTATACCAACGTTTTGAGTAAACACTTTTTGTTACTTTTAAACAGTTCCCAAATCTACGGTACACGAGTCCCGATGGGTACTTCGCCTGAACTGGTGTAATAACTTATAATCGAAATTATTTATCGTGCAGTTTTGGTTCCAGTCACCAAACGATAGCCTTGACCTCACATTTCAGGTCACATGAGTGAGTTTATATCTCAGGAGTGATGGAAAAAAACTGCGATATAATGCCACTTATTCACTTTTCATGCATCGAGTTCTACAAGACAAGCTTGTGTGTAAGAGTGGTTGGGAATTAAAATCAACAAAGCCGAAGCCGCACTGTAGGTTTTGTATGCCTCATGTAACCAAAATGTCGTCGGCGACGTCCCAGCCGTCGCTCTGTGGTTGAAATCGGAACCGAAACTGCGTAAGAAAAATTTTAGTTATAAATAATTTGCCATTATTTGCCGGTTTTTCGCGCAATACATGGTTGCTCATGTGAACGAGAGCTGACGAGAGCCGTTAACGTTCTCGCATCACGCATCCTTAAAAGGGGAGATCCGTGTTCTAGCCCTCTACGTTTGAGTCGCATCCAGCCTCTACATCCTTTTTATTTCTCTATACTTATAGCACACAGTTCATTGCTCTCGTTCTTTCTGAATGTCGTGTTCGATTTTAAATTTTTGTCTTTATAAAAAAACTCGTCACTGCCAGTCACGGACTTCCAACCACACCTGTAGTGTCCAAATGTACTATATGTGCCTTGACCACAAGCGTTCGACGTCTCCGCGGGCTAAGAGAGTAAAGGTTTCGTCAGACGTTCCCCATCTCCAGGGTCTGGCTTTTCAGCGGTATAGGTTCGCACTAAGGATACCTGTTTAGGTATCAGGGCTCCTAGAGGTGAGAATGATACTGCTGCCACCGACTACAAAGATTTTGAGCCACGGAAAAGTTGTAACTGTCCAATTACGATGCTCAATAGAAGACCTTGTGGTCTGAGCAACTTTTGACCAACCCTGCACTGTATACATATGCCTTAGAACGGAGCAAAAAGGGACCAACGTGTCCTTAGCTCACTTCCTTATAGGGACAGGGTATTCTTGGAAAGCTCTGGGATAGATGTTCACCACGAATTACATGGGATTTTTTATTGCTGGCAACCTAGGCATGCTGCAATCTGAAATCATTTCATTTCATTTAATCTGCAAACAAAGGAAGCTTTTCACCGCGGAACCAGAAGTCTTGAGGTTACACTTCGAGGAGGTTGTCGAGTGATTTTAAGGGTTCGCATGTTCAGAATGCTGCCTTCTGCGACCACAGATATTCCGCATTTTTATAATTCTGAAAATGAACCTCAAGTTTTGGGCAACAAGCCCTGCCGCCAATGTGAAGGGCGCAATGGGACACTGTACTCTCTTTTCACTCCACAATAGCGTTATTCGTGCTCAGAGTACAAGCAGAAGATACGCGAGATCAAAACCGGTCCTCGTTGCAATGGTAGAGAAGTCTGTCTGTCTGTCTGTGTGTGTGTGTGTGTGTGTGTGTGTGTGTGTGTGTGTGTGTGTGTGTGTGTGTGTGTGTGTGTGTGTGTGTGTGTGTGTGTGTGTGTGTGTGTGTGTGTGTGTGTGTGTGTGTGTGTGTGTGTGTGTGTGTGTGTGTGTGTGTGTGTGTGTGTGTGCGTGTGCGTGCGTGCGCGTGTGTGTGTGTGTGTGTGTGTGCGTGCGTGCGTGCGTGTGTGCGTGTGTGTGTGTGTGTGTGTGTGTGTGTGTGTGTGTGTGTGTGTGTGTGTGTGTGTGTGTGTGTGTGTGTGTGTGTGTGTGTGTGTGTGTGTGTGTGTGTGTGTGTGTGTGTGTGTGTGTGTGTGTGTGTGTGTGTGTGTGTGTGTGTGTGTGTGCGTGCGTGCGTGCGTGCGTGCGTGCGTGTGACCCCATCGACAGAAACCCTTCAGGAATCAGCACTAGCGGCCGTAGATCTGCGCTATAGTAGGGTATTGGGTACATAAATCCATTACTTATCGTCCGCGCTTAATTGTTTGCGGTTGACCTTGATGCGAAGATGGAGGATGTATTAACTTTCTGAAAGCGTCATTGGTTAGATAAGCAATATGCTGGCTGTCCCACTTTTCACAAAAGCCCGCAACAATAAAATAGAATGCAATACGTACAGTACAACGAACCACCACGCAAAGCAATTAAATACCAGACAATTTAATTAAGTGTGATTTTCAGGTGTACAAATACAAGAGCGGCGCGATCAAATCCGGACCTCGTTTCAATGGAAAAGAAGTGCAAACACACCTGCGCGCTGTAATGTTAGAGCACGTCAAATAACCTTTGCTGGTCGAAATCATTTCGGAGCCTCCACTATGAGGTATCTCTCATAGCCTGTGCACCTTTGGTAGGCCAACTTCTTTTCGTGCTTCCTTTAAACGTATTACAAACCACCGCAACGGTCACCGCGCCGTCAAAGTAAAAATCAAGCTCGATATAGTTTACGTTTTCGTTAACTGAGACCTAGTTCTGCTATACCCGTTTCAATTGTTCTCTTCCCATTTCTTTGACGGTGGCAGCACATGCGTGCTTGTTCCGCTTGTCTCTAAACTAATAAAGCTATGAAGGGAGTGGCAGCTCTCCAACGCAGCGGTCGTGGCCCATTCCCACGCCCGACGTTTGTGAACACCGTCGGCGTTGAAACGTTCGAGAACCGGCGAACCAGCGCTCTCAGCGTTGCCTGGGGCTAGGTATACATGCACCACCGAGAACCGTTTCACCCCCGGCGTCGTAGCCGGGGCATGCGGCCAGCGCTGGCTTCATGCATGTGCGCTGTCATACGCACTACCGGCACCGCTGCATGCATACGCAGGCCTCGCTCAAGTGCGCGAGATGGGAGGCTCCGGGGTCGCCAGTTGCGTGCTCCAGTCCCACTTGCCAAAGGGGCCGCCGCCGCAGCCGTTGCTCTCGTTGCCTTGATTGACGACGACCCGGGCGCTAGCAGCAGCACGCTTATTACTCGATTGTTATTGTGTCCGGTCGAAGGAGTTTAACGCCCCGGTTTCCACGTTTTTGTTTTCTTTCTGTCTGGTTCCCTAGCAGTGTTGTTATTCGATATTTATTTATTCATTTATATTTTTGCGGCTGCTAATGCCTGTCCGTATCATAGCACAATTTACCTCCACGTGGCCGCGCTACAGCAAGGATGTAACAGGGTTGCGTTGTTTAGGTCTAAATGCCCGGGCTTCTTGATCTATAAAGAAAAAAAATATCTCTAACGGTAACGTGTCATATACGTGCCTTGTATTACGCATTTCCTGGATATGTGTCATATGTGCATGCATATATACTTTACGAGTCTGGTATTACGGGATTATGGCAGGGAGTAAAGTTGGACTGGAATTTAAAAAAAAAAAGATCACTACAAAATCGCTGCTGTAAAATTTCTGAAAGCAGAAAAAAACGTGGCTCTACTGTGATTCGAAACACCGCGGTAAAGCAGGACCACATATGAATGCATGAACCCACGAGCCACAACACCAGCGGGCATTTATGCTCAAGAACAGGCTATACATATATCTATTACAAAGCCCACATCGAGTAACTATACGCTGCACTGACGGAACAAAAAACGAAAAATACCTAAATTAACACTACGGGAGGGGAGTGGGGGAGAGAAACGCAACACATCAATACTGCATACCAGTCTAGTTGACATCGACTATCGTATAAAATGTTCTACAGGTGGATCATCAGCTGAGTGAATTGTGTTTTAGGGGAAACAACAGAGTCAGCATTTCGATCCAAAACATGCAGCTTCCTCAAGCTGAGCAGTTAGAGCAGAAATATGACATCATAAAGTCCGTGGTCATAGGTGGTAGTACGAAAATTCGGGACTGTTGATTTAAAACGAAGTAGTCATTTAGTTTCATATGAACGCATACGTCCAAAAATAAAAAATTATATATTCTCATTTTTTAAAGCAATATCAGATTCCTGGTTGCTGGTGCATTACACAGGCGAGAGTTAACAGAAAAGGCAACGATATTTCTCCTCCGTGTATACCCACATTTCAATAGGTAAATGATTCAGTGCGCATTATAAAAAAAAAAAAAGGGGGGGGGGGGGGGTAGTGCAAAGCGAAATCAGCATTTCGGACATTTGCGCTGACTATTAAGGGTAAATATCCGCGTTACAGCGGAGGTGGATACATCATGGACATCAGTTTGAACCGACAGCGCAGAGTAATGCTGGGATGTCCGCAGACACAGAAAGCAACCCACCGACAAGTCCATAGAGTGCGTGAAAAGGACATCGATAATATGACAGACAGCGCTGAAGTGCCTTATCTGTATCCCCCTATCCTCATTCTTGATCTCTTGGACGGCCACAACATCTATAGGCGGGTGATGTGAAAAATGCGGTGTAGTTCTAGCTACACCTGCTTCTCCAGCACAAGGGCCACACGAATTAATTGTGGCAAAAAAATAACTTTCGAAAGTCGCCATGCTGACTGCATAGTATTTTTCCTAGAGATGCGCCTGTCATCGAAGAGACAGCATAGCCCCTATTGGATGGAAGTGGAGATGGGAGGAGGGTAAACACGGACAGAAGATGTCAGATGTGGAACGTCACCAACACCACCCCTTTCAGCAATGGAGGAAATAGTATCCTGGCTCATTAGTGTTATAATTAGATCAAAGTCCTTATAACTTCCCAGTTTCCCCCTCTAATCATTGTCACTGCTCCACAGAATTGCAAAACATCGCCTCGCGTATGAAGACGCCGTACCATCCAAGCGTTCGGGGATCCAGAGGAGACTGGCCATAAGCTTTTGGTCCAGTGTATGAGAGCCCGCCAGCAGACTTGACCTATAATCCTCATCGACGCACAAACTGTTCCTTCTAATACAGGTATTTGCAGGTTACGGGGGAGACACATGGCGTCTGAAACTGCGTGCTAGAGGGATATTTTTTATTTCTTTTAATACCACAAAACTGCGCAGGGCATCCACCCCTGAAGCCTTGGACGTGGTACGAGCCGCCGGCGAGGTCCGCACGCCGAAAAGCTGGCTGGTAAATCACCGCCAAGACTGGACGTAATCCTAACCTTCGCAGGTGCGCAACCTGAAGGCGCTGTTTCTTTGCATTTGTTTATTTATAGCGAATGGGAATGAACTCAATTTTTTTAAAGTGGACATTTTGGACCGTTGCCTGAGAACAGACGGTTACGTAAGATGCGCAACAGGGACAGAGGATAGTAAGCCTCACTTGCGGGTTCCCAAAAGCGAAGTATCGCCGAGATAACTGCTACAAGTTCAACAGACAGCAACCATGCTTCTGTGAGCCTCTTCCCATAATAGGACAAGGAGCAGGAATTGCTTCTGAGATCCTGTGCACCCGCTCGCTGGTTTCGGTAAATGACTATAAATAGACGAAGACATTCTCAGCGGGACTTTAGTCATTTCGATCACGTTGCTGGACTGCTCGCTTTCGTAACAGCAATTCCTTTCCATTGTGTGTTGGAGCACGCTCGCTACCAGAGCGAACATCGAAAAGAGAAGCAGATATCCAGGCATTGCATCATTTCAATTCGGAACCATGGTCGGGAGAGCATTCCCGCCACTTTCTGAACGCTCGCCAGTGACGTCACTGCGGGCTGAATTGCACCTAAATCGTCTAAGAGAAGCAAATAAAAGTGAGCGCGCCCTCCGTAAACAGAAGAGAATTCAGCGGTTAACGTAACGACTATCGGCGGGGCTGACTCAATAGAGTGGTGGAACACGCCTGAGGAATGCAGCCAATTCACTAGCGCCATATACGCGGAGGGACGAAGGGGAGGGGGGGCAGACAAGACGAAGTGCGCGCATTTGAAGGCGCCTGCGTATCGCAACTGGCCTTCTGGTGCCTAGGCTCCGTCATCCTAAATGCGTGCAGTATTGTTGAAGCGAATCCTGGCGTTCGAGCTAATCGGGAAAAGTTCATTGAAGTGCGTCGCACGAAATGGCGCGCGGCCTGCCACTGGCCGGCGCGCTGTCTGTCACATCATCGGCCATCCTTAATGGTCATTAATGTGACGATCCCGAACCGAGGTCTATTTTCGTTTCGGAAGGTACAAGACTGTATCGAGTAGCTTTTTGGGAGGTTCACAGCGTGATCTTCCTTGTAGCAGAACGTACGTCGCAGCCGATCAAGAGCGATGGCGTCGCAACTCCAACATCCACGTGTGCGACATCTCTCCGCAAACTAGAAAAGGGATGAAGGGGAGAGGAGGAGCGGTAGAGCTGCTGCTGTCACTATCTCTTATACACCTTCGGAAAAGGTGAAAAGGGTGGGAAGCCGAGGAGCTGGTATAAAGGGGGATGGCGTGGTTGATAAAATGTAAGCAGTAAATCTCACGATCAGGTAGGCACATTTTAAAAACAAAAGCTCATGTCTTGTCTTTCTCTCTTTTTTTTTTCGTCCTTTGGCGGAGATTGTGTCTTACCTTTCACTAAACAATCACGTGAATCTTTAATTAAATCAACCATTAAAAGCCACGAATTCAACCTCCAGGGAGCGATTGCCCAGCTCTAACTTCTGCAAAGCTGCACGCTTTTCTTGCAACACAGCGCAAGGAGTGGAGTCTCCTCCGGACTCGGGAGTGCTGCGAACAAATAAACAGCCGTCGATGGTTCGAGAAGGATGCTGAGCGGATGGCGAGAGCAGGAAGAAAAAGAAAAAACAGTGACGAGGAGAAAGGATAAGTAGAAACAAAAAGCCTGAGGGAGTGAAGAAGGAAGAAGAAAATAGAGAAACCGCTGATCTTAGCGTCTTCTCGCAACATCGCGCGAGAACTCTCCCCCCACTTGGCCTCGTCCCTTCATCGTCCCGCATCCCGGTGCGGTCGAAGACGAACTCCATGCGCGAGTGTTTCTGTCCACTTTTCTCATCTTTCCTGCTCAGCATTTTGCGCAGAAATAAAGCGAGGCACTAGGGAAATGCCTCGGCATTCGCTCCCCTCCTTACCCAATTTCCTCGGCTAGAACTATAAGAATGATCGCAAGTTGTATTGGACTGAGCGCCCAATTTAGAAACGAGGCAAGGCGGTGGACGCCTATCTGCACGCTGGGTGCAACCGCACGGAGGAAAAATAAAAAGAATAGTTTTTTTCCTTGTTTTTTTATCAGCTGTGCTCTTCCATCGAGTATCCGCCAATCTGCTCATTCCGAGAATCGAGAAAATTATCTGGGACAATTAAAACTGATTGCCGGGCAGCAAAAAGACACTCACAAATAGGCACAAATAGGCTGTTTGTGCCTATTTGTAAGAGTCTTTTTGTTGCGCTATTAACCTTTCCTTTATGTATCTGGGACAGGTCGATAGTCGTACGCTAATGAGTGTTTGAGTGCACCAGGAAATGGTATAGCGCTCTTTCATATTCATTAATGCCCTCTAATTTTTATGCTTTTTGAGCTCGTGGTACGTACATTATGAAACAGAACGAACTTTTACCATGCAAAGAGTGATTACCCTATAATTATGTGTTAGGAGCACACTTTCTATTGCTTGTGGACTAGAATACCTCTTCGCGTAATTGTAAACTTTACTAGAGAAATAAGGAATAAATTCTTTTTCGTGTTGACTGACTGTTCCCTCTCATATTAAGCCCCCTGTACATCGATCACTTGAATGCTTCCTTTATTTATTTTCGTAATTGCTTTCAAATGAGAGAGATATCGTGTTACGTTTTCACCCATACAGCGAGCATTATATATTAGATATTTACACTAAGCTCAGTGAATTCATTAATAGCATACATTGCACGCTTACACTGAACTAGCCAAATTATCTTGACACCGTTTCGGAAATTAGACACGAAAGGAAAAAAATGCCTACTCATGTATATTTTTGAAATCGACAATGAGATTTGTTAGAGGTCGTTTCATGCTCTTACCATATTTGATTCTTTATGCTTCTTGATTCGTTACGTAAAATTTTGCTGTCACTGTTATGCCATATATTATTTGCATTTCGGTCTCGTTTCGCAAATTTTGTAAGGTCACCAAGCTCTACTGAACGCTCTATTTTCTTTTCTTCTAGCACTGTACAAACGCCTTTAGTTTGCTTTCCTTCAGCTTGCATTCAAACGCACTGTCAAAATTAAAGTTGATATGAAAATTAATTATGTAAAACATTTTCTCCAACGCTATCCCAAGCCAGGAATTACATTGTCAATCGCTATTGTGGAAAGGCTTACAGATGGCTCTGTAATATTTCCTTTTCTTTTTTTTTCTTCTTTTTTTGCAGTGCACCTGTAATGATATACTATTGCACGGTCTCGTACTTCCGTGGAAACTTTAGCACTACATAAATTCAAACTGTTGTTATCGCTGCTCTGAGGGGCACTTTGTAATTATTCCCGTGACTGAAACTTACTTACTCGACATTGGGGTACTCGACTGTAACACTTGCGGCCAACGACTGTCTCCGCTTCGAGTTAAAGCGCCTGCCCTGAGCAAGCATTAGCCGTGAGTTCGAGCATGGAATTGGGATGTTTTTTTTTTTTCTTTTTCTCCAGCTCAGTGAATGTTCTGAAACGTCGAGATGTTTTCTTTTGTGTCCATTTCCCTGCGCTCACTCGAATGCTAGATATTTATTATTCTGTTTGTTATAAATTAAGACAAATAAAAAATGAAAACGTAAAAGCTTTTCTAACGTGCCTTTTCGGCTCTTATGTTCCAAATTTAATTTGGGTTTACCACACATGCACGCATGCACACTCGCACATGAGCGCGCAACCGTAGCAGAAACCATCGCTCCGAAACTATTAGTGCGTGGGTGCACTGTAACGCTCACTAACTTTATAACAATAGAAAAATGTCGCTTAAACATTATATCTTCTTAAATACTCGCTGCATTTAATGCTCGTCGTATATATGTTCGCATATCTGTGTGCGCTTGCATACTCGCGTATGCAAGCATTCTACGCATTATAACCTACGCGCCGTTGAGCTCTGCTCGAATTAGACGCTCATAATCTCTGCTGGATGACATCTCATGGATTCCTCATATTGCCGTAGCCGCGTTTCGCAACAGTAGCATGACGGCGACCGTTTCATAATGACGCTCTGTGCGGACTAGAATGGCGCGCGCGCCTGCGAAGTTATTACCTTTAAGCATTTACGTAAAGGTTAATTAAAAACGTGCCTCATCATGTGGCTGCTCGTCGTGTACAGAATGTGTATGTCCTCCGGGAGACGCCGCGTGGGTCGACCCGCTCTGCCTTTCTGGCCAGCCTCGCTTTGGTCGTCCAAGTTTCGCAAGCCGCGGACGGGGAGCATTGCCCTCGCGATTCAGCGTTTTCGACGTTCGCGGTGTTCAATTATAACTCGCCGCGGATTGCAACTGTATCTTTCGCGTGGCGGCTTCGAGTCGCAAAGCGCGGGGAATATTCTTGCAACGCCCGCGAGTCTCCTTTGAGGGTCAGTCAACTCGGATAAGACGAGAGAAGGAAAAAGAAAGGCGTATACATATTTGAGCCAATTTGTTGACTTTATTCGAACAGTACTTTTGCGCACGGGCGAAGTACCAAAAGCTGGCCTTGAAACAAATTAAAGGGCAAATCAAGTAATATGAATTCAATGAGCTGCAACGAAGATATTGAAAAACGGAATTCGTTTCTTCTTTGCTAGGATTTAAAACAAATATGTGAATCGAAGCTTGTCGTATAAGGCAGCAAATTGATCCCTCCTCAAATCGTGCATGCGCTTTGCTAGAGGTAGCCAGTGCTTGCCCTCGCTTGTTCCCATGTACAGGCTAGCTGAAATGATTATCTTTTAACGTCTAAGAAAAAACGTCAAAAATGAAGTCCATATTTATTTATTTTCTTTGGTTTCCAACAAAAAGAGGAGACTGTTCCCTTTTCGAGTCGATTTTCTTTAAGAAACTCGTCTTAAAGTCATTGCCCGCATATGAACTGGGATTCGCATTCGCTTTTTCATGTTCAAGTATGAATCAACAGCGAATAAGGACCGCGACTGGCATTCAAAGAGATCTGTTGAGTCTTGGCTGTAGCCACGTCGAGCCATTCCTAATAAGAATGATGAAATAGGGCGCTGTTCAATTGAAATGAAAGTTTGAATATTCTGTTTTAGGGAGAGCATTACTTCTCAGTGCCCCCCCCCCCCCCCCCCCCCCCCCCCCTAAGTGGCGATGTAGTTTCGCCATCGATGCACAAGAAAACGACGTCGTAGAAGCGCAGCTCTTTTGTCTCAGTCTGCAGTCTTTCTTGAAATGAAATAAGTGTAAAGGGTGCTCACTTCGTGACCGGTGAGGAGGTGAGCAGTGCAATATATAGGCCGCTGATGTCGTCAGCAGCTGCCATTTTTCTTCTTCAGCGGTGCACTGAGTGCTCTTGCACAATAACTAGTCCGCCGCCGGTGATACTGAGCATCTGTCTGGGCATAAACATTCTTCTTTCAGGGGAGCTGCTTATGGATTTTCAGTCGTACTTGCCTGACCGTCGATTAGGCATCGTAGACGTTCTCGAATCCATCATCACGATATGTGTTCCCCATGCGTGGTCTATGTAAAGTTATCGCACTGCTATGGGAGCGCATTTATCGTTCTCACAACATTTATGCAGAAGCGTAAAGGTTCAGCAGTTGCTTTATTGCTTTCATGCGTGGATAATTTGACTGGTTGGCTGCCTAATATTTTCATAGATGTTCTATTCTTGCTTGTTATTATTTTTTGTTTGCAGCAAAGGTAATGCGACTGACTGGCTGGAGTGGACTTAATGCATGCTCTACCTTAGTGGAGAGCACTGCACTGCAGTTCATGGACGGGGCCAACTGGTTGGAGTGGGCTGATTTTACTGAACATAACGACAGACAATGTAATTGTTCAGTAGCTGTTCGAAATACATACATATATTTTGCAGTGAGAATATTTTTAATGACTAACTAGACTAAAGTCACTCAGACTTGCTGTATGGACTGACTTAATACGTGATGATTCAGCAGCTGTTTTGCTTGTTTTGAAGGTAATATGACTCATCGAACTAACTGGATTAGACTAACTGTCCGGAAAGGAGTGCGTGAAAGGTCGGCATTGGACTACTAGGTTTAGATTAATGGGTTAAACATAATAAAATCCCAAAGAAAAATCGCCTGTGAGGAAAACCGTAGTAGAGGGTATCGGAAATTTCTACCAACTAGTGTTTTTAACGGGTATACACGGCCTCATTGCGTTTCACTTACATCGCAACGTGCATTGCTACCGCTGCCGGACGACGAAGCCACCGCGATGGGACGTAAAATACAGCTGACTGACTGCGCAACGGTTCAGTAGGTGTTTTATTTTAATGTTTTAACACCACAACCACTGTATGTTTAAAAAATCCTTCCGTCCGTCTGCCTGAAACCTGGATTTGGAAGGTGGCAAGGTGAAGAGAAGGATTAGTCTCCATCTTCACGTTCCTAGGAGACGGAGGTGGGAGAGAAAAGGTGGGTGAGAGACGAAAGGGACAAGCTGTAGGTGGCAGGTGGGGGAGAGGTGAAAGGGGGCACGGATTGTGACGCTGATTGCTGGATTGGGTCGGCAGAGTGGAATGGGAGACGGTTCACCACGCGGTGATTGACGGACTGGATCACGACACCCGGTCGCTTGATCTGCATACGGCAGCGAATGCTCCGTTCGTTGTGTGAACGTTAATGACAACGCGTACACTCTGGAGCAATCAATCGCATTGATCGTGCATACTTTTATGCCATGAGGTTAATTTCACGGACTGACTGCTATGATGTGGACTGACCATATTGAATAACTGGCTAAATTGGATTAACTGGCTGGGCTGAACTGACTCAGTGGCTGCACGGGAGGACCAGCTGAGGGGCCGACTGAACGAGTAGTCAGGCATGACTGGACTTACTCGAATGCAAGGAAGACAACACTTTAGCGGCTGAAGGACTGACTATCATAGACCAGGCCAAGTGCATGGTCCGACTGTCGGACTGACTAGTCTCACGGCAGTATGGAGCAACTGGCTCAATTGGACTGCTCAATTGGTCGGGAGGGATAAGCGAACTAGACATGACGACTTATCGAGCTGGACTGAATGAATAGACAATCTATAGTCTGGCTTATTAACTAGTCTGGTTTACCGAATAGGTTGGACTGACTGACAGGCCGACTGAGTGACTGAATGGACTGGACTGGTTGGACTGAATCCGACTGTACTACTGTACTAACTGGATGGGCTGAGTAGGCTAGCTTGACTGGCTGGGCTGTACTGGATGGTGTATTGTTTGGATTAGACTGTACTGACTGGTCTGACCGACTGGGCTTTATTTACTAGCTGGACTCAGCTGTTCTGCTGACCGACTGTACTGACTCACCGATCGTTTGGCTGTACGATTAAATAACTTGCCGTACTCTCTAACTCGGTGACTGCACAGCAGCTGAATGGCTGACAGAATGAACTGGGGTGACTGAATAAGCAAAACTTAAAACTTAAATGGTGGAGAGACAAAGCTTAACAGGGCTGCTCGCTTGATTTGCTGCGCTGCCTTGGTGAAGCTGCCTTGATAAATGCTTGTGATCGATCGATACACAAATGAATATGACTTCTTGACAGCGGGATCTGAAAATTTGGAACATCATCCTCACCATCATCAGCTTGACTACGCCCACTGCAGAACAGAGGCCACTCCCATAGCCCTCCAATTACCCCTTTGGTATACAGTGCTTATTAGAGTCTTTTAGCAGTGCGGAGACGTAGTAACGTAGATGTATACCGGCTTACCGGACACCTTCTGCGCAGGCGCAGTGGCCACCATTGCCACCACTCCTGTAAATGTGCGTGTGCAGGAGGCGTCCGGTAAACCGGCATACGTCTACGCTAGTACGTCTCAGCTCTGCTAAATCTCTCTATCGTCAGCGACGCGAATCAGTACGTGATGAGATCATGACACGACGTACCAATAGCCGCTGGGGATCAAATGTTAACTTAGTACGAATGGTGCCAGTGATTGGTGTCAATGACATATTGACTAGTACATGGTTTACTCACGTCCCAAAGCAACTTAGGCTGTATGAGAGATGTCGTAGTAGAGGGCTCCGGACAATTTCGACCGATTGGATTATTTAACCTGCACTTACATCGCACAGTGGATGGGCGCCTTACTTTTCGCCTCTATCAAAAAGAAAAAAAAAACGAAAAGAAAAAGAAAAATAGCCGCTATGACGGAGGTACCGACTGGAACTGGTCGTGCCGTTCGGCTGGTATTTCTCTTAGTCGACGCCAGGTACGATCTGTGCAACGTCAGTGACATGTTATATCGGTTATTACCGGGCACACTTGGCCGGCGAATTGTTGCAATTAAAACATGATATTTTCCAGTTATTTCTACTCAGACTGTCCCTACAATGCGCTTCTCTCCTTCGGCTGTATGCTTTTTTTCTTTCCAGCAGGCACAGACAGCTGATAGCCAACCTCAAAGACGCTGCCATTACCAGATGTCCACTAGCCTAGTTGCGCAAGCTCGCCTGAAAGAAGGTGGGCTGGGCTACGCTTTCCACGTGATATAGGAGGCGTGCATGATAAGGTTTAACGACGCGTGTTCGCGTTAGTGAAGAATTAGTGACTCGCCACCCCGAGCCGACGCACGTACGCTTTCTCCTGACCCACATCGCGTATCGTTCCGCCCGGTCGGCTTACCTTAGCAAACGCCCCATGTTATCTCTTAACCTATGCATCAGTCGAACATTCGCAAGAAGGAAAGACGCGTTGACTCGACACCCTATTAACACACCAGACGTGACCAAGCGATACCTCTCCCCGTCTCATGTATACAAGTACCTATACCTTCTCGATAGCCTATCGCTACACAGAAGGTTCGGGTTGTTTCAGCCGCTATCTTCCCACAGAACCAAGTCTCAGTCCAGCCGCGTACGTTTAACCAGGATCCCACAATACAGATGACGCTCTTAGAGCCTCCGCTTCAGTTGTAAAGACTATACGTGTAGAAGGTACAAGAGGGCGGGAAGGTAAAAAGGAAGGTGTAGTAAGCAAAGCCGTGTTATTTATTGCGGCTAGTAAACCTTCATCGGCTTATCGATGACGGAAGTGAAAGCTCGTACCTCGCGCTACTTGTTCCCGGCGTTTCTTTGAGCGTCTTAACAGCGCCCAGACACGAAACAAAACAGAAAAAAAAAAAAAAAATCTACGAGAAGGGGAAGAAAAGCGTGCGCGCGCACACACGTACACAATCGGTGAACCGCAGCTGCGCCCTTGCGAAGTTCGTGCCTCGCGCATTTCCGGCTTTGGTTTTATTTGCACAGGCCCGGGCAGGCCAGCAAGCTACGGGGCCGGACAGCGCGTGTAGGCGAGCACGTAGGCAGCCGCGGTTGCCCGGGGTCCAAGGAAAAACAAGTCTCAACGTCGCTCGTATTCGAGGACTAACGGTGATTTACGTTATGTGTGTCACTGCTTCTATCCACCAAGTATTCACAAGCGACGAGTACAAGCTGGCTCCTCCAGTTTCTCTCTTGTGTATACGGTGCTTGTATACTCCCGTTACGTTTGCCGTATACAAGGGAGTCGCCGCGATCAAATCGCTCCTAACGATTGGTATAGCCTCGGGATTAAGGACGGGCATGAGTGGAGACCGCATTAGAGCTGTGTGGGCGTCCCGTCGCACGGTTAGCTAGCTCGAAGGGAGCAAGTTTTGCACTGTGGCTCCCAGCGAAACTGCCAGAACGACCTACTTGTTACTCTGTATTCGAACAGAATATGATAGAGAGCTTTAGTACCTGCAGCGAGTGAACAGGACGGCGACCCATCGCCGTTGCGGGTACGATTCATCGAGGGGTGCAGGTGCAATGGTTCATGTGCATTGTAGGTTTCAGCCAGATGCGGGTTCATACGTCCATTGTAGAAGTATCCGCTATGCTGTAAGCCTGTAACCAAGCTATGCTGTAACCAAGAGGGTTCTACTTAAGTTGAGGACAACCCAGAGGGCTATGGAACGAAAAATGGTAGGGGTAACGTTAAGAGATAGGAAGCGTGCAGAGTGGGTCAGAGAAATAACTCAAGTTACCGACATTCTAGTGGAAATTAAGAAGAAGAAATGGACATGGGCAGGACATGTAGGGCGAAGAGAGGATAACCGATGGTCGCTTAGGGTAACAAACTGGATTCCAAGGGAAGGAAAGCGTAGCATGGGGCGGCAGAAAGTTAGGTGGCCGGATGAGGTTAAGAAGTTCGCAGGGGTCAAGTGGATGCAGCTAGCACAGAACCGGGTTAAGTGGAGAAATATGGGAGAGGCCTTCACCCTGCAGTGGGTATAGTCAGGATGATGATGATGATGATGTAAGCCTATAACAGGGCTATCAAAAATGAAAGCACTCTGAGCAGAAAGCATTGAGAAGCACAATGAGAAAGAGAATGTCCGAGGCTACCCATACGTTATGGCTCTGTCTCATCCTCAATAAGACCAGCTGACCTAGACAGTAATGTTAGTCGTACTCTGTTCAGGTAACATTAATGTGATACCAACAAGTGTACAACCACTGCAGAACGCAGATAAATTTGTGCAATGCTTTTGTAATATTTCCGGCGAACAACACTTTTTCTCATGAGCATATGCGCAAAGAACCTCGATAAATTGGGTTACTGTACTAACCCATCGAATCTCGGATATTGTGTTTATATATACTTACGTTCACTATGCCACGAGACGGGTATAACTCAGACATAAGGTGTACACTGGTATCGGTCCGCTTTGCTTTTCGGGGAGAAAAGAAAAATGCTTTGGGGAGTATTTTCTCCGTTCATGCAGGTATTGAACGGAGTACCATCATTTCTTCCAATATTCCGACCAAGATGTTCTAAAGAAATTAAAACAAGTCGCTTGTACAACACATATAAAGTTAAGCAGAGGGGCATGCACGAATATTTGCGGAGGCTTTCTGAATTTGCTTAGCGTTGACAGGATGGCATCATCGTATCGGCCTAAGAGCTAAAGTTAGAGCTAACATCGTCCCTTTATTCGGGTTTGGCCGGGGCTGTTCATGATGCAATTCTGGCCTAGCTGCCGCCAACCTGAGACGGATGTAAGCAGCAACTTTCGTCCATCGCTTCAATCAATGCAAAAGCGAGTTTAGTCAATCGTTTAGCAAACGCCTTTAGTCTTTTGCTTAACCAGTATACTGCCAACGTTCTTCAGACGTAACTGCATGTGGTACCGATTCCCGGCCAGCACAAAAACGCATTAGATTCGCCTCGGAAAGAAAAATCAAGGCTGACCAGTATGTCGAACTTTATAAGAGGGCATGACCAATATCGGATAAGAATGGACAGACTGGCGACTGGATGACTGGCGCAACCAATATTGCAACTGCGTCGGTAACAACGGGCTTTCACAGAACTTAGGTTTTCCAACACAATTTCAACATACGCCTCATGTCATGTGCTATACCCGGTCCAATACCCGATAGACCGTGCCTGTTTTCAAAACTGAGCTATTTGCCAGACGTCTTATATATGTATATATAGCCACGTTTTGGAGTGTGGTCTGAGTGAGAGAGATGAAATATTAGGGGAGGAATTTTTTACGCACCGACGCGGCGAACATAAACACACAAAAACGAATGGCAGTTGAAGGCCGAGGAACTCAGCGACGCCTTTCTAAGAAGTCACGCCCCAAAGAAAACAACGGAGAGAGCAAGCAGCCAGAGAGAACCACCACTGAATAGAAGAGCAAGAAGAAAGGAGAAAAGAACCTGCGAAATACCCGGCAGGAGCCGGACCTTCACTTTCGCGTATACACAAGCATTATTCTGTTCCGCGCCGCCGGAGCCGTTCGCTGTACAAGTTGCCCACTTAGCGCCTCGCTCAGAACGCCACTGTGTTTCAGTTACACCACCCTTTTCCTTTTATTTTCAATTGCTCATTTTTTCTTTCCCCAAGCGGCAGCACGCACTCAGGAAAAGCCGCGATGATCCTGGAGGTAAAGCGACGCGGGAGCATAGAGGATGAGCACTGTTGATGACTCACGGGTCAGGCAGTTGAGGCGCTGACGATGCCGGGCTTAGGCGTGTATAAACAGGAATCTGGTGCAAATAAGTGGTAGTGGTGGTCACGAGGCTTAATTAAGTATGCAGCAGCGTCTAGCCGTCCCTTGTACGTGTAGCTGGAGGCAGACGTGTGAATTGCATAGCTGAGAGCCCGGTAAGTGTCTGAGTCACGTTATCCTTGTGCTGTTATCCCTGCGTCGCGCCGTGTGTTACCGGCCGGGAGTCACGGGTGAAGGAATGGTGATCCTCGCACGTGATGATGAGCTGGGGATTAATGAAACCATAGACAGCAAGACTGTGAGGCTCATTGCAATATTTGAGACAACGGTGCCGTATTAGTGGCAGTCGAGTTCGCTGCCAGTCACTGGGTGAGCAAATAATATGCTCAGATAAAATGAAGGCTTCTACAATATAGGTACCCGTATCCTTTTAAGAATCTAGTATTTTCTCTGATTTATAATATTTCGTACCGGTAAAAAAAAAAAAAAAAAAAAGGGGGGGGGGGGGGGGTGAGGCTTATGCGCAAAATTTGTTTCAGAAAGGTCGGCGAAGTTTTAGGGTGACTACTCATTTGACCACGAATCAGCGCAAGTACGCTTTCCTGTCGAGCATATCAATCGTAATTGTAAAACAACGTGAACAACGGTGGACAAGGACGAGAAAGACACGGGACGAGTGCTCGTCCCATGTCTTTCTCGTTCTTGTCCACCGTTGCTCGCGCTGTTTTACAATTATGAATGTTTGCCAACTAGCCCAAATGAACAATTTGCTTAGAGCATACCAAGTCGTTCCACGGAGTGGTCCAGATCAATTGTAAGCATGCTCGGAGAATGCGTCCGAGCTTGACACGTGCTAGGAGGCACCGCTGAAACGTCCAAAAGGGCGACGTGCAGGTGGCTCAGTGATTCCGCACGCGAAATAATTGACGCTATACTGTCACGCATCGCACCGTACTCACTGTATTTCTGACGTCATTATACACACTATTTATTCCTCTTTTCAAGTCGCTGCTTCGTAGCACGGGTGTCTAACTTTGGTACCGCCGTGAGCGCTATGCATGGTCAGGCATAAACGACTCGCCTGCGCGACTGTGACGTCCGCAACTCTCCTTTCAGCTCGAGGCACAACGCCGTCTTTCTATCAAGGCACGCCCTTTTTCCGTGCTTCCCGGATGGTTTTGCTTTTGTAGAAAAGTTCGTTAAGCATCGGCGCAGATGAAAACACCATCGGAGGCGGCGATCGACAGCCGCTTTACTCATGCTGTCGTCAGAACAGCGGGGGTCTCGTACACGTTGAGCAAAAATCGAAGTACGGATTTGCCGCATGGGTGGATAGGCTCCGTTCATTGACATTGCGTAAAAACAGCGTACGGAGGTGCTTGCTGGCTGAAGTGGAGGAAGATTTGTGGAAACTTTCCTCTGCCACCATGCCTTCTTCTCCGCTTAAAACATTTTCCACGCGCCGTTTGCCCCCACTTCATTCCACCGTTCACCCTCCTCTCTCTCTCTTTCTTCATTTCTTCATTTTTGTCCTCTGGCTTTTTCTACGGCTGTTGAGTGTCACTCTTAGCAAACACCCGAAATATGTTAAGTTTTTAATCTGTCCACCACAGTAAGCGTGTCGGAGACGAAATATAATGAATACGCTGCACCGAACTCCTTGACATTGTCAGATTTTAACGAACTCCGCTTAAGGTAGCGTATTTAAAGGAATTCTGAGCGAAATTCTTGGAGTGCACTCGTTAAGTTTTCTTTTTTAACGAGCAAGGGCTGCCACTTCATCAAATGAATTAAAAGTTATGTTACAAGGTAAAGGTGTATAGCAACTTAAAGGTGAACCGACCCGAACAAGGAGGAAAAAAAAAAAAAAAGCCCAAATTGCCCTCATCAAAGCATTATTCGTGCACTCGCCGGCCGATTTCCCCCCGTTCGTCCGCGCTTCCTCCTAGGCTCCCGACAGCGGGACAGTGCAGGAAGCAGCGCATTGGCGAGGCGTGCCACTCATAGGGCGGCTGTGCGAATATGCAAGACCCGGGCATTTGCGGACGCTGCTGTTGCTCTAAAAACTAGGTCGTCGTTCACTTTCACTCGAAAAGAAGACCCCCTCCTCTCGATTTCTCTCAAATCTCGTTTCGGGGTCACGCATCAGCAGAGCTCGTCGTGCATGCCAGCACGTCAGCACGTCGGCGTACATGTATGCCTGCGCGCAGCTGCCATCGCTGCTGCTGGAGTTCGTCTCTCTTCGCAAGCGGCACCGCTGCGAGGCTTCGAAAACGGGATGCAGCCTACCTCTTGGGCACCATTAGCAGACCGGGCACCGCGTCGCCCTTAACATTGCCGGTGTATCGGAAGCTCAGCGCTGCCACATGCGTACGCGCAGGTCGTCTTTAGGGAGTTACCTTCGAAAATGTGGTGCATACACCTTAACGTACCGCGTATCGGTGCACCGAGAGTTCGCACACCGTTACTGCACATACGCGGGATCGTCTTCACAGTGCTGAACGGAACCACGTACACGGCAGATGTATACGCACGTCTGCCACGTCGGGATCATTAATCACGAGCGCAGTGGCGGTGGGCGAGCTCAAGGTATTTCTGTAACGGTAACGGTAACGGTAACGGTAACACGGTACACGGTATGCTAAAGGTGTTGGTGCTTATATGGACATACAACGTTTCACTGCTGAGCACAAGCACACGTAATGGAATCCCGCCACGTGAGCTGAGTCTCAGTCGATATTTCCATCAGCAGTAAACTGAGCAGAAATAAAACGCAAACAGGAGGCGAGGTTAACGGGATGCGCGTGAATTTTCAACTGATATTAACGTCTCTAATGTAAACGCTTGTGTAGGCGGTGAATATGAGGCCCCTAAAAAGATTGTGTCAAATGAAGCGCTGAACAAGTCTGTTCTCCAGAAACTGATGTTTCACTGACGCAAGCATTACGAGTTCTCTCAATGTTGTTCGCCTCCGGCAGCTCACGTGCTATTATTGTTGCTTCATGGTTATTATAAGCTTAGAACCAAGTCGGGGGGGGGGGGGGGGGGGGGGTGAGCAACATCTACAGCTTTGCTTCAATGGAAGCGGGGTGCAAATTGGTCAATGCGCTATATATATATATATGTCATGTGAATGCACACAAAACAATCCCAAATGGTTGAAATTAATCAGGAGCACTCTCCGGCGGCACCTCTCGCTCTCTACATCTCTCCTTTCACTCTCTCATTCGTGTCTTCCTTCTCTGCATGGTAGAGGTGTCCACCGAGAGCGAACGCAGCTACTGGGCCTCTCCCGTCTTCATTAGGGACATTGCCTGCCTTTTGAACAAACAAATGCTGTCAATCACAGCCGGCAACCCATTAACGGGTGCACGTATTCAGACTATGCCTGAAAGAACCGAAAACCCCCGACAAGTGAAAGCAAAAAGAAAACAGTAAGCTTGATTTACTGCACCAGACGCAATATCGACTGCACTGCTATAATCGACTGCAGAGGACCGTGCAGTAGCTCAGCCACCTCATGATGTGTAAGAGCACATGTGAGTAAAAAAAAAAAAAAAAAAAAAAAAAAACAGGTTGCGAGTACATACGAGGGAACGTTGGTACGAAATGAAGCGGCAACAGCTTCACTATTTGCTTTCACATTTGTTAGAAGGCGGAGAATGTGGAACATAAGCCCACGTATCCGCATTTTGATTTCTATGCCGCGTGTGTCAAACCTATGCGAGCATGCTTTAACGGATGGAACCAGATTGATGCGTCCGTTACTTTTTTCATTCTTGCAAACAGTACTTATTCCGAACCCAATATGCTACAAATACCATCCTATCGACCCATACCATCCATATCTATCAATCTGGTGATAGAAAAATGCTCGGAATATATTCCGAGCATTTTCCTATCACCAGCCCTTTACCTATAGCATTAATTGATTACGAAAAAGCATTCATTAACACTTCTTTTTGGGCGAGTTGGTTCATTTTTGGAAAACTCTGAAAGAGCGCAAACACACACGACCACTAAGGACAAGAGACGAGACACAAGCGCAAACACACACGACCATTAAGGACAAGAGCCGAGACACAAGCGCTTGTGTCTCGTCTCTTGTCCTTAGTGGTCGTGTGTGTTTGCGCTCTTTCAGAGTTTTCCAAAAAGCATTGACTCAGTACAAACCTCGCCAGTCATACAGGCGCTGCGAAATCAGGTAGCAAACGAGCCGTATGTAAAAATACTGGAATATATCTATAGTGGCTGCACAGCAACCATAGTTCTGTATAAAGAAAGTAACAAAATTCCCATAAAGGAATGTGTTAGGCAAGGAGACATGATATTTCCAGTACTATTCACAGTTTGCATAGAGGAAGTATTCAGAGACCTGAAATGGGAGCAGTTAGGGATAAGGGTCGATGGAGAATACCTCAATAATCAACGATTCGCTGATGACATTACCTTGCTGAGTATAACTCAGGCGATGAACTGCAAATAATGACTGATGACTTAGACATGAATAGCAGAAAGGTAGGCTTAAAAATAAATGTGCAGAAGACTAAGGTAATGTTCAACAGCCTCGGGAAAGAACAGCAGGTCACAATAGATAGCGAAGCACTGGAAGGGGTAAGCGAATATGTCTACTTAGAACAGGTAGTAACTGCAAATTCGTACCATGAAAGGAAAATAACTAGAAGAATAAGATTGGGATATGGGGCGCATAATTGGCAAGTATTCGCAGATTATGACTAGCAGCTTACCGGTATCGCTCAAGAGGAAAGTATACAACAGTTGCATCTTACCTGTACTCACCTATGGGGCTGAAATATGGAGGGTAACCAAGAGAGTTCTACTTAAGTTGAGGACAACCCAGAGGGCCATGGAACGAAAAATGGTAGGGGTAACATTAAGAGATAGGAAGCGTGCAGATTGGGTCAGAGAAATAACTCAAGTTACTGACATTCTAGTGGAAATCAAGAAGAAATGGGCATGGACAGCACATGTAGCGCGAAGAGAGGATAACCGATGGTCGCTTAGGGCAACAAATTGGATTCCAATGGAACGAAAGCGTAACAGGGGACGGCAGAAAGTTAGGTGGGCGGATGAGGTTAAGAAGTTCGCAGGTGTGAAGTGGACGCAGCTAGCACAGGATCAAGTTAAATGGAAGAGTATGGGAGAGGCCTTCGCCCTGCAGTGGGTATAGTCAGGATGATGATGATGATGATGATGATGATGATGATGATGATGATGATGATGATGCAAATAGTCTGTATTTGCTGCCGAATCGAATGTCTATAAACGTAAGTTAAGACCTAATCGAAAAAAATTCTAGAGGACACTTTGGACCACTAAAATGCGATGAGGCGAAGGCCTCTGTTTAAGGTCGCTGATTGCTGCTTTCACTACGTCTGCGCCTGTATGATGGTGTGGGGTGCGGCATTCGAGGAAGCTCCAAGTGAAAGGCGTAGCACAGACGCCTGGATATGGCGCAGGTGGGGTCAGCTTCGTAAATGCATGAATCGCTTGGTGAAATCTTCGGTTTGGACCGGATGTGTCTTCACCATGATGTCACATCCAGTCATGGCCGATGACGTCACAGTCAGTCATTAATTAGTACTGACGTCCCTACCACTACCATCAACTATCGCTATTATCACTGTCACTATCATCATCTTCACTAACTGCCACTATTATTATCGGTCATTAGCTATCACTAACTAAAGTGATTCACTGACAGCTTACCATTAACTAAAGTTATTCACTGACAGCTTTAAAAGTAAAGAGAATGTGGCGGTATCCCGCGGAATTTCGCGAAGATGTGTGGCACTCCTCGCGGGCGCAAGCACGCACGGACGGACGGACACTCATGAGCCTATAAAAGTTTTCGCCTTAATACGTATCTAATAGAGAGAACCAATAAAAGGATGCGTGTGGTCCCAGTTTTCGTAATAGCCATGGAAGAAGAAATAAGGCGCGACTTGTTCGAACTTGGTGCCAATCATTGTAAATGTACTGAAAAGAGTACATTTTATCATGTCTTATTGGATTGTTCCCACAAATCGAATGGTAGCAACATTTGATTTGCTATTCGAAATTTTTTAACGCTGGCACAGCAACGCTCGCTCAACCGCATACAAAAGCGACGTGCCGTCACCGCCGGAACGCAACAACGTATCTGCAGTTTACATGCACTCACCACAATCACGATCAACCTCTCGTAACCTGTGGCACATTTTCAAAACCCGCACGTAAGTGCCAAAGGAAGGAGAAATGGGCCCATTGGAAACGAGGCCTGCGTTATTACAGAGGAAGCTGTTATGCAAAGCTCTCTCTTGTGTGTGTTGACATTCTACGAGTAAAGTTGCGTCACGTAACCGGCGTAGACCGGTCACGTGACACGCTCGTGCGCTCTTTGAGAACATTCTGATGGCCCTGGCTGCTAGTAAGTCTATAGGCCTTGGTCTTTAATGTGAATGTTATAAGGATTAGTAAACGACAGTCAGAACTACGGCTACACCTTTCGTTGGATTTAACGCAATGCTTAGTGTAGCGGTTCTTGTTAGTTAGTTAGTTAGTTAGTTAGTTAGTTAGTTAGTTAGTTAGTTAGTTAGTTAGTTAGTTAGTTAGTTAGTTAGTTAGTTAGTTAGTTAGTTAGTTAGTTAGTTTGTTTGTTTGTTTGTTTGTTTGTTTGTTTAGCTCGAAAAAGGTGGCACAGTACAAGTCGACAATGACAGGAATGGGCGCTTTCTATCTTCCTTTTCTGCTGTACTATGTCGTATTTTATTTTCTTGCGATGAAAGAACTCGGTGGATATACCAACTATGGCCCCACAACGCGTTTTAACAGCAGATTTCACAGCAGTGCATGGCGTGCACTATTACGGCGAAGGCCTTACTATAGTTCCATGAAATTCTCTCGGCGACGTTTCTCGTTGACGCCGGCCGATGGTTCCAAAAAGATGGCGTCACAAAAGCCTCGTGTATCACCAAAGCAGCGACAGAGACAACGGCATACACAACAGATTCCCCTGTCCACGTATTCCCAGCCCCAAAGGGCCGAGGGGAGCCACCTGTGCCCTGAAACCTAAACTCGCCATTTGCTCTGACGAACCTGTATGCGATGCAAGTTTTCCCCTTTTTCGTATCAAAATTCGGACGAAACCGTCCTCTGCAGCATTTCAAGACACAATCACACGATTCCTCTCTGCATGTAGCCTACATCTTCTGGTCAACTTGCGAGGTGGATGGATTCCAAGCACAACGTAGACTCGCGATAAAAATAAAAATAAAGGCTGGTTTTGAGGCAAAGACCCACTTCTCGGTAGAGACCTGAACCGCACCGTGAGAGAAATGGGGAAGTTAAAGAAGGAAGGGGTGCCATAGTGGAAGGCTGGTGAAAAAATTTAGACCACATGGGCATTTTAAAAATTTTAACAAGCGCTGACATCGCACATCACTCGGACGCCTTTTGCATTTCGCCTCCACCAAAACGCGACCGCCGCGGTCGGATTCGAACCCGGATACTCCGGGTTAGCATCCGAGCGTTGTAACCACTGAGCCACCGCGAAAGTGAGGCATTCATGCTTTCGCATTGACGGCAAATGAGCAGTCAGAAACGTACTCCGTATATTATTCTTGTCTGCAGAAATGCTGATGATCCCTGTCATTTCATCAGTGCCTCATCCAGGTATTCACACTAGCGAACAGTCGAAGCCATTTTTTGTTTTGTATTTATTCAGTTTTGGTGAAATTTGCTTGTTTTCTACCCCGCGCGTAACATTAAGCACTCTCCTTGTTTTTTCGCTCAGTTTTGGGGATGAATAAATATATTGTGCATACAGACACAACATAGAACTGCACGGACTAAAATCGCTTCGCTGTAGACATCTTCCCAACCTTCGGAAAAGCGGGTATTTTGGACTGTGGGAGGAGAGCCTCAAAACTTTACCGTATACAGCAAGTGCAGTCCAGTGTGCTATTTGGGAGCGCTCCAGGACGTGTTTATAAAAAGTCTATATACGGCCTTCGCTACTGTGAAAGACCTGCTGCTGTGTAGTTTTGTTAAACGGAGGGGCCTGTGACCGAAATATGTCTGGCCGCTACCATCCTTCCCTCACCCCAAAAATGCTGCCGAGACTGAGCACTGCATATGGAACGGCACCGGAAACAGAGCTTCGGTGCATGGCCGCTCTCAGGAGGGAGATTCGCAAAAACTCTCTAATCCCCTGCGGCGCCAACGACGGCGGTCGTTTGTTGATTCAGGCGTCACTGCGGCGCTTGCTTGATCACCCCTTGAAGAGGCACAGGGCGAAGACCAGATGTTTGGCGCAGTTTGGTTGCTCCGCGATGCGATCTTCCAACACCCCTAGCACTCTCCAAATAGCGCGATGCCGTCCATTTTGAGAGCGCGAAGAAACGCGCGGAACGTTCCATTGCAGGGCATGAGAAGGTAGGAGTTGCGATTGTTGTCACACTAGCGCTGTCACAACACAACGGCAGCGGCGCCAGGCAACGATTACAGAGAACATCCTCCATGTCCGCTCCCTACTCCGCCTACACTGCGTAACTATAGTATATTGTTTTTTTTTTTTTTGTTGTTTTTTTCCCCGCTTAGTTCAACGAACGGGTCGCAGTTTTTAAGTCAGCTTTACATCCAAGCCAAGGCTGGCACCGGCCTACGCCGCCGTGCGATTCCTGTACACTGAGGCTCACTTGAATGCTGTGCGGCGCCTTTGGATCTGCGAAGAGCTGGCGGGCGCAAGAACGGGGTTTCCAAACCCTGCAATGTGATTGGTGGACATAGTTCAGCTACCGTTTGACTCTTTCTTTTGAGTGTCCATAAAACCACGAGTATTCACTATTTTGTGTGTATTCGATCGGCATGATTTTTTTTCTTTTACCGGCGCTATTACTGCTATACTAGTTTTTTTTTTCCTTTTCTGCCGATCAAGGAGCGCAGACTAACGCCTAGTGGCGTAATTTCCGTCCCTGCTTCCTCATATTATCTTTTTTTTTTTTTTCGCTTTGTTTGGCGTTCCTATGGAGCAGTCGTCAATTTGGTGTCCGACGTGGAAGGTCGGACGTTGATCTATGCTCTATTTCTTAGCCTGCCTAGTCTTTATTTTCTATCTATCTTTTTATTCGCTTCCGGACGGAAAAGGGCGAGGCTGAATGAGTGATTGTATACGGAGCGCGGGGGAGTTTCGCGTGCGGTGGCAATGTGCGGTTTCCGTTTTCTAGGGCAAAAACATAATCGAGGTTGCATTTGTGAATGCGGACGCATACTTTGTACCAGAAAACTGCACATCGCAATCATAGAGATGTATAGTGCCGACAAGCGCTTTCTGGACTGGCATTTACTAGGACACGGCTTTTCCAATTACTGTGTTAACGTGATTTAACGAACAGCCGTCAAGAATCTAGTATTTAAAAGTATAAACAAGAAATGAGGTTCTGTACATAAGGCCATTTAGATTTTTATATTTTCACAAGTTTTGATGTTGATAAATGGGCAATAAAGGAAAAGAAATGACGGTGGATTAGCGCTAACTTGATATTTCAATAAAATGCTATAAGTACCCGGATGAAGGCAAGCCTAATTCTGGAAATTTAGTATGGTGTCGCGCACTAATTTAATATACCATTGCGAACCCTCACATTAAAAGGAAAAGAAACACGCAACAAGTCTGGGTGAATTAAACATGATTTTGAATGCAGATAAGTTTAATTTAGATCGTCAGTCCTCGCCAGCGTTTTCCGCTGAAATTTCTGTGTTGTCATTAGTGAAAGAGGATTAACATATATACTGCAGCTGTTGAAAGTCGCGCGATCGTATCGGCAGTTGTTTTGTTTTTTTTTTTTTTATCTTTTTCCATTGTTTCCTTTCAGCAAACTGCTCTCCTGCAGAAGTTCGATACGCTAGCCGTTGTGGTTTAGTACTGTCTATCAGAAAAGCACGTACAACACAGGCGAAACAAATTGCAACAAAACATACCCCCAGCAACAGCTTCTCCAAGACACATCCTTGCTTTTTATTTTTTATTTTTTTCAAGCGAGTTAATCGCTCCATGCACCGCACAAACCCTCTACCGGACCACTGTCACGCTCTAAACCAGGAACGGTCGTCAAGCCTGTACGCTGGTCAGCTCCTGTCCTCAATTTAGAAATAGCAGCAGCCATCGAACATCGGCAGCTATACTGAGAAAAAAAACCTATAATGCGTTCCCAGTGACGTCGCTCAGCGCCACAACTGTCCGTACAAGACAGTAGCCTTCGTTTTCGGTGAATTCGATCTTATCCACCAGGCACGCTGTTTCCCTTTATAGACTCCCGGAGAACAACATCGGGGGTTTTTCAAGTGCCTTTTTCGGACAGTGGTTTCTCTTCTTCGTTTTTTTTTTTCTTTTTTTGCGCACTGGTATCATCCTCGTTCTCCTCTTATGCTCTCTGGATTCAGGTCAACGTGTTGCTTGCTAGGTTACAAATATTAAGGTAGAGCGACAACAGCAAGCTGATCTGTAAGGGAACTACAGTCATCAGCAAGCGCATGTTGACATATTTAAAAATCTACATTTTGAAGAGTTGTGTGTATATATATATATATATATATATATATATATATATATATATATATATATATATAGACATGGTTTTCTTGTTACTAATGGGCCAGAGTTAAATTCAAACAGGATGTCACACAACATTCCCGATTATCTATTTTATTCCAACAGTTTCGGACGGTGGACCGTCCTTCTTCAAGGTAGAATTGAGAATGGAGAATAAGTCCGCACATTACGCCACTGTTAGGAGAGGGATATATATATATATATATATATATATATATATATATATATATATATATATATATATATATATATATATACACACGGACGGACGGAATTATGTATCTACAGGAATGCAGACGCATGCATGGATGGATGGATGGATGAACGGACGCACAAACCGTCACGTGTACAGACGAATGAACGAGTAGATATTAGAAACAGACTAATAGATCGACAGAAATACAGACAGATTTTGTGGACGGACGGATGAACACGTGAATGGATGGATCGTACATCTGATTGTTTGCCATGGATAGACGCATATATGATGCATGCGGGTGTGTGCGTATTTGTGTGTGTTCCCTCTTCATTCATCAGTAAATATATCAGATTAAACACAGATTTAACTGGCGTCGCATACTCCTACTCATCCTTATAGAGCAAAAAGAGTAGTACGCCCAGCACTTTCCCAAAGTAATTATGATGGTCTTTAATGTCATGCCCGCCGTGACTGGTTCCTACCACGTTCAAAAAAAAAAAAAAGATTTCCTTTCAGAACTTTCTCCACAGCCAGTCTGTGCATGTAGATTACCCAACTTTTTCACCTTAAAGCGATCCGTACATTCCACCCTCTCACCTCCACCACACCCTATAGTCGTATTGCGAATAATACGTGGATGCCTGCCAAGAGAGGCCACAAGCGCACAACCCTTCCGCGCGCATGTCCCATTTTCTCTCGTCTTTCCTCATCGCCACCACCGGACGATATATACCCCTGCAGCTAGCCTGGTCGACTCTATGACCCTCGAGATGGCTCTCTCGGGAGGGGCGGAACGAGCAGCTGCGCACATACCAGGAACACGATTGCAGAGACTCATCCTCGCCCATGAAAGCACCAAAGTAGCAGTACACAGAAGCACTTTCCATAGCGGCAGAAGGTCCGGGAACGCGCAGCATGGCGCCGGCGACGCCAGCGACATCGTCTAATTAAGCGAGCCTTGCGACACAGTGCGTTAATGAGTAGCGGCGCTGCGAGTGAGCACTGGATCGAGAGAGCAGCGGACGGCTGGTGACGTTTTGCATGGCGACGGCGATATTGAACCACGACGAGGACGACAGACATGCGTCTTGCGCTTACACGCGGAAAGATGGGAGACTGCTTTCATGCATCTTCTTCCGCCAAGACCGCCGAGAAGAACCATCTGCTCCGCTGCGGGCGTAGTGATGCCGGAGTAAGAGGCGTCCGAAACAGGGGCGGAGACTAATTTCTTCCCTCTTAGCCAGTTTTTTTCAGACGGCGGTATACGCTGCAGGTTACACGGGCCGGTCCTTCGCTGAGTAAACGTGAGTGGCGAAGGCTTAAATTAAGCGGGAACACGGGGAAATCTTGTCTCGACCGTCACCGGCAAAGAAGCTAGAGAGCATGGTCGTCGCCATATTGTTCGTTATATTGAATTGTGCAACTGGTGGAAGAAGAATGGTACAGATCCATTATTCAGCAATACAATTTGTCGACGCCGGTATATATATATATATATATATATATATATATATATATATATATATATATATATATATATATATATATATATATATATATATCCTGTGGGGGAATTTTCGTTTCGTGCTATTGACCGAAATTCTTGCTGTAAACATTTTAAGGAGAAAGCGTATTAATTGCGAAGTAGAAGAAAGATGTGCCGCTGGTGGGAATCGAACGCACGACCTCCGATTATCAGGTCTGGTGCTCTTACCAACTGAGCTAGCTACATCGACATATTTGTCTTTATTGCCATAATTTCACAAAGATTACAGGTTGGTTTATTTTTCACATGTGAACCTGTTTACATGAAATATCTCTAATTATAAAACGCTCGAATTGATCACTTTTTCCAATGCATTGACAAACTCAGGTACACAAGACTGAGTTTTCAAGGCATCAATTATCTGGTCGATAGAATCCCCCAAAAATCTCGAATGTGTCTGTTATGAAGATCAGCATGGCAAACAGCCATTCGGCGTTTCCACACGCTATGCAAGCCTAATAGCACTATCATATCATACGGAACACCGTCATCATTTTCTACAGATATGAACCGATTTGCATGGGGGATAAAGCGAAATATTTGTGCAAAGTTTGCTGTAGGACATTTCAAAAGAAAATCCCGTTCTAACAATCTATAAACACGTGTTCAACAATCTCCGGCTTTCTACACAAAATACAGTTCACGCCCCATGGCACGAAGATTTCTTTCTCCGCCATTCATGTCTTCACAGGTAGAATACCTATATGCAATTTAAAAAGAACGTTTTCACAGCAGGCTGTACAAGCATTCTTTTTACACGTTTCAGTACATTTTCCCGTCCCAGAAGAGTATAACGACCGGTATACAGGAATAGACAAGGTCATTTCAATAAGATCTCTATACAGCCTTTTTCTGGTAATATTGATTAAATATTCTATTGAAAACCGAGTACATAAAAACCGTGTTGCTTGAACAATTTCACAAAATTAACTACTGGTTCCACCAGCGTAGTGACAAACATTTGAAACAACGAACATTGGCAAAGCTCTTGCCAAGCGTAACTGACAAACAATACGTCGAAAAGTACCCTTTACATCTCGTAAGAATGCGAAACGGTTAACAACTCTACGCAAAAATAAATGCGACAAAGACAATCCACCATCGCCTATGCGGCGAAAAAGGTTGGTTAGACTTTTCTCATAAGTTGAAGCCCACATAAAAGTTGCGAAGGTCCTGTGTATCTTTTGTATATTTATCCTTGAAAAGTGCAAAACCTACATCACATAGCATACTTTGCTGACAAAAAAAAAGTAATAATTAATAAGTTGCATGTGGGCGCGAGCAAACATTGACTTTGTTTTCACCCCCATTTTTCAGCCTTGTTCCGCAATTCATTTGTCTGTTGTCGCCAGTATGGATCACTTTCCCTGTAGTTCTGGCGTGGGACTCCGAGATACTTTGTTGGAGTCGATAACCACGTGATATTCTCTAATAGCCCAGGCTTTGTTTCCCATTCCCGATGCCAAAACCCCAAACATCCTTGAACATTCACTGCTTGACTAACACTTTCCTGATCCACACAAAATATGGCTATATCGTCAGCGTATGCTAAAATTTGTACTTCACATAACTGTGGTGCAAAATCAGAAGTTAAATTACTTGCGAGAATTACGTGCCTGCAAAATGTTTAGATATATATACCCAAGAGAAGTGGCGACAGTGCACACCCCTGCCGCACTGAGCGCTGAACCGGCATCCTCTCGCAAAGTACTTTGTTCACTATTAATCTAGTATTGCACTTTCTGCAGAATATATCAATCTGAAAGATGGCTACAACACCATTCACACGATCGCATCACTCCAGTATATTCCTGGCTACTTGGACGTTAGTAACACTTGATCTACCTTTCATGTCGTATCACCGATGGGGGCCCACAATATCTTTAATTACGGTTTGAAACTGTGCAGCAAGAATTTTCATTAAAAAAAAAAAAAAAAAAAACTGAGCTGCACTGATCGCCGTTCAACCTTCTACTTTAGTGGGTAATAATGCGGGTATTAAAGTCAAAAATACAATTCTTTAGCTCGTTAAGCTGGCTTCCCGCATTGCACATTTTTAGAACGGCGACGCTGGGTGCGGTATTGCTACAGAAATCGCGTCATTCTACAGCATAAAATAGAAAAATCGCTGCCATTTTAACAATGTGCATTACGAGAAGCCACCTTTCCGAGCTAATAAATGCTTATCATGTGATGTTAAATATTTCGAACTGCATTGCCAATAAAGAAAATTTAAAACCTGGATGCACCTTTTATGTTGACGGCCTTCATTTATCGGCGCAGCGCATACGACAATGTGTAACGAACATGCCTAAGCATCTACCTTGGCCTTCATTTCTTTACTATATGGTTAGCCGCAAAACCAAGAATAAGAAAGTTCGTTGGCTTTAATTAATTCATAGCTTAATTTTGAGCTCTATCACGTACTTAGTTCCCACCTTGCTGTAAAATCCACCTGCACTGGTCGCACATACGGGTCTCTCACAGGGTTTAAAATAACCACCTGTCAGCATTCAAAGAGAAACACTCGGTATGTAAAGGTATAGGGAGATTAGTGAAAAAAACCCTTCATTGAAGCATAAACGGGCTTGATAGACAGCTAAGTGAATCGAATGAGAAAATAGGTCAGGGACAACAGTAGATTAGCAAACGAGCATCAGCTCGACAACACACGATCCACCGGGCTGATTATATGTAGCGCTGCTCTCAGGGTGGCTCACAGCCCTTCGACCGCGCAGCATTCACGAGCGTCGCTGTACCCCCCATCCTCCTTTTATACCAGTTCACCGACCAGAACCATCCGGCGACACAAAGGAACGTGCCCCCCCCTCCTTTTTTCCATGAACGTAAGGCGTTGCAGATGGCGATGGCATTTCAATTAAGGCGCTCTGAAAAGGCGCTGGAGCTGAACAGTGCCGCAAGGTCTCCGGCACCGCAGGGTGATTTCCCGGCTGCCGAGTGCGTCACCTTCGATGCTCCGCGGGAGCTTAGCGCAACCTGGGACGGTTTTTCATGCCCTGACGCAGCTCGGAGCAGGCTTGCTTGAGCGCCTGGGTTCGACGGCTTCCCGATTTTCAGCCGGTGGAGACGGGGATTTTCTCGTTTTGCTTCTTTCTGCTACCTCTCTCTCTCTCTCTCTCTCTCTCATCTCTTACTCCTCCCGAGCAAATCATATCTTCCCCTCACAAAATTTCAGCGAACTCTAGCGTGCTTGGCACGCAGATTTCGTTCGACGAATCAGTTCCCGGTCCGTATCCTTGTCGTATAGGGATAAATCATAAGAGAGCGCGCACTACGGGGGCGAAGAGTCAGTTTCGCCGGCGCAATTATCGCGAGGCTACCCCTGCCAGTGGCTAACGGTAGCTCAACTCAACAAGAGAGCAGACAAGACGTTGTGTGCGTCGTGTTCCTCGAGATTATTTCTTTTGTTCGTGCTACCGAGGTACATCAGTTCGCACGTCGAAACGAACTGCTAAACATTCCTGGCAGAGTGGTGCAACAAGAGCCCGTTATTTTCTTTACCAGAGATAGGAGGCATTAAGACATTAAGGCATATGATCATTGAATGCAAGACATCAAAAGAGGTATTCCGAGTTCTAGTCACCAAAGCAGTGGCACAGTAAAGTGATGATATTCTCTTTGCAACCACAGGACGGTTCTCATCAAGCAAAACCTAACTAGTCGGCTCTTCTGAGTGCAAGGCTCAGTTATCACGAGACTGAGTACGGGCAGCCCTGCAAGCCACACAAGGCAGGCTTGCGGGTCTTGGGAATGAAAAGCTTTAGGGTTTGTGGGGTTTAACGTTCCAAAGCGACTCGGGTTATGACGGACGTCGTAGTGGAGGACTCCGGAAATTTACGCCCACCTGGGGTTCTTTAGCGTGCACCGACATCGCACAGTATACGTGCCACGTCTTGCTTTTCGTCGCCTTCGAAAGCGGCCGTCGCGGCCGAGATTCGATCCTGCGTCCTTGGGTTCAGCGATCAGATGCCATACCCTCTGAGCCACCGCGGCGGGGCGGAAGAAGCGAGGAGGAGGAGAGAGAGGGGGGGGGGGGGGGGGCGATATGCACATGCATATCCAGAGCCCTCCCCTATATACGACGTTCCTCATAGTTTGAGTCGCTTTTGAACGTTAAATTATACAAGCCGAACCATAAACAACTAACCATAAGCAGAGAATGCATCGCAGATAAGATAGTCTGCATATTCTAAACGATTGAAAGGTGCAAAGGAGATGGTTCTTTGGTCATTTTGTGAGGATATTTGCGTTCACAGGCCGAAACAATTTCTTTATTTTACGGTATTTTTTTTTAGTTTTTTTTCTTTCCTCGTTGCTCTTCGCTGCTTGCGAAATAGGCGTCGGTTTTTGTCAAGTTTTTAGCAGTTTTTAGAGTGAATTCCCATAGTACATGAAAGTGCCCTTTGCGTATACGCTTCTAAGGCCTACATGCGAACTCAAAGGAGGAGCAGCGTCATCTGCTTGCGTCAGCACAGGCGGTTTCAGCGCGCCACGTTGTTGCTACCCATACTGGCATATAAAAGGCGCGAGTTCGAATCTCCCGAAAACCTATACTTTGACGCCTGTGTTTGACTTTGTCGAGCTTTCTCGTGATGTGGACGAATGTATACGGGTGGACAGATAAGGTGGATAGCCTCGTAAAACAAAGTGTTGCCGTCAAGAATATACTACATGAGTTGCGTAAGTCATCGCGTAAAGTATGGAAGCACAGCTGCGGTTGTTTCGCAATCATCGCTATAGCCTCACAGCGAGCAGAGTGTACACGTACGCGAGAAGCGGACTCAGCGTTTTCTGCTCCATGAGCGCACATCAGAAGAAGATGCGCCGAGATGTTTTGCCTGGTGTTTCGTGCGCAGTCAAGTGCGGGTGATGGAAGCGAGAATTTCCATCGGCCATATATACAGCCCTACAGCAGCTTACCGCTGCGGCAAGAACTGCGGGAATAATAACACTCACCAGAACCGAGGCGACTCCCGGTGACACCACACACTTCATGAATCGAATGGAACGAAAAATTTTCCTTTCGGCCCCGTCACAGTAAGTTTAGTAAACCATTCGTTCGTTCGCAACGCAGCTTATGCATAAAATAGACCTTATAATTTCACTCTGTTCGTCTCCATGAGTTAGGCCTAATGGAATCACGTGATCACTCAAGGAGACATCTACGTGGTAGGTACTACTGAGCAGGAGCGTATTTGTCGCACAAAGTAACGTTGCTCGAGTGACTTTCCTCACTAAGTCGCACCATCTCACCCAGAGGACGGTCGCGAACGTTCATCTGTCCACAACGTTGAGCCTTCACGAGTGCAGTGTTGTCTGCGATATAGTATACAGTGCATCGACAAATGAGCGCAGCCATGAACAGAAAGGGAACAGGAACCAACGTAGAAGCGACATCTATTAGTCACATAAAGAGAGCTTAAAGTCAGGGGGCTGTCTGAGACCCCCTCTTCCGTCCCTCGCCTTCTAATGTAAAAGGACTGCATGAATATGAGGCAAGATGTCATCTTCTGTCAGTGGTTCTCAGACCACTTCATTGTTGTTCCGGTAATTTAGCAGCGAGATTTAGGTTTGGTTTGGTTTATAGGATTTAACGTCCAAAAGCGACTCAGGATATGAAATGCGTCGTAATGAAGGACTTCAAAAATTTCGACCACCTAGGATATCTTAAAGTGCACTGACATACACGGGCGCCTTGCTTTTCGCCTCCGCTGAAAAGTGTCCGCGTCCTCGGGCTCTGTATAGTTGAGCGCCCTAACCATGTACTGAACCACTGCGGTTGGGTAACAGCGAGCTTTGATAATAAACATTAACATTTTCTAAAACCTAGAACAGAGAAAAATAATTTATCCACTTTGTACTAAACGGTGTGCGGCGCAGACCACACCCCGTTTTCTCTCTCTCCCTCTTTATTTCCCTTCTCACCTGTGCTTGAATCTCGAGAGACACACTGTGATAGAGCTAGACTTAAAGCACTGCATACTCTGATACCGCTGTCACACGGGCATTTCGAAGGCCCTCGAACCGACTTCCTATCGACTCGAAGGCCTTCGAAAGCTGCCACACAGGCGTTTTCAATGGCCATTGAGTCGATAGTCTATCGAGTCAACGGAACAGCTCAGAACTCTATCGAGATCTCGAAGGCCTTCGAACGTAGCGCAATGTTGCTAGCGTTGACTCGAGGAGCGTCCCGCACACACGTGCACAGCGCGTTTACGATACAAAAACGTGAACAAGCGTCATTATTTTATATCTTTAATTTACGCGATAAAATATTAATACCCGCACTAATTTGAAAATAGTATCGCTCTTTTTGAGGCGTATTATTTATGTACTCTCCTCTACTACTGTAGCATGCGCCGCCGAGAAAAACAAACACAATAAAAAGCACAATCGTATGAACGCCAACGCGTTAAAAAAAAAAAAAAGTTGTCCTTGAATAACAACTAAACACCTGCAGTTACTAAAAAAAAAAGGTAACAGTTATATTTTATTTTGCATTTATAGAAAAATTTTATTTCTTTAAGCAAAACCGAAAGCAACGATAGTGGCGCCATAAAAGTCTGGCGCCATACACCAGAACTATTTCAATAGCCTTCGAGTTTTGCCGTGTAGCAGCGGCACAACTCCTTCGATTTCAATCGCGATTGAAAATCTCGAAGGCTATCAACTCAATCGCCTTTGAAAACGACCGTGTGACTGGGGTATAAGACCGTTGACGCCTTCGAAAATGGCGTCAACATCATCAGCATGGCGACATAGTTGACATCGTGCGCTGATGACATCGCCGCGTTCGTCTCTTCCATTGTCCCCACGGCAGACTGCGTCGTTAAAGGGGGAAGCGATGCATGGCTAACTGTATCCTATCAAGAAAGCAATGGCTGTCATTTTCGCCGAGTAGTTGTAGAGGTGATTGTCAAAGGGCCGAAGCTTCGATACACTGTTGCTGAAGTCTGAAGTTCGAGCTTGAAAGCTCTTTGTTGTAGACGCGACTGTACGCAGTAGAGTGACGAATCTTGCAAGGTTGTGTTTCTAGAACGTGTTAGAAAAGAAAAAGAAACGAAAAAAAAAATGAACAGGATTCATACGTAACCAAGCGTTTAAAATAGACGCAGTGCCCTAACCCAGCGACACCAGTTAAGGGCTGTTGAGAATCGTTTGGCCTTGTCAGTAGTGTCTTATCTTAGGTTCCTAAACTTTAGTAAAGATTGAAAACTAATGAACCAGGTTTTTCGCTATTGGTAGAGGAATAAAATGTCAATAGAGAGCTTGTAGATATCCTGAAAAAAAAAAAAAAAGCGGATTAAAATGTTTGTACCATGCTAACTTTTACATAACACGTTGCTTTTTGATCACCTTGAGAGAAAACGCGCACGAATATAAAAAGAAAAGAACTCTTCCACGTAAAATATTCCAGCGCCCCAAGCCGCGTCTTGGCAAATAAAATCCGCCTTTCTCTGGAGTGCATTCCTTTTTGGCGTGTGCACTTGGCGAGAGATACGAGTCACCAGCTGGCCACGCGATATTCCACGAAGGCCTGTAATTATTTAACGCCGAGTAAATGATAGTCTGGTGCAAGCATTGTCGCTAGTTGATTTTCAAGTTCAGTTCAGTTCAGTCGTTCAGTCGTGTCCGACTCTTCGTGACCCTATGGACCATGTCACGCCACGCTTTCCGGTCTTTCACCATCTTCCTAACATCACATAACTTCATGTGCAGTGCCTCGAGGATGCCATCTAACCATCGCGTTCGCTGCCTACCCCTTCTCCGGCGACCCTCAACCTTTCCCAACAAGTTGATTTTCAAACTTCTATACAAACTTGCAGTCGACTCTTTGTTTGTAAGACACGTAAAATCAAACGTTAGTAATAAAAATAACAAATATCAGCCTTAACCAATAAATTCCTTCGAAGAACGAAAAAAATTATATATATATATATAATATATATATATATATATATATATATATATATATATATATATATATATATATATATATATATATATATATATATATATATATATATATATATATATATATATATATATATATATATATATATATATATATATATATATATACGGCAAACCAGGCCGTGCGACTCTCAACAGCCTCCTGTTTGCCTCAAAGCGCAAGGGCTCTCTGTCTTCTGTAACGTTCGGTTACATTCAGTTGGGACACCTGGTATATAGCTATCAATCTTTAGCTTAATTTGCCTTGATTTATTTGTAAGCTCTTTAATTTTAATATTTTGATGCGTTACAAAGACTGACTTCTGTTGCACGTCTGCACGACATTAAAAATTTTTTCATTCATTCATTCATTCATTCATTCATTCATTCATTCATTCATTCATTCATTCATTCATTCATTCATTCATTCATTCATTCATTCATTCTATATAGTTCGTTCGAGGCTCCCTTCGGCCGTTTTTTCGTTGAATAGCGCTCATTCATTCATTCTTTCTATATAGTTCGTTGAAGGCTCCCTTCGGCCGTTTTTTCGTTGAAGAGCGCTGCCGCCGGCCTTGCATTCCTCTTGATGCCTTGGAATGCAAGAGAGAACAGGCAGCGCACCGCTGTGCCTGCCTGCCCCGCTTGAGCGACTGCACTGGCGGTATGTAGTGCCTATCGTCTTTGGCGACTACAAAGCGAGCGCCACGTGTCGTCCAAGAGTCAGCCGCGGGGTCGATCCTTATGCAAATCAAGGGAGGTTGGCTCATACGACAGGCCTCGCAGCAGCCGCAAGGCGTCCATTGGCGTACCACGGTCCATTGTTCTTCGCGCCGGGACGACAGCAGCAGCAGCAGCAGCAGCAGCAGCAGAGGGGGAGCACAGTCAACGCGCGCAGAGCCAGCTGTACATGCAACAAGCCTTGCACGGTAGGCTTGGAGAAAGGAGAGGGTGGGGTAGGCTGCTTGGCGTGCAGTGTTGCCCGTTCCGGCGTTGCGGTGCTTCGCTTTCACACGACGACGTCCCTGAACTTGGCGGCGTGTCTGGAGCAGCGCAGGCATCGCTTGCAACGCTTGGCCGGCGGCCTTGCAGGCAGCTGCCTCCGCTGCTGTTCCGACGAAAGGAAAGCGTCGCCGAATGGCACGCCGCCTCTGCTACTGCTGCTGACCGTCTCGGCTTCTTACCCTGGTCTCCACCCAGACGGCCGTCTGCCGTTGTCGGTGGCGGCAGGCATCGCGGCGCCGTTCTGCTGACCACTTTGCGATCCTGGAGTTTCGACAGAAGCTGAGCACACACACACACACAAAAAAAAAGAAGGAAACGTTAGTTACACTTGCGAAACTTTGGTGCAACTGCAGCAAAAATGCATTCCCGCGTGTTACCCATAGTAGCGTGTGCATTGTACCGAGACTATCTTCTGTAATCATCCGCAGGCTCCTCCTCTGCTGCTCGTCATTCCTAAAAAAAGTTCATTTGGTCATAGGTGTGCTTTATTCCTATCGAAGGAGAAAGAGAAAGAGAGAGAGAGAGAGAGAGAGAGAGAGAGAGAGAGAGAGAGAGAGAGAGAGAGAGAGAGAGAGAGAGAGAGAGAGAGAGAGAGAGAGAGACTAATATTTCCCTGCTTAATATTAAGCGCTGAGGACGTCAGTAGCTTGCCGGGTCGACTCCAGCCAGGCGAGCACTGCAGTGAAGGCGCCATTGTGAACTGAAATTTCTGAGCTTTTAAAGAATCCGCAGATAATCGCAATTTGCTAACACTTTTTTTTCACGGTAGCCCGTTATGTATTCCGCAAATAGTAGTTCTTTCGTACGAGAAATCAATAAACCAATTTAAAATTTTTAATTTTGATTTTTTCCCGAAGAGAATATGATGTCAATCCCTCTAGTTTTCTTAAGAAGCCTGGATGATAGTGGACTTATTGCGATGCCCTTTCCCTTTTGCGTGCTGTTTTCTTTTTCTCGTGCTAAACCCTATCTCATGAAATACATTTTTTATCTGCTCTCTTTTTTTGCAGAAAGCCTGTTCTAGCGACAATGTTAGATTCTGTATGTTTATTATTATATATAATTAACTCTCCTCCATACAACTCATCCTTCGTATGGCACTTGGACATCATTCCCTTATTGGAGTAACTTTCAGAAATATCTTTCCTGCCGTACAGGTGTTCGCACCATGCACTTGTCTTGCAATTTCGTTTGATTGTTCATTTGGCCTACTCCTAAGATGTATTAAAAAGGAGTAACCTCCTTGCCAGTTGCATACTTTTGAATAAGCACGATATCACAATTTACCCGAGAAATTTACAAGTTAATGACTTATCTAAGATGAGCGGTTCAAAGCATCGGAAACTGGAAATTATTCCATACATTGCTGCTTGGTTAAAAGGAAAAATGCTTAAGGCAGTGAGTTCACAGATGTAGACGTAGCATATAACGTACACAAGAAAGGAAATATAAACGCCTCATGAGACAGGCGAGCACTTTTAGGTACGCACGTCACCTGACTGTGATGCTCGGCTTTATTCCTTAAGGGCGGCTCTATGAATGGCCATGAGTTCGGTTGTGCACGTCTGGTAGCTCGTTCGTTGAGGCGCTAAGTCTCGAGCTAAATCTAGCAGTTATTCATCAGCGTTTGTGCGGTGTCCTAAGTGTAACTCATTCTTAATAAGCTCGAATTAAAGCCATAAAAGCCTAAAGGCTGTGCCTCAGCTTCCCTGAAACCGATAAACGGAATTTCTTCCCTCTCATTCCTGAAGTGCGCTCAGGAGACGCTTTGCATTCATACGTCGCGCTTTCCAGATAAGATGCGCAAATGCGCTTATGCCCCGCAACCACTGACCTCACAAGTTCCTATTTTATTCTACGAGTTTGCCATTAGCCACAAGTTAATAAAGTGGAATGAGATATAGAAAGAAAATAATTTTGTACGAATTAACGTAGTCCAGTTCCAGAAAAGGCAGAAGATGTAAAGAGTCTCTACTGTACTACTGTACTGTCAATAATTGGCACGAAGAAACCCGTGTTTCCCGTTATAGTACGCACACAGGCTCTGGCCTTCATGGGGTGTAATCACGGTATAGTTAGCCTGCCCTCATCCCCACATCCTCTGCTACCTTCTTTCATATACCTCTTTCCGGTCGCTCGCCCTGTCTGGCACAGGCCGTTTCGAGAGCTCCCGCCGAGCCCAGTGCCCGAGCCCCGAGCTCGTTGCCCGCGGGGGTTGCCCCGGCCGTGGGGCAGGCGAATATAAGCGCGCGAAAGTTTGCTCGTCAGGCGCGTTCCGCGACGTGCCGAGAACGCAGCTGAACTCGCGCCTACGATAATAGCAGCTCTTGAGTCGGCAGTTACGCGTCGGGGGAAGCACGGAGGTGCCCGCCGCAGCTGTGGTCCCATTGTGGGCATGCCCCGAAATAGATCCCGCGCCACGGTGGCGGCAAGAACGGAAGAGGCGTGACGCCTGTACAACTCTGGACACGCGGTCTATGTACTTGCAGGGCTCGGACTCGCAACGAAATTCGAGCAGCCGTCGGAGGAAGTGCACTTTCGTATCAGTACATCGTTTTTCCACCCAGACCCTGCCTGCGTCCAGACTTAGCCACTTATTGTTACTCGGCTTGCTGTCTTACTCTTTCTTATTTCAAGGACAAATTTCTGGGTGAAAACCTTGGACGAAACGTTTGAAGATGATAGATGGGGGTGTGGGGACGGTCCCATTTGCGCATTGCATTTTAATGTGAAAGCCCTAATCTGGAAACTACGTACTACCTCGAGCAAAATCTTGAGTTGCATGGGGAGCAGTTATGATTAGTCAACATGCATAGCAGCGCTTCACAGCAACATGCAGCTGCGTAACAGCAGCTCTAGCGACGATGTGCAGCTGCATAGCAACGCACTGCCGAGGCAGTGGCACGTCTTATAGTACGGCGCTACAGTCACGCAGCCAATCATTAAAGCCAGAGGTTTAATTGCTGACCACTGTGTGCCTCATTTCTGTCAGCTACACAAAACCAGGCGATAGAAAAGAAAAAAGCCGTGCAACAACGCTTTTGCTTGCTATTAAAATATAGGCCAAAATTAGCTGCATTTAGTTTTAGCGTTCTCTAGCATTTTCACCGAGAAAAAGGATTTTCCAAAGTTAAAAAATTGCTCACATAGATATTCGCTGTATTTCTCTCCCAGAAATACAGAGCCTATCGATGTTCTGAAAGAATTTGACCAAGCTTTATTAAATTTTTCCTTTTTGACGAGATTTTGGGGCGCCACAACAAAATATAAACGATTGTGAAGCGGCAGGATGTGTATCTAATATATAGGATAGAAAACGGTTAACGTTTTCCCATTGCGCCGTGCTAGTATTTTGACATATCTCCTAACACCTTGCTCTGTACGTGTATATAGGTGCTCGTTGTTTATAGAGTATTATAGTGACCGCAATTCAATAAAATCAGTAATATGGTTCAGTTATTTTCCAAGTTCGCTATGCAATTCCAGAAATTTTCGTGCGGCCATTTCTCAAACTGACGACCTTACTTTCGCTTTCGTGTTGATGCATACACTTCGAAAGTAAAGACAACGAATTCCTCACAGTAGATATATTGTTAGAATTCTCTACTATGACCCTGGGAATATACTGATGAGCATGCCCTATTGAAAAAAACCCTATGAGTCAGAATAATCTCATGCAGATTTCTCGTACTAAACTCATACTAAACTCTTAAAACTCTCATGTCGTCTCATACAAATATCATTCAACGTATGAGAAATATATGAGGTTGTATGAGATTTTTATGAACTTATGAGATTTTATGGTTTTTATGAGAAATCTGTATGAGGTTATCGTGACTCGGTTTTTTCGCTTGGGCAACAAATACTTACAAATGTTCAATTTACCTGTTCATGCTTACTTCTATTAGCATTAGCAGACCCCTTCATATTGAAGGACTCTAGCATTAATCCGGCAGCAGGCTCTCTTGCTTTAGGTTTTACCTCCGACTTTCTTCTTGTAAAGCATCAACAGCTGCCACTTGAGCCTTCAGTGCAGAAACACATCACGTGGAAAGTCGAAGCGAATATCAATTTGTTCTTCCAGCCAGATACCAAACGCTAATCTTTGAAATACAGTTTAATCTCAATCTCAACTGCTCAGTATGGCAAAAAAGCACACCTTCGGATGCTTTATTGCTACGCAGTGTTATACAGTAATATGCATGGTGCAGTGAAAAGCAGCAACGCATAGCATACAATATTGCCACGTGGGGATCTATAGCGCCGTATGCAAAGAAATTAACACGACTGGCGTATGGGGCATTTAAATGAACTCATTATTGGCTTGACTTGCGCATACAAAATCTAAGTATCTCGGTAACAATGATAGGTGTACAATGATATATATTTTCAGATTCTACTTGTCGAGTTCTTTTCAGCTCTATATGACTTCAAGTTGTAGTGCACATTTCTTTTAATCACAGTTAGCCAGTTAATGACAGTTAATTAAGGCCCGCAATTTGTCTAATAGAATCGTACTCGATATGAGCTACTCAACGATATATGACGTGGTGCTGTAGCGTAATGTTCAATATTTATTTGCAGTTAATTAACGAACTGTAATTAATTAAAAGTTTGCAACCTGTGCAGTTGCGACCTGAGGTGGTCGAAATTACTCCGCAGCCCTTCCCTACGCCATCTCTTTCCTGTTCCCTATACTGTTCCCAAGGATGCGGGATCGAATCCCAGCCTCGGCGGCCGCTTTTCGGTGGAGGCGAAAAGCAAGGCGTCCGTGTGCTGTGCGATGTCAGTGCACGTTAAAGAACCCCAGGTGGTCGAAATTTCCGGAGCCCTCCACTGCGGCGTCTCTTATAGTCTGAGTCGCTTTGGGACGTTAAACACCACAAACGAAACCAAACCAAACCTTTCTTTCCGTTCCGCTTTTATGCACTCTCGCCTTCCTGCCGGCCTTCGTGTTTGGGAGCTTTAAATTTCATAGGTTGTTAAAGTGCGTCGGGTCCATACGGACGTCAAACGGAGAATGCCCGTGCGAAGGAAAAAGGGAAACTTTCATCCGAATGGCGCTACGAGCCGCACATTACAGCCTTTTTTTTTTTTTTTTTTTTTTTTTTCAGCAGCTGCGTCAATCGAGGCGCCAGGTACTGCGTGACTTGGCATCCTCGCGTGACCACCACCTGTCGAAAGTCACCATATACGCCGAGAATTTCAATTGTCTCTCTCGCGTGCGCGGGAAAAGTGATCAATCTTCCGAGCGACAAGGCCTACAGCACACATGTGGACGACTGGGAGGAAGGGGGAGGGGGTTCCTCTGCGAAGGCACGCACGCGAGCGCTATAGGTACGTCCGCCGCCATAAGTCATGCCGTGTCGTTCCAGCGGTGCACGGTCAAGCCCGTCATGCCTGCATGTCTGATGTAGCCTGCATTCATATATCTATCACTCTTCTGTGCTTGCGTACAGGCGCGAATGTGATGAATGCTACGAATCCCACGTTGCATGGGTGTGCTCTCCGCACCCTGTGTGCATACCACGCGTATACGAACACAGTGCTAGATATGCACCGGAAGACGCCCGAAGACAGCAGTTGTCTGCATTTCTTTCTGTATTTTTTTTTTCACTCTCTCCTAAAAGGTTGGAATGCGGCTGCTCGCGAAATCCGGGACAGGACAAGGAGGAGTACGCATATGAGTGCTGTACCAAGGTCTCGCCAAAGACAATGAAGGAACGCACAAAGCTGTGTGCGTGAGTGGCGTACTCAGCCTCGAAGCGGAGAGGCAGTAATCAATCAAGGCCTATAGCGGGAAGGAAGAGGCGTACGTGAGTGCCTGAAAGCGCCACTGCACTCATCCGCCGAGCCCTACAGCAGTTTTTATTTCCTTGATTCTTGGATTTCCAGTATATTTATGCATTCCTATTCGTACTTAGCAAATGGCACTGCTGGGAAAATTAGCACACCTATTCACATTACGTTTGCCGTCAGTGCGAAGCAGGCAGTACAAATTTCAGTGAGGTCATAGGTCATAACCGAACAACCGAACACCTTATAGGGAAGGAAATAGTCTCTGTCATTGGTTATGTGTGCATACTTTGATTAGGAATGCCTGACATTCTGTTTTATACCTTACCATGTTTACATCTTGAAGCCGGAGAGATACGCTTTTGCATGTGCATTATTTGTGCTGCCTCCAGCACGCTTCAGTTAAATGTGAAAAGTAGTGTGATGTATGGATGCGAGAGTTGGACTGTGAAAAAGGCTGACCGCCGAAGAATTGACGCGTTTGAATTGTGGTGCTGGCGAAGACTCTTGAGAGTTCCTTGGACTGCCAGAAGATCAAATCAGTCGATATTGTCGACCATAAACCATGACTGCTCATCAGTTCAGTTCAGGCGTTCAGTCGTGTCCGACTCTTCGTGACCCTATGGACCATGTCACGCCACGCTTTCCGGTCTCTCACTATCTTCTTAACATCACATAGCTTCATCTGCAATGCCTCGAGAATGCCATCTAACCATCGCGTTCGCTGCCTACCCCTTCTCCGGCGACCCTCAACCTTTCCCAACATCAAATCTTTCTCCAGCGACTCCTCTCTTCTCATCAGATGACCAAAGTAGCTGAGCTTTAACTTTAGAATTTGACCCTCCAATGAGCAGTCAGGGTTTATGGTCGACAATATCGACTGATTTGATCTTCTGGCAGTCCAAGGAACTCTTAAGAGTCTTCGCCAGCACCACAATTCAAACGCGTCAATTCTTCGGCGGTCAGCCTTTTTCACAGTCCAACTCTCGCATCCATACATCACAACTGGAAAGACCATAGCACGGGTTATACGGATCTTGGTTGGCAGACTAATGTCTCTGCTCTTTACTAGGCGGTCAAGGCTAACCATTGCTCTCTTTCCCAGAAGCAGGCGTCTCCTAATTTCATGGCTGCAGTCTCCTTCCGAGGTAATCTTGGCGCCCAAGAACAGAAAATCTGTCACAGCTTCCACTTCCTGTCCATTGATGCTCCAGGACTTGATAGGGCAAGACGCCATGATCTTCGTCTTTTTAATGTTCAGTTTAAGCCCAAACTTCTCACTCTCTTCTTGTACGCGCATCAGAAGTCTCTTGAGTTCCACTTCACTTTCTGCCATTAAAGTGGTATCATCCGCATATCTAAGGTTGTTGATACGTTTTCCAGCAATCTTCACTCCAGCTGAAGACTCGTCCAGACCGGCCTTCCTCATGATGCACTCTGCATATAGGTTAAATAGGCAGGGCGATAGTATGCAGCCTTGCCTCACCCCTTTCTCAATCGGAAACCAATCAGTAAGACCATGCCCAGTTCTGACTGTGGCCTCTTGCCCTTCATACAGGTTCCTGAGGAGACAGATGAGGTGAATTGGAACTCCCATCTCTCGGAGAGCTTGCCACAATCTGCTGTGATCTACGCAGTCAAACGCTTTCGCATAATCAATAAAGCAGAAGTAAATGGGTTTCTGGAACTCTCTTGCTTTTTCCATGATCCAGCGTGACTGCTCATTGGAGGGTCAAATTCTCAAGTTAAAGCTCAGCTACTTTGGTCATCTGATGAGAAGAGAGGAGTTGCTGGAGAAAGATTTGATGTTGGGAAAGGTTGAGGGTCGCTGGAGAAGGGGTATAGGCAGCGAACGCGATGGTTAGATGGCATCCTCGAGGCACTGCAGATGAAGTTATGTGATGTTAGGAAGATAGTGAGAGACCGGAAAGCGTGGCGTGACATGGTCCAAGGGTCACGAAGAGTCGGACACGACTGAACGACTGAACTGAACTGAGTGTGACTGTGCCAACGCTTTGTCCTGTTCTCCCCGAGGGGGAAGGGGGGGGGGGGGGAGGTTATGCTGCCACCCGTTCTGAAAATCTTGTTAGCAGTAAACAAGATGCTGATGTACACGACAATTATAAACTTACAGAAATTTGCCAGAAAATTTCCGCTGGCAAATACGCATGCGTGCCATGTGGGCAAATGAAAAGTGTACAGAACGCCTTACCTAGGCTTCCTTAAGCTGTACTATTTCGAATTGCACTTGAGATCTTGAATTGAACAGGACTGATGTTGTGTTTTATTCAATGTGTTATTTAGTACACTGAAAACAAATTACCGTATAAGGGAACAAAAAGAGAGCGTACGGTCCTATAGCGCATAGTCCTTGATAGCATGGCATGCTGTCGACGCCGCGGATATAGATAGATACATTTTCACAACAAAAAGTACCAAGCACTCCAGTTGGCAACTGAATCAAACTCCCTCTTGAGAACTTGCGTTTTTTTCTGTTCGGTACTAAGAATTATTCAAACCCTCAGTCTGCTTTAATTGATAACCTCATGACCTGTAGTGCTGTATTTAAAAGGCTCTTCCCATTCATAATCAGAGATTGGCGGAATGACTGAAGAGTCGACTCACTCAGGCTCACTCAAGCTCATGTGCATTCAGGTCGTGATTTGAGTCATGAGTGAGTACGGACTCCCATTCAGATCATAATTAGAGTTGTGAGTCCGCATTCACGCTCAGATCATGACCTGAATTGTGAGTTCAGACTAATTACGTTCAAATCATGATCCGAGTCGTGAGTGAGTCCGGACTCAAGTTCAGATCATGATCTGAGTCATGAGTCTGCGGGAAGGATCAGATGCATGATCTGTGCTTTCGTGACGACGCCTTTTTTCCTTATTTTGTTTATTTATTTATTTATTCATGTTAATGTATCTACAGCGCCCAATGGACATTATTGTAGGGGGGAAAACATCGAAATAACGTTACAGGTAGCAGAGTGCAACACGAAAAAGTCACGTGTTGTTATAAGTACAAACAATATGAGATTAAACAAACGTATTCACACAAAAAGTGGATGTAGAGGCAGTAAACACGGCAAAAGGAGGAATTAAAAATATCTTACAACATATACAGCCTTATGAGCATGTAAATGAAAGACACAGGAAAATAAGTTCCGTGACACTTATTTAAGCAAGAACTTTGCTAAATCATTGTCGAAAGAGGATGGCGGTGCGTAGACAATCTCTTCCGGTAAATTGTTCCAGTCGTGGACGGTTTTAGGAAAAAAAAGGGAATTTTTAAATACATTTATTCGACACTTGTATTTTCGGGCTTTTAGGGCGTGGTCAACTCGACCTGATCTGTAAGTAGGGTCAAATTATTCAAATATATATGCTTCTTTTCTTAAACCGGTTGCGCCTGCAAAGATGCCGTGGAAAAGTTATAACCTGATGTATTTTCGTCTTTTTTGAAGAAGGGGTCATCTCAGATTTGTAGCTATGGTCGAGGAGCTTTGGGTGAATTTGTAGTTTGATGAGACAAATATCGTGCTGCACGCTTTTGGACACGCTCCCATTCTGCAATACATGTTTTAGTTCCAGGGTTCCAAGCGGAGCATCCATATTCTAAGATAGTGCGCACGTTAGAAAAATAAAGGGTTTCTTTTAATTGAGAGGAGCTTGCCTAAAATTCCGTTTTAGGAAGTTAAGGACACGACCAGTCCTTGCTGCTATATGGTTAATGTGATCTTACGTTACTAATGTATGTCATTACTGAAGTAAAAATTAAAAAAAAAAAACATAAAGTACAGTCCCCAATGCTTTCCTTGGCCTCGCCGACTGTTGGCTTCTTTCCGTCATTCCAGGAAAGATCACTTTTGTACAGAACACATATGTATTTGTAATTTGTAACTACTGACAGATTTTCACCGCCCAGAGAGTATGTAGTATCTAGAATATGACGTTTTTTTGTGAACTAGACAACACTGCATTTGGAAAAATTCAGTTTCATATTCCACGTTCTGCACAATAATAATTAGAGTCAAGGTCACTTTGTAATTGAACACCATCATTTAAGAAATTGATTTTAAGGTAAAGACAACAATCATCGGCATATAGTCATAGAAGACTTGATACCTGATCCCATATATCATTAATAAATATCAAAAAAAGAAGAGGTCCCAAGACTGATCCCTGGGGGACACCTATAGGTCCTCCTGTCATACATGAGGGACTGGCCATTTTATGGCGAAGTTAACATATATCACAATAAAATGTTTTTGATGAGCCACTTGAGTACTGGAATATCTTTGCCAAATGATGTAACACAAAATTCGGACATCATAATGACTAAATACTGCAGTTAGTCGAATATCAATCAGTTACAGCTCTAACGGTAGTCTGGAAACTGGAAAAGTTTCGGCGCAGAGGGAAAAGAGGAGGTTGCAGCGTTCGCAACATTGATTCTCTGCACGACGTATAGTACATACCAAGAAAGACAACGATATATAGGCTGCAGCTGCGCCACAATTTCGTGCTGAAAAAAATAACGAAAAGCGGGCAGAGTGATAGCCGCGTGTCTCGCGTGCGCATTCGCCATATAGGGTCCGGCCCGAGACGCGGCTAATTTGTCATGCCAACCCCGTGGCGCGGCTGCAGCCCACTCACGCGTTCCTCTTATTTCCATGCTCGCTCGTGCACCCGGTGCGGCGGATCGCTGTGATGAAACCTCTTCGCCTCCAAAAAAAAAAAAAAAAAAACTGAACGGAAAAGAGAACCTCATCGCTGCTTGCTCTGCTGACCAACACGCGCGCCGAAAACGGCGCGCCTCCTTTTTTTGCTGGCGCAAGATATGTCCGCGCCGCCGGCGGCACCGCGACGCGTCGAAACGTTATTCGGTTCTCTCTCTGCCCTTCCTTTCCCTTGGTTTCTCTCTCTGTCGCTCCTACCCATTTTTCTTTCTGGGGGCTAATAAGCAGCGTGTTGGCGGCGTTAACGGGCCACTGCCGTCGCCGCCTTCTTACCCTGGGACGACTGGTTGGGTAAACAAGCCGATTATGTACTTCTATCGGGCTCAAAAAGAAAAGAAGCAAAGAAACTCATATTTACTCTAAGTAGGCTGTCATTGTATACTTATGAATATTCAGTTACACTTAACAGAAACCGAAGCACCACCAATTTGACAATTTGATATGGGCTTCTGCCGCACCAGGTGGGCTTATTAAACTAGAAGCCTCTTTCTCTCTTTCCACTTTCACTCCCACCTTCCTCCCTTCCCTAACGGCGCGGTTCAGGTGTCCACAGAAACAAATGTGACAGATACTGCGCCTTTTCCTTCCTCTGAAACAATTATTATTATTATTATTATTATTATTATTATTATTATTATTATTATTATTATTATTATTATTATTATTATTATTATTATTATTATTATTATTATTATTATTACCTCAAGGTGGTCGAAATTTCCGGAGTCCTCCACTACGGCCTCTCTCATAGCCTGAGTTGCTTTGGGACGTTAAACCTCACAAACCAACCATTATTCCAACAGGAAACGGTGCCTATGCGCAGAACTAGTTATATTTCTGGCAACGAGCCATACGTATGTATACTCATGCGTCGTCCTTCTGTTTGTCTTTTGTGCTTGGGCTTCTTGTGCCAAACTGTCTGCAGGCTTTAGATTCATGAAGCTATTTGCATTATGTAAGGGCAGTTCGCGCACACTTCGTTCATTTTGTCGCTTGAGGGAAGGCATGACACAGTTGTTTCGGCAAATTACATGTTAACTGGTCTTACATATTAACTGAATATCCGTTCTAAGTGCCACTGAGTCCTTCCTTCTCACCTTTTCAAGCCTTGAATTACGCCTATCGACAGGAGATTTGACCCCTTTTTTACAGTTACAAACTAAGTGCAGATGGTTGGCTCGTACTTTGAAATTCTTTTTGGGGCGATACACAAAGAACCCATTTCTGTCTAAACAGGTCTCGTACCGATGCTGGCTCATTGGAAGGTACGGATCGAGCTTGGTGGCAGGGGCTTTCTAGGCTAGTTGGAGAACTTAAAGACAAGACATCGAGTGAGCATGGAAAATGATGACTGGGCGCAGAGGCACTACAAATAGTTCGGTTTGGGTTTGGTTTGGGGGGTTTTAACGTCCCAAAGCGACTCAGGCTATGAGAGACGCCGTAGTGGAGGACTCCGGAAATTTCGACCACCTGGGGTTTTTTAACGTGCACTGACATCGCACAGCACACGGGCACCTTGCTTTTCACCTCCATCGAAAAGCGGCCGCCGAGGCCGGGATTCGATCCCGCGTCCTTGGGAACAGTTAGTCGAGCGCCGTAACCACTGCGCCACCCCGGCGGGGCGCACAACAGATAGAGAGGTAAGATTTGCTCAAGCTCATAAAGACACCAAACAATACACTTTTCCCTTGAAAAGTGGTATAACTCATGCATGGGGACAGTAACGTCTATTCATGCTTACAGCGGCGCTAGGAAGCCGTTCGGCTGCTGATTGAGGTTGTAGGGTCGAAACCCGGCTGCGGCGGCTGCGCTTCGACGGAGTTGAATTTCGTAAATGCCCATGAGCTGCGCAATATAAGTGCACTTTAAAAAACCCCGGATGATAGAAATTAATCAGCTGTCCTACGCTCTTCGTCTTCGCAGCCCACGGGCGCTGCTCTGGGACTTTATACTCCACATACCATACCACCATGCTGCTGCGTGCACGCGTGCACGTGCCCGTGCACAAAGTTCTATGTGAGAGGGCAGAACCACTTGGTACGCTGTTGCCGTCACACTCGGCGAAGCGGCAGTTTATTAAGAAAAGACTTCGGAGCCCGAAATTGCCGAACAAATGCGGTACTGAATGCGTTCGAATCTGCACGAGAATCAGCACATAACTGCTAGTCGCAACTTGTGCTAGCTATCAGCCTGGAATTATTGCATCAACACTTGCAAGGGAGGTGCCGGGTCGGAATATATATAAGTGTTCATGGCGTGGGTGTCTCTGGGGAGCGACTATGGTACTGCATTGCTCCACGTAATCAGCGACTAATTGTCCTCCTTTCGGGGTATTTTTTTTTATCTCATTTTCTTTCGCGGATGCTGGAGCGACATTACAACGGCGCGCATTCAGAAACCATCCGGCCCTATACGTAACAATAGCCTACACAAAAGAGTGACGCGAGCAGGCTGTCGACCAATAGGAGTGCGTGTAGTATGACTATACTTGTTTGCCACGGTTGCTCGCACGCAGCTCGCCTATTGCCGCAACGACAGTCTTCTGAAACACGGTGCAACTTGTTTACTTTCAGACAGGCTTCTTCTCACGGTCTAGGAATGGACTGCAACTGGCGTCTGCTTCGACTCGCTGCCCCGACGCCCCCGTCTCGACCGTGACCGGCTGTGTGGTTAGCGTAACCATCGTCGACCGCCGGCAGCTGGAGAAGAAGCATAAGAAAGAACAATTTTCTTCCTCCGCGCGTCGCTCGGGGGCTGTTCTGAAACGATGGCCTAACTGGCACGTACACGATATGCGGTCAAAACCACGGGCGTCATGGTTCGCTCACGCTAACGTACTGCCAATGGTAGATGGGGGAAAAAAAAGGACAAAGTAGAATGTACAGTCAAGAGGAGGAGGAAGCAGGGACAGAGTGAACGAGCTCTTGCGAGAGTGTTTTTGAGCGTCCGAAATTGGTCGCCGTCCTTGCGTGGCACAAAGCACGTTTCATGGACGGACGGACCTTGCGAGACTCATGCGATGTCTCGGTGGTTGCACGGTGCGAGCATGGTTATTGTTCGTTGTTAACAGCCAGGTTCCCGCTTTTTTATATATATATTTCCGTTGTTGTGTTTGTTTAACGCAGGAACATGTTACGCGTCTAGGAAGGCGGACAAAAATGGGGGAACAGGCGAAAGCGGACACAGAAAAAACCGAAACCGGAAAGTGAAACTGTACACACGTTATGCTCTCCTTTCCGGCTAACCGTGTATCTCTGCAGAGCACACATGCCTTTGTAAGCTCGCACTATATAGTACCTAGCCTGGCGTACACTGCTCGCCAGGTAGCGCATGATGTAAGACGATGTTTTGTTCACGGTGTTCAGGAGAGCTTCAGTGAAAAACCTGAAGAAGCAATAACCCGACCGGGTATGCCAGCCTTCCTGCAGTATAGTATAGTCTGCCCTTAGCAGGAACATTTGGCTTGGATATTTCAACACGTACAGCTGGTAGTAGAACTTGAAAACTCTTGAGTGACATGTGGGCAATATTGCCTTTGGTCAGCGGGTGAAGTTTCCGGTCTAAGCATACACGAGAGCGGGGCCACGTTCACTATAAACACAGCCTCTCGATCCCGTTGTATCTGTCAAACCTTATGTAGAGAAGATATAAACAGTAGCGGTTGAGAAACACTCAAGACACAAAGTCTGACACAGTTCACGGTTACGGCGTATGCTTTATAGAGTCATATAACTGCTTCGCGAACAGGAGATGTCCTATGCCTAAGCCTTCATCCTCCAAAGATGGCTGCGTGCAGAGCGTATACGCTTTTACTCTGAACGCGAGTTTTTCTTTTAAGGCGAAAGCCTTTATTGCCTCATCGTTGTCGTCAGCAAAAATGTCCCGCTTTTGCGGCGGCTTTGATTGGTCGAGACGGGATGGCGTCATGCAGGTCTCAACCAATCACAGAGCACCACCACAGTATGCGCGAATGCGTGCCTTATATGGCCATATACCGATCAATGATCAATCACAAATTAATGACTAGTTCATTAACCAAGTACTAATCAGTGGTAACGAATAACTAATTATTGACCAATTAATTAACTGCTATTTACTATTTACGGAGTATTAATTATTTAGTGCTTGTGAATTAATTTTTATTAATTAATGCCTAATTAGTAACAGTTGCGCAATTGAATTATCAATTAATAATTAATGTCGCGCACCCGGTAAAATCAACCACACAACAGTAAATGTAGAACAACTGCGAAGATACAAGGAGCGCGATCTCGTCGCTGCCAAGCAGAATGCACTGAATAAATGCACTCGCAGAATGTGAAAGAGTAGTCGCTCGCTTTACTGGTAGCTGCATTCATCGCTACATGCGCAACCGTCGCGTAGCAGAATGCAGCACTCAGGCTTTCGCCTTTCATCACTTTTTCTTTTTATTTTTTGCCTTTCTCGAGTCGAAGTGCATTCTGGGACCAAGATTGGCACAGTGATTCTCCTTGTTTACGCACTCCTCAGCGAGGTCTGACGCAGACTTGCGCAGCGCATTAGTGTGTATCTGAGCTCGTGGGAAGATGTATTAGCAACGAGACGGAACGTAATGAGAGACGAGCCACTTTGGTATTGAGACAAGCGAAAGTGTATACGATTAGTCTACGTGGGGGGCCCCGAGGGACAAGACTGATGTATTTATGAGAAAGGGTTATCGTACGATATCCCAAGCAATTAATCATGGAAGAGTACATGCATCATTGCCTTAGTTATACGGGGCTTCCTGGCATGCACAGCCTTTCCTGTCGTCTGTCTTTCGTTTTGTGGGAGACGGGAACATCATTGTACTGAGATGCCGGTATATGGAGCGCTTTATTTTCTCGTGAAAGAAAAATGAGTGAAAAATGTTTGAACCGATCGCCAATGCATGGCTAGTATTTGATTCAGCGCAAAACAAGACATTTTCTTTTTGAAGCCAACAGAGTTATGTAAAAGACATTATAACCAAAGACAACAGTAAAACCACACCGAATGCAAACAGCTCAGTAAAATCACAAGGTCAAATGTTATCCATAAAATACATTACAAGGCACTTAAGAATGTGCAAATTTATATTTAAACAAAATGCAAGCACCAAATTTAAATAAAATACAAACTGCAAATAAAGAAAGCGAAACCAAGTTTCATTTGACTGCGCAATAATAATAACTCCACAAACAGCTTGAAATTTCTGAAGAGATTTAATTATATTGACAGCTTACTTAATATTGTCGCCAGGGTGTCTTGTTTTCGAAAAAGCGCAGTGAAGGATCGACAGGGTGGAGTTGTATACAAAAAGGGAGCTTTCGGAGTCGCGCAGGGCAGATAATTTTAGTAGTAAAAGTTCTTCACATATACAGTTGCTTGGACAATTTAGTGTACGAAATATTAGGGGAAGGCTCAAGTTTCACTTTGAGAGCTGACATCAAGCTCCTTTAACACCGGCCCTGCAGCAGTGGTGCAGTCGCTAGGGCGCTCGACTGCTGGGCCCAAGGATGCGGGATCGAATCCCGGTCGCGGTGGCCGCTTTTTGATGGCGGTAAAAAATTAGGTGCACGTGTGCCGTGCGATGTCAGTGCGCGTTAAAGAACCCCAGGTGGTCGAAACTTCTGCAGCTTTACACTACGGCGTCCCTCAGCCTGAATCGGTTTGGGACGTTAAACCCCATATTCAAACCAAACAAGTCCAAACTGTTGTATTCAGTTTCGTTTTCGGTTTGTTTTCTTTATTCCCCAGGGGGCGTTTCTGTTGTTCATTATGTGTGTGTGCGTGTGCGTGTGCGTGTGCGTGTGCGTGTGTGTGTGTGTGTGTGTGTGTGTGTGTGTGTGTGTGTGTGTGTGTGTGTGTGTGTGTGTGTGTGTGTGTGTGTGTGTGTGTGTGTGTGTGTGTGTGTGTGTGTGTGTGTGTGTGTGTGTGTGTGTGTGTGTGTGTGTGTGTGTGTGTGTGTGTGTGTGTGTGTGTGTGTGTGTGTGTGTGTGTGTGTGTGTGTGTGTGTGTGTGTGTGTGTGTGTGTGTGTGTGTGTGTGTGTGTGTGTGTGTGTGTGTGTGTGTGTGTGTGTGTGTGTGTGTGTGTGTGTGTGTGTGTGTGTGTGTGTGTGTGTGTGTGTGTGTGTGTGTGTGTGTGTGTGTGTGTGTGTGTGTGTGTGTGTGTGTGTGTGTGTGTGTGTGTGTGTGTGTGTGTGTGTGTGTGTGTGTGTGTGTGTGTGTGTGTGTGTGTGTGTGTGTGTGTGTGTGTGTGTGTGTGTGTGTGTGTGTGTGTGTGTGTGTGTGTGTGTGTGTGTGTGTGTGTGTGTGTGTGTGTGTGTGTGTGTGTGTGTGTGTGTGTGTGTGTGTGTGTGTGTGTGTGTGTGTGTGTGTGTGTGTGTGTGTGTGTGTGTGTGTGTGTGTGTGTGTGTGTGTGTGTGTGTGTGTGTGTGTGTGTGTGTGTGTGTGTGTGTGTGTGTGTGTGTGTGTGTGTGTGTGTGAATGAACGGGTTCTGTTCGTTCGGAACGGCTGGAGTCTGCTTCCACCTTCGAAAACATTACAAAAACATTTAACACCGTTTTTAATGCGTAAGCATTAAGTGGATATGTTTTCAAGGTCGTGTCACCAGAAGTTTCTCGGCAGAATTACGTTCGAACGAAACGAGTGATAAGAAAATGAATGGTTGCACTAGATAGAGGGTGAAAAAATCTCGCCGGGGAAAAATTTAATGCATTTGCAGTAACCGGTTAATTAATTAAAGCGAATTAAGTCAATCAGACGTCGCAATAGCCAAGGGGGTAATGTCGACGTTCAATGGGAGTCACGTGGATACCCAACTTACATGGGGTGTTACGTCATAGTGTGACGTCACAAACCGGAAGCCCCTTCTTCCCTGCCTCTTCTTCCACGAATAATTCTTACGCATTCCGTCAATGCGAGTGCCACACTGATATCAAACGTGTTAAAGTGCAGTGGTTAACGAAGTTGAACTGTTCGCTGCACCGCGAGTTTTAAATATGCTCGTAGCCAGAAAGTGCTCTGGTTTAATTTATTGTAGCCTCAATTACTTCTAACTTGCCAACTGTCACTTCCCAACTACCTACCAACTGCAAGGACCAAAGATCTGCGCAAACGGAGAACGCGGGCTCTAGTTCTGCCGACGGCATCTGATGCCACAACTCTGCGAAAGTGTTTGGTATTTATGGTATGATAACGGCATGGTATGATATGGTATAGTATGACATGTTACGGTACGGTATGGTATAGTATGGCGTGGTGCAGTAGGGTATGGTATGGTAAGACATGATATGGTAAGGTACGATATGGTGCGGTATGGTGTTATGTGGTATGGTATGGCATGGCATGGTACGGCATGATTTGGGAAGGTATTACATGATATGATATGGTGCGGTATATGGTATAGTATGGTATGGTGGTACGGTATGGTGCGGTATTCTATGCTAGGTACGGTATGATGTGGTATTGTAGGCATGGTATATGTTATGACGTGGTATGATATTTTGCGGTATGGTATGACATGGTATGGTGAGGTATGACATGGTACGGTACGGTAAGGTGCAGTGTCGCATGGTGCGGCATTGCATTGTGTGTTATGGTATGGGTATGGCATGATGAGGTATGATATGGTACGGTACGGCATGATAAGGCTCGATTTGGTGCGGCGTCATATTGCATAGCATTGTGCGGCAAGGTACGGTATATTTAGATATAGTGCGATATGGTATGGCATGGTGCGGTATGGTATGGTATGGTATGGTATGGTATGGTATGGTATGGTATGGTATGGTATGGTATGGTATGGTATGGTATAGTATGGTATGGTATGGTATGGTATGGTATGGTATGGTATGGTATGGTATGGTATGGTATGGTATGATGTGGTGTATATTGTATGTTGATTGAAAAGTCCCAAATCGGCATCGGCTTTGAGGGACGTCATAGTGGAGGACACCGGTAGAAGCGAGCACCTGGGGTTCTGAAACCTGCATTGACACCGTGCAGTATGCGCGCGCTTAGCGTCCCCCCCCCCTTCTTTCTCCGTACGTCGTGCTTTCTAACTAAATCGAAAAGCTTTCCAGAACGGTATAATGACGGCGCATTTGTACGCGATGAATATCATGCTGAGTGAATCAAAGTCAGAACAGTCCACAACCCCACTTCCCACCACTCTGACATCTCTCACCAGCTTCCCTGTCCCCTAGCAACAGTCGGCTAGACGGCAACACACGCAGGATTAGGGCGCACGTAACGGCGGCGTATAACGGTGCCGGCGCCCCCTCGTCAGGCGCGGAGGAGGACCTAAGCGCGAGCTCGTTTCGGGGCAGTGCCGGCGACGCGTCGACCGGATGCATGGAAAAGTACGCTGGTCGGTCGCTGCGGTTCAAGGCAGGGGGAAAGAGAGGAGAGCATTTGGTCTCGCGACTGCGCACGCGCCGCTCGCGTGGGCTGTCTGCGTACATACGCAAACGCTCGCATATGCATGATATAGCCGGCGATCGAAACGTCCTGCGTCGTCGCTAACACCCTTTTGGCACGCACCTTTTACCTGCTATCGCGTGCAAAAGGTGCTGCGCTGACAAGCAAGCGCTAAACGAGAGCTGGAAACAATGACGCTGAACGGAGTGCAATGAAAACCGTTGGTTTGAAATAGAGAGAATCGGGTAACGTTTATGGTACGGAATACAGATGGGTTTCCATGTAACTTTTGAAATAGTAGAGAAACGAAATGAGAGTGAAATATCCCGTTATAAAAGTTACGGTGAACAATGTAAACGAAAGCCAACTATGTATGTCTTACTTGCGATCTACGTTACCGACCAAGAATTAAAATTTTGTAGGTTCAACAAACGCATGGTTTGGGCTAGTTGACGCAAGATTCTGGAAAGCATAGCTCAAAAAAGATGAGGAAGACACGCAGCGATTTGTTTCTGCTCAATCATCACCGTAATGAACGATGGTCTACCGCCCGAGATTGCTTCTGCAACCTTTTCGTCTTGCAAGTTTTCTCTGGCCCATTGACGAAAGCAAATTGCTACCATGCATTATTAAGCAGACCATACCCCGGCTGAAGCGTGGGATGAAGAGTTAAAGCTTTTCGACGTGGCTTGCTGAAATTTAAATGTTATGTGTTTTTCAAAATGCTGCCAATATATATATATATATATATATATATATATATATATATATATATATATATATATATATATATATATATATATATATATATATATATATATATATATATATATATATATATATATATAGGGAGGGCGTTGAAGCTCGAATGGGTCCGGTAGGGCATAAACTTAAAGGAGATGACGCACGGTAGAAAAACAATAACTGTATTTAAAGTTTACTGTTTTTCTACCGTGCGTCGTTATATATATATATATATATATATATATATATATATATATATATATATATATATATATATATATATATATATATATATATATATATATATATATATATATATATTCTTTTAATGCTCTCTCACACCATCCATCAATGCTACCTCCATCACAACTCACCTCATTTGTCAAGCTTGTGCTGTTGTCCTTCTTGTGGAAGTTACTAGAATTAAGTATCTAATTTAGTACAATTAATTATTTCATTCATGAACTGATATGCGTACCACAACTTCCTTCATGTTGAGGAGAAACTACACGCTGCCAGAGCATCGTGGCTGGCTCTCTAGCACACGTTAACGGCGCACTTGTGGAAGCTCTTCTTTATCTTCCCGTCAGTTGAGAACAGCCTGAGCTATCAGAGTACACATGTAGAAATTTCGCACAGTAGTGCCTCTTCCAATTTAGTTGCCAAACGCGCAAGCCGTGATGGAAGCTGATTCACAAGGCACTATATACAATCCCGGAATTCTTTGCACATCAAGAGCTTAGCTGACAACGCGAGATGGAGTGCCAGCGTGAAAATGGCTTGCAAATGATTTTCCTGCAAGGTTTAGGGCTGTAAGACTTGCAGCGCTGATTTTTCGAAAGGCGCGCGTCTTTTGGCGCTTGTTGAGCCACAGCTAGCGCCGAGGATAATCTCATTTTCAAAATTTTAAACACTCATAGCCAGGCTACAAATCTCTGATAACAACTAGGTGCCTAACTGCAGTATAGTTAAATAATAATTATAAGTCAGTAAAATCAGCTTGGCACTAACATTATTCTCCTTTTAAGTATTGCTGTAATGGTGGCTAGTTGGCTTCTCATCTTCAGGAAAGCGTGCTATAGTCTGCCACGAGGACGAATTACAAAAAAAAAAAATGATCTCTGCCAACTCCGATTTCGCCGCAGATGTTCTCTTATCACAAAAAGTTTAAGTTAAAAAAATTAAATGGCCGCTCGATCTGTAAAAAAAAAAAAATAGAGAGAGAGAATCCGCCTCTTGTGCCGGCAACCGAGCGCGACGTTCGCCGTGCCCATGCAAGGAAAGCGATGGAATTCGATCCCGGACCTTAACAATGAATCTCTTCTGACTCTGTGAGCTCATGTGGAAGCTGCATGGTTCCTGCGAGAGAGAAACATACGACAGCGACAAAATTATGGACTGCAAACACTTTCACGTACGACAATTTAATGACCTGACGGTCTCGACCAATCACAAAGCACCACCACAGTATGCACGAATGCGTGGCGTATATGGCCATATGGCAATCAATAATCAATTACTAATAATGACTGATTAGGTAATTAATCCCCAAACACTGATTACTTATTAAACACTAATGACTGAATGTTGACTAATTAATCGAATAATTATTACAGAATTCCGATGTCCTGATTAATTAATAAGTTATGTGTAATTAAACAATACTTACTGATTAGTGACCATTTCATAATTAATTAACCAACTGCTGATTAATGCCGCGCACACGGTAACATCAACCACACGACAGTAAACGTAGATCAGACATCTTATAGTAGCGCGAACAAAAACACACACAAGACAAGATACAGGACGAGCCTGTACCCTGTCTTGTGTGTGTTTTTGTTCGCGCTACTATAAGATGTCTGAAGTACTGCACCAACTAGGCCGACAACACATCTTACAGACGTAGAAAATGTACAGAGTACCGCAGAGGAGACGTCTAGGCTGGTGCGGGATCTGGAGGACCGAATTGATGACGCCGAGAACCGCTCGCGGAGGTGCAATTTGATTTTTTATGGCCTTCCGGATCCTACACCATCCGAAACATATGTCGAATCTGAAGAACGCATTATTCACCATTGTTCCGATACCCTGGATTTAACATTAGACAGTAAAGATATTGAACGTGCGCACCGTCTTGGTCGTCACAGTACGGAACGTCCGCGTCCCATAATTGTAAAGCTTGCCCATTTTAAGACTAAGCAACTGATCCTCTCAAACGGCCGCAAACTAAAAGACACTGACTTTAGCATTGGCGAGGATTTCTCCCGCCGAGTTCAAGATGTTAGGAAACAACTTGTCGCCTTTGCCAAATCAAAGAAGGTTAAATTTTCCTTGCGCTATAAAACCCTCCATGTAGGCCCCAAACGCTATTTTTTCGACGAGACTGAGCAGACAGTAAAAGAAATCTAGCAATCACGACGAAAACATTCAAAACAGCCACGCCCCCGAACATGTCACCGTGCTAATCTTTCGTTTTCAGCAATCTTTACTAACATACGCAGTTTTATTCCAAAGCGGGATCTCATATCAAACTTGGTGCTTTCATCCGATAGTAACTTGCTGGTTTTAACAGAAACTTGGCTGACAGATAACATTGGTGATGATGAGGTGCTTGCTGATCTGCCGCATTTCACTCTCTTCCGTTCAGACCGCAAACACGCACGAGGGGGAGGCGTTTTGATAGCGGCGAGCAATCATTTATCATGCACTAATATAGACACTTCATCCGATCTCGAAATAATTTGGCTCATTTGCCGAGCAGCACCACACTCAGTACTGCTGGGTGTCTGCTACAGACCACCGCACAAGACCCCCAATTTTTGCCAGCAGCTAAATATCATATTAGCTAAATTAACTAAGCAGTATCCGAATGCTCACATTATACTCTTCGGGGATTTCAATTACCCGACGATAAACTGGAATAACTTGGCTCATTCCGTAGATAACCGAGCTGACACTAATGAATTCATCGATATTTGTTCTAATTTTAATCTTACCCAGCTAGTATTAGAACCTACGCGTGTAGTAAATGAATCTGCAAACATCCTAGACTTAATACTTACAAGTCATCCCGAAAGTTGCTCGTCCATTACTTACTTACGGGCAATTAGTGATCATAAAGTCATCCACACAGAATTTAATTTTATTCCCACACCGCGCCACAATCCGGGAAAGACTATCCGATTATATGATAAAGGCAATTACGAAGCATTGCGGAGCGAGCTCGGCACCTATTTCCCATCTTATAAAGCAGCCTTTAATAGCCGATCCCTCGAGGAAAACTGGTCAGTATTCCGACAGAAGCTTAACTTCCTCGCAGACAAATATATCCCGAAAACTACATTCCATGATAATCGCCACCAACCGTGGTTCACAAAATGCCTAAAAAAACTTGAGAATACGAAGAAACGCCTATTCCGGATAGCTAGAAAGAATCCGAGTACTTGCGCATGGGATAAATATTATGCCGCCGATAACTTGTATTTAACAGCAATTAAAAACGCTAAGCGATCCTTCTATCATAATGACTTGACCAAAATCCTAAACACAACCCCAAAAAAGTTCTGGCAAATCTTAAACCCTAAAAACACGCGTTCGATTACACTCAATAATGACTCAGGCGAACCACTTAGTGATACCGAATGTGCTAACATCTTTTCAGCTGCGTTTTCTTCCGTTTTCACGAGCGAGCCTGATCTGCCCTTACCCACTCTACCTACTATCATTGCTCACACTATGCCTATCCCAAATATTTCTGTTAATGGAATACTCTGCGTAATAGATAAAATTAAACTTTCATCATCAGCAGGCACTGATGAAATAAATTCTAAACTTTTAAAGAACATTAAGCATGTTTGTGCTGTATATTTATCGCTACTGTTTGCTCAGTCTCTTTCCACAGGCACAATACCAGATGATTGGAGCAAGGGAAAGGTCGTTCCAGTACACAAATCCGGTAACAAAAACTCACCATTAAATTATCGTCCTATTTCGCTCACTAGTGTACCATGCAAAATCATGGAGCATATTATCTATTCTGAAATCATGCATTTTCTGGATACTAACAATTTCCTTCACCCTGCGCAACATGGATTTCGTAAAACCTATTCTTGCATCACACAACTCGCAGTATTCCTCCATGATATACACGCTAACCTTGATTTGAATATTCAGACAGACGCCATATTTCTAGATTTTGCTAAAGCATTCGATAAAGTTCCCCATCGACGCTTACTGCTCAAACTTTCACAACTGAACCTGCACCCTAACATCTTAAAATGGATCCAAGAATTCCTTGCGTACCGCTCACAGACAGTTTCTATTAATAATCAGTGTTCTAATTCCGTCCCTGTAACCTCAGGTGTACCCCAGGGCTCTGTCCTAGGCCCTCTCCTCTTTTTAATATATATAAATGACTTACCAGACCTCCTCTCATGTAATATCCGTCTATTTGCTGACGACTGCGTAATCTACCGCTCAATAAATAACATCTCCGACCAAAATGCCCTTCAGGATGATCTTAACCGCGTTAAAAAATGGTGCGATGATTGGCTAATGACCCTTAACCCAAACAAGTGCAAACTCATTTCGTTTCACCGCAAACATCAACCCTTTTCTTTCTCTTACAGGCTTGCTAATACTTCAATAGAGCTCATCCACTCATATAAATACCTGGGTGTCATATTGAGTCATGACTTATCTTGGCGCGAACACGTTACTAACATAATATCATATGCGAATAAAACCTTAGGATTCCTCAAGCGCCATTTACGTCATGCACCTACAGATGTAAGATTACTCGCCTACAACACACTGGTAAGACCTAAACTTGAATACGCGTCCCCCATTTGGAGCCCCCATCAAGGATACCTCATCGATGCACTTGAAGCCATCCAAAATCGCGCAGCTCGTTTCATTCACTCGCAGTATTCATACGAAGTCAGTGTATCATCCTTGAAATCGCAGTCTAACATACGAAGTCTTTCTTTCCGTCGCCGCATCGCCACCCTATCCCTTTTCCACAAATTCTACTACAGCTCACTCCGCCAAGAACCATACATCTGCGCACCTCCGCCACGCATTTCCCATCGCACCGGCCACTCACTTCAAGTCGCTCGTCCACGCGCCCGTACCGTAACCTTTTCGTCTTCCTTCTTTCCACGAGCCGCGTCAGACTGGAACGGCCTATCCCACTCCGTCGTTACCATCACCTGTCCATCATCCTTCAGTGCCAACATTGAAATGTGTTTATCACGTGAAAATCTGTAAAAAAAAAAAAAAGTGCAATATTTTATGATTGTCTACCCCACCTCTTATGTAATACCCCGAAAGGGGCCTTTAAGGTTAATAAATGAAATAAATGAAAATAAACGTAGAACAGCTGCGAAGATACAAGGAGCGCGATCTCGTCGCTGCCAAGCAGAATTCACTGAATAAATGCACTCGCAGAATGTGAAAAAGTAGTCGCTCGCTTAACTCGTAGCAGCATTCATCGGTGTGCAACAGCCGCGTAGCAGAATGCAGCACTCAGGCTTTCGCCTTTCATCACTTTAGTCGCCAAAGTGTGCTCAAATTTCTGTGTCGCTTCGCGATTCTTTTCAATGCTTCATATGTGCAGCACTCAGGCTTTCGCCTTTCATCACTTTAGTCGCCAAAGTGTGCTCAAATTTCTGTGTCGCTTCGCGATTCTTTTCAATGCTTCATATGTGATAAATTGAATGTCCATTATATAGTGTTGCAGTGCGCATGTTTCCCTTTTTTTTGTGTGTGTTTGATGTTTTGCATTTTGTATAATGGTCCCATTAGTTTGCCCACTCCTGCAGGAGCCTAACAAGGCTTACAGTATGCTTAAATAAATAAAAAAAAATAAAAAAAACAATTACAGGACACTTTTTTGCTCTTTAATCATTTATGTACGCACCCATTTGTGTCTCCGAATACGTGTAAACCAACACATTATTTCGATCCAGCCCATTCCGTTTTTATTCAAACTCCACAAAGATACAGTGACTCTCTGCCAGCTCTCCTACGGATTGCTACTTTGTTTTAATACTGAAATAGAACGCGACTGTTTTTCTCCGTCGCTTGCCAGGGAGGACGAAAACGCGTTTCCACATTGAGCTTGCAAAGAAAAGAGCGAATAAAAAGAAATCGCGCTCTGGTTGTCTTCCAAGAAGAAGGAACAACGGTGTTGCAATGTAGCGGCCGTTCCTTTTCTTGTCTCTGTTATGCAACTGAGATTAGTTGCGTTGCTACATGTTTGCATATATAAACGTTTAAACATTCTGCCTGTAGTTGCGTAACTATATATACAGTTTGCAACACTTGCTAACACGCATAGTTATCGCACTGTAGTGTCGTCAGCGCTTTGGAAAAGCGCAACCCGAAACGCAAGCGTTCTGTAATTTGGTCTTGATGTGAGACTTTCCTAAACGTTGTTTACTTAAAGAAAGTAATCTGTGCATTATTTCGGCTACTGGTTCTCGCAAAGGAATCACTTCTCGTTGCTTTCTTTTTTTCCTTCTTCCTTTTTATTTCCTTTCTCTCTTTTTTTTTTTAATTTCTTAACGCTTTTCTCTTTCGCAACATTCCAATCAGGTGAAGCTGTTCCTGTAGCATATATTTTCGACTCGAGTTCACTGACCTTTTTGTTTACGATTCTTTGCACTGCGAAAATTGACGCTCAAGCATCGAGGGACGTCTTTGTGAAGGTTTTCGAATTAGTCTATATTTTACCTTATACCACTCTGAATCTTCATTTCGCCGAAGCATCTACAGGCTTCTCCACCAACGATTCGCAATTTCTGGGAGAGGTATTGAAGAGGCATTAGGACAACACGCCCCATCAGCCGTTTGCTGAGCAGAAACAACCAATTAACTTGCCGAAGTATGCAGCTTTCAACCCGATCACTGCAAGGACAAACTGCAGTATAGTTGCAAATTACCGCCGCGTTAAGAAGACCAGCAATGCAATTACGTTGAGGGCTGTCTTTCCAACGCATATTTATGAGCCCACTTTCGGAAGCCATGTAAAAAGTATGCTTAAATGAGGTATATACTCTGTACAAGAAATCGAATACAGGAAGTGCCCCGTCAGCAATTCGTACGTGCACTTTTTTTTTTTTTTTTTTTTTTCCGTCGGCTGTCTAACCGTGCCGCTGTTTAGCAGCTTTTGCAACGAGTCAGACCTGCCTTACCTCCTTTAATTGGGTTCCGCTGAAATATTCCTTTCCTCCCAGGCGGTGCCACGCCTCAAGTGTGTCCAATTAGCGTTACGTAATGCACACTGGTTTTTAGCAACATTTGCAGCGCCCTTTCGCGTTCGCCCACTGCCGCAAACATCTTTCCCTTCATTACACAAAACCAGTCCCGGCGAAGTTTCTTCCTGAATGCCGACGCCAGCCGCATAAGCTGACGGCGCTGTCTGCTTGTCTGAGAGTTCTTCCCATATCTCTTCCTCTTTGATGAATCTTATTTATCGGTTTTCTTTCTTGCTATCAGCCTTCTGTCCGCCCTTCTTCGTCCTTTTGATCTGTCTGCTTTCTTTATCCACTTATTCGCGTTCCTTTCTGTTTTCTTTTTTATTTCCCTCCGTCTTCTTTTCTCTATCATTTTAACTCTTTCTTTCCTTCACTCCTTCTGTTTCGCCATCTCCCTTCCTTTTATTCTTCTTCTTTCTTCTGTGTTTAGACTTTTTTTTTTTTTCACTATGCACATATTATTTCTCTGTCGTGTTCTTTTTGGCTCGACATCTGAAGCATGCAGCGTTGAAAGTGTGTCCTCGCGGCCAGCAGCGTCGCGGTGAGTCTTGCACAGAGAAAAAAAAAAGAAAAAAAAAGCGGCTGCAACAACGATCCGTCATCGTCCAACCTGATCGCTTGGCGACAATGATAAAGATATCATGCGGGATGATGAATGGAGATACACGAACCATTCGTGTGTTCGTGAGCGCGTGTATGAGTGCGCGTGCGTATGTGTGCAAGCACGGTACGGTACTGCGCGATGGGATTGCGTGCGTGCGTGCGTGCGTGCGTGCGGTGACGCGCTTGCTGCCACATTGCGACCCTGGCGAGCAGCGGCGAGGCATAGAGCACGAGAGAGGGCGTCCGCCCGTATATGCCCACGTATGTTCGCTCAGCTGTGGCGAAAGCGGTTCGCTCTGGTACGCCGCTGATTGTGGCGCCAGGGTGAGCGAGGTCGTGCAGGTGAACGAAGATTTTCGTTTTTCGCGCGTGCACGGCCCTCTTCGCGAAGCGGCATCGCGGTCTTAATTCAAAAACATTTATTACACCTAGGTACTTTACCCCATGCATAGCCTTTGTCAAGGTCGTTCTCACACCTATTACCTTTTTATGTGCTGTTTGCAAATCAGCGTATCGTCAGAGAATCATCATCATCATCATGGCTAGCCTCTTGCAAGAATAAATGTTTGCAGCCCCGCCGGGGTGGCGCAGTGGTTACGGCGCTCGAGACTGTTCCCAAGGACGCGGGATCGATCGAATCCCGGCCTCGGCGGCCGCTTTTCGATGGAGGCGAAAAGCAAGGTGCCCGTGTGCTGTGCGATGTCAGTGCACGTTAAAGAACCCCAGGTGGTCGAGATTTCCGGAGTCCTCCACTACGGCGTCTCCCATAACCTAAGTTGCTTTGGGACGTTAAACCCGCCAAACCAATAAATGCTTCCGAAGAATTCTCCAAAGAACCCGGCCTTGCGTCACCTGCGGTCATCTCATCCAATCAAATTTTCTAATATCATCCTCCCACCTCACTTTCTGCATAACCCTACAACTCATGCATGCTAAAGGGCCCGAAATGACCTGTAAGGCAATATGATCTTTCCCAATAGCGCTTCTCATAGCATGCATATATGTGTTTTGGGCAGGCGAAGACGCAATCTGAGCATACCTTGGAACGAACGGCTACGCGCAGAGCAGTCGAACAAAATTCCAAATTCCTTATCCGTTTTAATGACATCGTTAAAGGCCCCATTATCCAGATAATTCGGCACCCCAGTAATGTCGGCTTTATGGGCGGAAAAACGCGGACATGGCTTTGGCAGGTAGCATGGCCGTGTCCTGATTGGTCTTCAGGTTGTCTGACGTCACCCGGACACGTGACATGACTGAATTCGCAGACACTGCCAACTATCGATCAGAAGTATATTCACCGCATTTAGTTTCTGGTGTTATGGTTGAAAGTTCCTAAGCTACAATCCAATCTAAGTAGCTATAGGAAATGCGATGTGAAAGACAGATCCGAAGCCAGCATTCTAGGATCATTCGGCCCCCGGTTGGACACGCTGCCCCTAGGCACATTCGTAGGGTTTAGGTAAAGCGGGAAGGAATTTTTATCTACGCTGACTGGTCTTTCGCACAGTGGGATTATATTACGGCTATATGCTAATGAGTATGCGCGGGATAATAGAGGCACATAGAAAAGATTACAGGTTAAGTGAGTAGCAAAGTGAATGGACGCAAACGAAGATCCCCAAGGGAAGCCGGCAAACGGGAGTCATTAACGTTGTCGCGTCGTATACCTTTAAAGGAATGGGCTTAATGGTGTCCACCACATTCTTCTATTATTTTTACCCAGAATTTACCATGTAGTATAGAATTGTGCTGTCATTGCGCCATAGAGGGCCGTAGAGACTTTTTTTCCTCCAGAAACCTCATCAGGCTCCTGCACTTAGGGTTGTCCGTCAGCCACAGCGTGAAGCCTTGTTCAGTAAACAATCTCAGTCTACAAATTATTGTCTTATATTCCTTGTCCACGAATAAGATTTAGGGGAGGTTTCATTGCAGGGATTCTTTCATTTCAAAGCCGTTCCGGGCAGGAGGCGAAAGACATGTATTGTTTGTAACTTTTATCGCATGATAATAAATGCAACTATATATATCACACCAAGAAATAACTAAATAAGCCTTGTGCAGACTATTTTATCAGGCGTTCCACACTGTCATCCTCGTCTCTGCTAGACCGCCGCGAGTGTGGTCCATTCTACAATGAGGAATAAAAACCCGAACACAGGCCCTCTATGTAGTACAAGCCAAAGCCGTGGCTCTGGTCTGCAGCTTGAAGCTTGTTTCCCGCACAACCTTAGCAAAACAGCACTTTCCCCCAGCTCGCTAGCCCTCTTCGGGCCTGCTCCAGCACGTGCAGGCAGACAGATATATACGCTCCCTCGCATTCACACTACGCTCACTCTGTCTTCGTGATGCTATTTTTAACCTTCAAGATGACACCACTCTGCCTTCATTCTGCCTTCACGCTATCTTCACCGACATTCAGGTCACTTCTACCATTTACTTCATGATATCTTCACAGGCCGTCACGATACCAATGCTTACTATCACGATACCTTCACTTGCCTTCAAGCTACCCACAGCCCCCTTCACGAGACCTTCGCCTTTCCTTCACGGTATATACCTTCACTCAGCCACTTTCATGGTTCCTCACTATGCCCGTCACAATACCATCTCTCACATTCAATAGCCATCACCATACCTTTGCCTTTTCTTCATAATACATTAATTCGCCGTCATGATGCCATCTCTCACCATTCACTCTGCTTGTCTCCACGCTATACATTGACCCGCTTTCAGGACACCTTCACTCTTGCTTCACATCTTCACTATAGCCCTCAAGATGCTATCGCTCCCCAATTCACGGTACCTTCAATCTGCCTTCAAGCTGTCTTCACCTACCTTCAAGATTAATTCACCCTTTATTTACGACTGAGCTTCACTAGCCATCAGGATACCATCGCTCCCCTTGACCTCTTCACAGTTGACCACTTCATCTAATCCTGGGTTCGAAACTCATACACTGGCGATGAGTTTTCGGTTGCTCGAAGGAACCTCCACAGCCACCATGGGTAGTATGCGCTTCATCGCTGAAATACCTCATGATACCTTCTCTCCCTCCCCTTCGTCTCAATTTATGCCTCAGTTCCCGTGGGTTATAGATCTGCCAGTTCCATGTTCTGCTCCGGCGTCTGTCAAAGCGGACATTCACATCACGGTATGTCGGGACGACGCTGCTCATTGCTGACCAAGTCTTGAAATCCGCGCATCCTTCTCCTTCCCCCGCCGGGGTGGCGCAGTGGTTACGGCGCTCGACTACTGTTCCCAAGGACGCGGGATCGAATCCTGGCCTCGGCGGCAGCTTTTCCATGGAGGCGAAAAGCAAGGTGCGCGTGTGCTGTGCGATGTCAGTGCACGTTAAAGAACACCAGGTGGTCGAAATTACCGAAGTCCTCCACTACAGCGTCTCTCATAGCCTGAGTTGCTTTGGGACGTTAAACCCCACAAACCAAACCAAACTTTCTCCTTCACTTTTGTACCCAGCCGCTCTGTTTTGTTATCGATTCTTGTGAGTTCCCGGTTACAACTGTACTCATTAACTTTGTCACTTGCCGTATGGGCGCTGAAGAAGGAGTATAGGCCAACCACAGATAGTTTTGAGAAGATTGAATGTGCACGGCAAAGGCTATCACCTGGTTCGCTCTACGAAAGGGACGCTCGCGCTCTTTTCTCAATGTCACCTTGCCCTCAGTATTTTAATGCATGTGACAACTTTGTCTTTCAGACGTCGTCTGTAATGCCGATCTTGGTGGCATTAAAGCCCCTTGATACTTTAGGTGGCATAAGCGGCTGCGGCGCCCTCTAGAACAGCCGAGCTTTTTTTCCACATGCGCGTTTAAAGTCTCACTACACTCTGCTCCTGCAATTTAGGAGTGAGTTGTTTGAAAAATCATGTCGTTTGGATACTTTTAACCAAATAGATATTTCAGGTACGGATTTCCCTCCCCATCGCATTTGGTTTCTGGTATGGTGATTGAAAATTTCTAATCAATTGGCACGTATAGTTCCCGAAATCCAAGCAGCTATAGAAAATAGCGGGTATGATCGAGTAGCTGACAGCGCGCCTTTGATTCGCATAGTCACTATATTGTAGTGCGTTTCCCGCACGCTTTTTCCGTGGGCATCAGTCAGCATCGTTCAGGTATCAAAGCAGATTACTCTAACAAGAAACCAATCGATAGATCGATTCCAGTATCGGGCTACGTTTTCAATGTGAGACTTTTGTGTCATCTTTCATTTTCAATTTTCAGATACGAAATTGTGCTTTATAACGCGTAAGTGACACTTTATGCAAGGTTATCAGGCTTGCACAGCGAGACGTACGTTGATTACAATGAGCTGTGGATGCATTGTAACTATAACAGCTAAAAAGAAAAGCAAAATGAAGATGTTCTTCTGTCCCGCTTCCCGTATCTTCGTTCTAGCCCTATTTTTCTCCTCTGTTAGGCTAGTTTACGTTAAGGAGAGTGATGTCCGGTCGACAAGAAATAGCTAATCGAAAACGAGACGAACAGCGTTGTCGTTGGGCCATCTCACTTGGGGCTGCCAAAGCAACCCTGTCCACAACGCGACTGAAAAACCAGCTGGAGCTGATTGACTTGGCCTGTACGATGTCCGCGACGACTGGACCCATAAAGTGAGGACTATTCTCCTATCATGCCCCTCGCCGTTTAGGCCGATAAATGTTTTCCTCCTCCTAGTCCTCCCAAAAGAAGGAAAAGTGCAACATTCGAGCAGAAAGTGAAACATTCTACGCCTTCCCAAGCAGATGTGTGCGAACCCGCCTCGGAGGCCACCCTTCTTCCATTCATTCTTTTCCCTTTCTCTATCTTGCGTAACCGCCGTTCGATGCGTGTGTTGTGTCCGGGCAAACACGGGGAAACGCACGCCCTGACGCTCTGCGAAACGAGCGAAGCGGCCCGCCGCAACGAGCTTGCGGCAGCGGCAGCGGCACTGTTCACGTCGCACGGCCGATGTGTGCAGTGATGCCCGCCGCACTGAAGCGGCAGGGCCGGCATCGATCCCTAGCAGCGATCGCCAAACGATGGGGCTGACTGCGGACGCCCCTACTCCATGGCCTCGCGTGCTGGCCCGTTGCGAAAGCCAGACGCTTCGCGCGGGACACACACACACACACATAACCGCGAAGATCTTCGAAGCTGTGTGCGTATGGGAGAGAGGGAAAAGGGGGAGGGGCATGGTAGACGCGGTCCGCCGAACTTGGTCGCTGTCCTCCGTTGCCACATCGCCGGGCACGCGGACACGAGCACCCCGAGCGCACTTACGCGCACGCGCCGCCAATTTCGAAGCGAGTCCGGCTAGACCATGTGGCCCACGATGAGACGACCCCTCGTTGAAGACCCCTCTGTATGCAGTTTTAGAAGAATGTGTGCGGAGGGCGCTAATTGAAATTACGCTGTGGCACAATAGAGAGAATCTTTTATTGAAACCAGCTCAACAATTCATTAATTAAGGGTTAACAACAACTAACCAAGTTATTATAAATATATAAGGTTAACTAGGAGGAAACATTACCGGGTAAAGCCTTGGGAAATTAGTGGTATGCAGAAGTAAGATTATATATTGTAGCGTGTGCAACAGCAGCCGCTAGGCGGCAGCTCATCGAGAGTCTCGTGCGCGGACTGGAAGAAGTGGTCTCGTGGCGTTCGAGAAGAAGCTGAAGTCGGCTGCTGTCTCTCAGTGCTCTCTGGACCTACTCTTCTGTGCCTTCTAGGTCAACCCCCCTATTAAAACCAACCTTCTGGTTACGGGCCTAAACGGCTACGTGACACTGGTGGAGGTGAGGCCTTGAATTACATGTCTCGGGCCTCTCGCAGCCGCTCATCGAGTCCCAACCGGCTTCCGCTCGTGTCGACACCCGTTCATCGCTGCAGCCGTCGCCTCCGAGGTCTGGCGCCGGAATTCGCTCCTCTACCTGAACCGACGCCAGCTGATCAGCAGTTCGAGACTTCTGTAATGGCACAGGCAAGTCAGCACCAGTTGCTGCTTCAGCAGCCTCGTACGCCCCCCAGTTTCCATGGCGCTACTGGGGAAGATGTCGACGACTGGATCGACCAGTTCGAGCGAGTGGCGCAATTCAATCAGTGGAGCCCTGCTCAGAAGCTGCACAATGTGTATTTCGCCCTTGAGGACTGCGCAAAAACATGGTATGAGAATAGGGAAGCCAGTCTTCAAAGCTGGGATTCCTTTCGCCAGCAGCTGCGGGACACTTTTGCCAGCCATGACCGCCGTGATCGCGCACGCCGCCTCCTAGAAGCTCGTGTGCAACTACCAAACGAGAGCGTGGCCATGTTCGCTGAGGACGTGACGCGTCTTTGCCGACGGGCTGATCCCGACATGACGGAATCAGCGAAGTTGCGCCACCTGATGCAGGGCGTAAAAGAACCCCTCTTCGCTGGTCTGGTTCGGAGTCCACCTCAAACCGTCGCGGACTTCATCAATGAAGCTACCCTCATTGAGCGAGCCCTGCAGCAAAGATACCGGCGCACGGAGTCTGCCTGTGGTCAGCCCTTCAGCAGTGTGGCCACATTGAACGGATCCACTGACGATCACTCTCTGCGTGAGCTGATCCGCGAGGTAGTTCGCGAGGAGCTCCTCAAGTTCAACCTTGGATCGCCTAACCCGACTGCCGTGGCTGTCACCGAAGCCGTGCGGGAAGAAATACGTCAGACATTGTCCCCGCCTGAGTCACCGTCGGAGCCACGTTCTATGAACTACGCAGCGGCTCTTCGTCGGCCTGCAGTGCCTCCTGCGCAACAGCTTCGATTCGAAGCACAGCCGCCACCCACTTTGCAGCCACCGTTCTACCAACCGTCCTTCCAGCCGCCATACCAGCAGAGCCTCGTCATACAGCCGTCCGCTCCTCAGCCACTATACTACCAGCCTTCCTACCAGCCACCGCCCCAGCAGAGCCCCGTCATGCAGCCACCGGTTCGGAAGGCAGACGTCTGGCGCACTCCTCGCCAACGGCCGCTGTGCTACCACTGTGGAGAACCCGGCCACTTGTACCGTCGTTGTCCATACCGTGAGCTCGGTCTTCGGGGTTTTTCTCGGGATTCCCCGCGTCCCCGGGTCGGCGAACGCCCTCCAGAAATCGAGGAATACCTCGCAACTCGTGCAACCTCTTCGAGCAACCGTACACAGTCTTCTCCCGCGCGCTACTCGTCACCTAGCCGCCGTGATTTTAATGATGCGCCGAGGCGCCGGTCGCCAAGCCCACACCGGGGAAACTGAAGGCCGCGACCTGAGGGGGGCAGGTTGCTGACGAACGGAACCGATATCCCGAAGACCCCCCCGTGACGACTCAGTCCGATGCTGTGACTAGGATGCCGCCGCCGCCACATGAATCCGAAACTCCCAATCAACCTCAAACCGATCAAGTTGTTAGCGCCGACCTTTCCGTTCTCGTCGACGGACACCCAGTAACAGCTTTGGTAGACACCGGAGCAGACTTCTCAATAATAAGCAAAAATTTCGCAGATCGGCTCTCTAAGGTGAAAACTGAATGGCTGGGGCCGCAAATTCGTACTGCTGGCGGTCACCTTATGACGCCGATCGGACGATGCACTGCCCGAGTAACCATCGCCGATTCAGCCTTTGTAGCCATTTTTGTTATCCTGCCACACTGCTGCAAGGATCTCATATTCGGCATGGACTTTTTACGTGAGCATGGGGCGATTATTAATGTTCCTCGCCGTACTGAAACGTTTTCGACGCCTGCAACGATGACCGCTGACTCAGAAAGACGCCACGCACCTTTACGCATCGTTGATGCGGATGTATTCATGCCGCCGCGTTCGTCTGCTCTCGTCGCAGTCAGGTGCGACGATCAGTCCTGTGCTGCCGGTGTTGCCGAACAGAACATAGAGCTTCTGTTACATCATGGAGTCTGTGTTGCACGCGGTATAGTTGATCTGACTAATGGTCTAGCTCACGTACTGATTACGAACTTCGGGAACGAACGGCAACGCATCGCTAAAGGCACCACGGTAGCTTACTTTGAAGGTGTCGCAGAAGCAGCCCACAGCTGCTTTGTTCTTGAGACCAACACGTCTGCCAGCCAAACGCCCAACTTCGACCCTGATGTGAATCCCGCTCTATCACCGGCAGAGAAGGACAGACTCGTTGGGCTACTCTTTCAGTTTCAAGACTGCTTCTCATCCGCCTCCGCGGTTAAACAGACGCCCTTGACCAAGCACCGCATAATAACCGACGACCGCACCCGACCAGTCAGACAGAACCCCTACCGAGTGTCACCGCGGGAACGCGAAGTCATTGCTCAACAGGTCGACGAGATGTTAAATGACGGTGTCATCCAGCCATCGAGGAGTCCCTGGGCTTCGCCTGTTGTCCTCGTTAAGAAGAAAGACGGAAGTTTAAGGTTCTGTGTGGACTACCGTAAGCTCAATCAGGTCACAAAAAAAGACGTCTACCCGCTGCCACGCATTGATGACTCATTAGACCGGTTGCGCCACGCGCGCTACTTTTCATCGCTTGATCTCAAGAGCGGTTACTGGCAGATCGAAGTCGATGAACGTGATCGCGAGAAGACAGCGTTTGTCACGCCCGATGGACTTTATGAATTCAAAGTCCTACCTTTCGGATTGTGCTCCGCTCCAGCGACATTTCAGCGAATGATGGACGCAGTTCTATCTGGTCTTAAATGGCAGATGTGTCTAGTCTACCTGGACGACGTTGTGTTTTCACCAACGTTCGAGGAACACCTCCAACGTCTCTCCGCTGTGCTACGGGCTATCAGATCTGCCGGCCTCACGTTAAAACCACAAAAGTGTCACTTTGGCTATGAAGAGCTCATGTTCTTGGGCCACGTCGTCAGCCATCGAGGAGTTCGTCCCGATCCCGCTAAAACAGCTGCCGTCACCAAATTCCCTATTCCATGTAACAAGAAGACAGTTCGCCGTTTCTTGGGCCTCTGCGCCTATTACCGCAGATTTATTGAAAACTTTTCACGCATTGCCGCTCCGTTGACACGTCTCACCCGGGATGATGTCACCTTCACCTGGACGGACGAACAGCAAAAAGCATTCGACGAGTTACGGCACCGCTTGCAGACAACACCTGTACTTGCCCATTTCGATGCGAATGCCGAGACTCTGGTCCACACAGATGCCAGCAACGTGGGTCTAGGCGCTGTACTCGTCCAGTGGCAAGACGGTGCCGAGCGAGTTATCGCATACGCAAGCCGGACTTTGTCCCGTGCCGAATCAAACTATTCAACCACCGAAAAAGAATGTCTGGCCGTTGTATGGGCGGTGATGAAATTTCGACCCTATCTTTATGGCCGGCACTTTCGGGTTGTGAGTGACCACCACTCTCTGTGCTGGTTAACAAACTTGCGAGACCCCTTCGGACGCCTTGCACGATGGAGCTTACGGCTACAGGAGTTCGACATGACCATCGTGTATAAGTCTGGACGTCAGCACAACGACGCTGACTGCTTGTCCCGTTCACCTGTCGAGGCTGCGCGGGAAGACGAAGAACCAGACTTTCCCCTTATCGCAGCCGTCGACGCGCTCACTGTTTCGCAGCAGCAACGTAATGATGCGGCTCTCGCACCACTTATTGATTTTCTACAAGAGCGCACTACAGATATTCCCCGTCTCTTCGCCAGAACGCATTCGTCGTTTTGCATGCGAAACAATGTTTTATACAAGATCAACTTCGCTCCGACGGGAAGAGATTATCTCCTCGTCGTACCAGAGTCTCTTCGCGAAGAAATCTTACAGGCATGTCATGACGAGCCCACCGCGGGTCACCTGGGGAATGCTCGAACTCTGGCCCGAATTAAGAAGAGTTATTATTGGCCAAACCTTGCGGCCGCAGTACGCCATTACGTGAGAACATGCCATGATTGCCAGCGACGAAAAACACCGCCTGTGAAACCGGCCGGTTTACTACATCCTGTTCAAGTGCCAAGATACCCATTCGAACAAGTTGGCATGGATTTGTTGGGTCCTTTTCCAATTTCTGATTCCGGCAACAGGTGGATAATTGTCGCTACAGATTACCTTACGCGTTACGCTGAAACGAAGGCCCTCCAGCGTGGTACGGCAATCGAGGCAGCGAAATTTTTCATCGAACGCATAGTCCTCAGGCACGGCGCCCCGAAAGTTATAATAACGGACCGAGGCACTGCTTTCACTGCCAAGCTACTGGAATCTGTCATGCAGCTAAGCGGCACTACCCATCGCAGGTCAACAGCCTACCATCCACAAACTAATGGCTTGACAGAACGTCTGAACAAAACTCTCGCCGACATGATGTCCATGTACGTGGATGTTGAACATCGGTCTTGGGATGACGTCCTCCCGTACGTCACGTTCGCGTACAACACGGCGCAGCAGGAAACAACGCAAATGACGCCTTTTTCCTTATTGTATGGCCGTGAAGTTTCGACAATGCTCGAAGCCATGTTGCCCCACGACGGCCGTGACCTCGAAGTTGGCGCCGAGGAGTTCACTCAACGCGCAGAACAAGCGCGACAGCTGGCGAGGGCACGCATCCGGAACCAGCAAGGTCGAGACGCCCAGCGGTACGATCACCGCCACCGTGTAGTGACTTTCGAACCGGGCGACAGAGTGTGGCTCTGGACTCCGATTCGACGTCGGGGACTATCCGAAAAACTTCTGAAACAGTACTTTGGCCCATACAAAGTGCTCCGTCAGCTGAGCGACGTGACTTACGAAGTGCTTCCGGACGGCTTTTCTTCTACTCGTCGTCAGCAGAAATCCGAGGTTGCTCATGTCGTGCGCATGAAACCGTACTTTTCGCGAGAAAATTAGCGCACCGCCTACCGCATGTTTCTTACTTTATTTCTTTTTCTTTCTGCTTTTGAATTCATCAAACTCGCATTTATTTTCTTAGAGAGGGGGGTAATGTAGCGTGTGCAACAGCAGCCGCTAGGCGGCAGCTCATCGAGAGTCTCGTGCGCGGACTGGAAGAAGTGGTCTCGTGGCGTTCGAGAAGAAGCTGAAGTCGGCTGCTGTCTCTCAGTGCTCTCTGGACCTACTCTTCTGTGCCTTCTAGGTCAACCCCCCTATTAAAACCAACCTTCTGGTTACGGGCCTAAACGGCTACGTGACAATATTGAGAGAGGAAGCGAACCTTAAGAAATGCCGAGGAAGACTCTATCGAGCTAATCAACCTGCTAATCGGGGCTTAAAGTCAGGGGGGTCTCGGAGGTTCTGAGTCCCCATCGCCAGTATTTAAGAGGAAAACGATAGTGAATAAGAACAAATTAAGCGATGCAACGTTCACTAGCAATACTATAGCGGCATTCTTTCCAGTTCGAGGCTGTCATCAGATTTCTTTTAAGGCCTGCGTGGTGTATATGCTTTGCATCACAATTGCAGCGTTTTAAGCGTCTCGAGGTTGAAGCAGTCTCGTTCTTATTCCTCACCCTTTAGTAAATAGATGTTCCGATTAAGACAAAGAATGCCCCAGTAAACACACCAACAGCAAACCCGACTGTATGTCTTACTTTCGAGTCACAGTGGCCCATAATGAACAATTCCACAACATTAATGATGGTACACAAATCTACAGCGCGAATTAGACTTGGATAGACATTTCGCAAGGAGGCGGACTGGTTTGGAGCTCATGAAGTAGCCTCCGCTGGAGTGCGCGACCGGATAATATTTTTGCGGTTAGTCTATGCATCAGTTGAAATTGACGCCTTGAGTCCAACACTGATGACGTCTTTTGCTTTAGGTTCGAATCGTCAGGATATTATACAGCCACGTTTGACCTTTAGAGCGACCGCAGATGTAGCTCCTCTTCAAGCCGTCGGGTAAACCCGGTCGGTAGCCACGCCGCGCCGCAAAAGAAGAAGAAGAAGGAAGAACAAAAAGAGAAGAAGAAGAAGAAGGAAGAACAAAAAGAGAAGAAGAAGAAGAAAGAACAAAAAGAGAAGAAGAAAGAACAAAAAGAGAAGAAGAAGAAGAAGAAGAAGAAGAAGAAGAAGAAGAAGAAGAAGAAGAAGAAGAAGAAGAAGAAGAAGAAGGAGAAGGAGAAGAAGAAGAAGAAGAAGAAGAAGAAGAAGAAGAAGAAGAAGAAGAAGAAGAAGAAGAAGAAGAAGAAAAAGAAGAAGAAAAAGAAAAAGAAAAAGAAAAAGAAAAAGAAAAAGAAAAAGAAAAAGAAAAAGAAAAAGAAAAAGAAAAAGAAAAAGAAAAAGAAAAAGAAAAAGAAAAAGAAAAAGAAAAAGAAAAAGAAAAAGAAAAAGAAAGAGAAAAAGAAAAAGAAAAAGAAAAAGAAAAAGAAAAAGAAGAAGAAGAAGAAGAAGAAGCGACAACACCAACGGAGGCGCTTTTGACAGCACTCGGTCTACAGTCGACGTCACTACACGAAGAGATTAGGGTAATCATGAGGGCAGTGGAGACGACAAAGCGCCGCCTCGAGGACAGGTGGCGCAACAGAGAAGCCTGTTAAATTTCTTCTTTCTCTCTCTTTCTTACTTCTTCGGACTATTTGACTGAACATTTAGCACAGAATTTTCTCTCACTCCTCAATTTTTTCTACCCGTTTCTCCTGGCCTGATCCAGAACATTGTGATCCCCCGATACAAAGGGGAATGGCCGCATCAGCATCAGCATCAGCATCAGAAGAAGAAGAAGAAGAAAGAACAAAAAGAAAAGAAGAAGAAGGAAAAAGAACAGAAAGAGAAGCTGCGTCGGCTTTGCTTACGCAACCTAACGGGTTTAACTAAAGCTAAACCCCAGCCATTTTTTTATCTTTCTGACAGCTGCGCATTTCTGCTTCGTTTCCAGAGCGCCTACTCGAAGCATCCCTTTATACGAAGCGTAAATGCAGGCCGCATTGAAAATCAGCGCACCTTATATATAGCGACGGCACGAAAAACAAAAACAAATAAAAAAAAACGTTCAGCGAGCAGGATTGAGTCATGAACTGGCTAAGCATTGAGTGTATATAGCTTTTTTTTTTACGTTTTTGATTTACTGCCTCTCCTGTAATGAACACTTTCCCGGCTGCTTCGTTTACATCAGCTCCCTATTCTCTTCGCTTTATGACTGGACTCCGGCATACGCACGCTAGCTCACCTCCAGCTCCGCTTGATCAAATTTTCAAATTGAAATGACGCAGCCCAAAATGGCCATGGCCTAAAAATCTCCATTAGGTACCCGAGCTGTTTATGGCGAGACATTTGTCTGTACACGACTTAAAATAATAATACGCCAACAGCAGCAAAGGAGGAAATAGTTCGAGATGCCCAGCTGGAGAACGCATCCGCAACAGATTCTTAATACTTGACTGTACAAAATAAACAAAAAATGCGTCCTGGTTGATGTTTCCAGATGAGCTAGCGAAGCGCTCAATTTTCCTGCTTGCCTCGGTATGAAGTCCTTCCTCCTGCAGTATCCAAAATGACCGGGAATTCAAGCTCCCTCAATAGAACGACCACAAGGCTTTAAAAACTTCATGTAGCAATCGTTTAATATATTACCAAGGAGTTCTCTTCAGGCGGATACAGTTATGCCGCAATGGACGATGTCATCATTTTCTCCGAGCCGCTGTACCTGAGGCGGCGCTCAAGTTCTGGGCGTAGGCGCTGCCATCGCCTGATGGCGGCTTACGCAAGTCATTTCCCATTCGTGGCGGAATGATCATCGTTCCGCGAAACTATGTATTCTATACTGTGACGTTCACAGTAATGCGCACTTCTGCCACTCTGAGCACGCCATCATCGCTTTCGCTCATCCGGGCTTTTATTATAAACCACGGTGTATATCTCTCTGCGCTGAGCGACAGATATGCACTTAGATTGAAATGAGCGTCGCTCTGCGCTAGTCCTGTTCTATAGGTGTACTTGTGTTGGATGTTTCTAGCTCATTTTCTCATCGCTTTCAGGGCGTGGGTGTATCCAAGAAATAGCTATTTCGTCTTCAGCCGGGATGAGAAAATAGGTAACAGAGACTTTTAGTATAGCGTACAGAAACACACGCAGAGAAATAGCGCAGGCCAAAAATATCGTGATGCGTACTGCGTATGCGCTATACGATAGCCGAGAACGAGCTCTCGCGAACGATCGGCCAGCGTACGCGAAATTTCGAATTTATCATGCCAGGCTCTCGCGTACGATGGGGAGACAGCGTTGGCAAGATGGCGGCGTCCAGGTCGCCCGCTTCAGTGTGAATTTGTCTTCGTTAGCGCGTTTTTCGGCGTGCTGATGTCTATAAATCGTAGATGGTGCTTTCGCTTTGACTCATGTGACCTTCAGCACAAACAGTTAGTGATTTATACATTCTGTTTTTTCATTTTGCTCGGCGGCTGAGCAATCCCCCCAAGCCTGACAATTGCCGTTGTTTTATTGGCATGGCAACGCCTTGAAGTGGATTGCCTTGGCTTGCACTGTTTACACGCTTCTTTCCATGAACAGAAGTTGTGAACACGGTACGCACCATAATGACAACACAAAACCTGACGCAAAATGAAATTAATAGCTTGTAATGTGTTATCCTGGCTCAGTGTTCAACACAGGAGCAAAATAACTGGCTAAAGTCCCGGCGCGACTTGACTAGTTTTGGAACCCGACTAAAAAATAAAATAAAAAAAAAATACTTGTGGATGTGTTTTTGTACGGTCAACTAAACGCGCCGAGGCGACACATGGGGTAACGTCCCGTAATTTGCATTAATAACCATCTGTATGTTCGCTGGCTCGTTCAGCTGATTTTGTGTGCATGCGTGTCCGACAATTTCATCCCTTCCGTATATGACGTTTGCTGAAATCTTCGCAAACGGTCAAAATGTCGTCTTCTTCCCAGCATACTTCTCATTTTCGTTAGCGCCGACCTTGTCTACAGCTCTATGCAGGAACGTTGATCTACGAGTAGCAGACAATGAGTTCATTTAACTTCCTAGCTTAACGTAGTTGTATACTATAGAGCTTTGTGTGGGACCAGACGTTGTAGAAAACGAACGCTTATTGGAGATACTGTGTGTGGGCTGGTTCGAATCGTATACCAAACCATAATACACAGCAGCGTTGTAAATGTTGGATAGCTAGCTGGTGTCAGTCAATTAGCTTTACAAAGCTGTCCAACGACACCGTGGTTTATAAATATACGACGGCTTGGCTTTTTTTTTTCTTTCTACGACGCAGTACAGCCATTATAAAAAAAAAAAAAAAGAAAACTATTATGTTGTCATTGCCTCTGTTACTGCTGCCTTCATCAAGCGGCAAGCCCTTCGAAGGGCCGTACCGGACGGTACGGGCTTGAAGTAACGGCACGACCTTAAAATTCCGCACGAACATAATTTTTCAACCAGGAGTTGTTTGTGAATGCATTGTTTGTGCATATAGTAAAACTGCGGCATAGCGAAACATAAAGTAGAGTGAGACCTATAGTAGTCATCTTTCCGTACAAACTGCACCATTAAAATCATTATATCCGCCGATCCTTTCTCGAGTCGCTTGTATTTTCCTGGCACTTATAGTAAAAAACGAGCCCTTTGGGTTTTCTATGACAGTCTTATGCCTATTTGGAGAGATCGCAAGACGAACTCTAAAAGCTGGAATTCTTCATGCACCTTTCTCATCAATATGCTCAAAACAGTACATTACAAACCTGCAAAGTTGCTCACAGTTAAGAGGATGTCGAAGAAATTAAGCTGGACTTCAAAAGGCCTAACATGGAATGCGTCTTAATTCTATCGCATTATGAAGCCCTCGTGAAGAAAAGACGCTGCCCGGCGTAGTGTAGTGTAGGCCACCTTCAACCTGCCAAGATTGGCAGGTGACTAAGTCGAGAGAGAAATACTCTTCTCCACTTGCAGGAGGTAGGAGGAGGAAGAGGCCGGATTGTGGCTGCCATGGGAAGGGCCCCTTTCCTTCCTTCTAAAGAAAATAATGTGATTAAGAAAACGACCTTGAAAGACTGCTAATGACTCGACAGTAATTAAAATGGCTAAGAATGACTAAGCAAGGAGCAAAGGAGTGTTGGTGAGCAAATGTTGAACAAAGAAATCTTAATGAGCAAAGAATTACACAGTAAACTATAAAATGCAATATGAAAATTAAGTTGAGTATAACAATTGAAATCAAACAGAAGACCTAATTCTCTCACGTTGTCAACATTTAATGATAACTGAGCATCCCCGTATTTTTTTAATTTTTTTGTGGGACTCGTTCCGGCACTCTAATGTAAAGGCAATTATTTCGGAACGCACAACATCCATTATTTGTTATTCTAAGCCTCGCCATATAAGGCATATTCTAAGGGGCTATATCATAACTGCTGTCACTCAAATATCACACTTGTTGTTGTCTATTTCTCTCTTGTACTACAGTTTCTTAACAGCATTTTGCGTGTTCTCTGCTAATAAAACTGCTTTCGTCCTCCTCCGCCTGTTTCCTCCAGGCATTCAAAATGAACTAGTGTTTTATCTGTAATCAAGGGAGCGGATGTGCCAGTGCTCTTGTGCGTGTCAAAGGCTAATGTGTTACGTCCTTGACTCAATTTTGTCATGTTCATGACTCTTGTTTACAGTCTTAAGCGGTGAAGAACGATTAATCAAAGGCCCTATATTGATACGTTGGCCATCATAGCACAGAGGGTACACTGAGTGGAAAACAGTAATTAACTAAAGTGGACCACAGTCCGCCCGTGAGCTGCACTTTTCGATCTCCACGTCGAGACATAATTTGAATATTTGAATTTTTTGAATACGTTTTGCGCTTAACGAGCAACACGAGAGCCTCTCATTTCAAACGAAACGTCTGCGCTTTAAGTTTATGCTCGTTAAGCGAGCAAGTATTCCCTTCGATATGCGCTAACCAAATCGATGGAGACCGGACGCTCGAGCTGATACGTGGAACGGACCCGTAATGACTCTCTCGGATTCGCTTAACGCGACTGTCGCATTCACCACGTGCCTAATGATGCGAATATCGCTCTACAGTGCCTTCGGCTAGAAGCGATATCGCCACAGTGGGACGGGGCCATTTCGCGCCATTTGACCCGTAGTTGGTAGTCGTCGTTCGTCGTCGTTCGTCGGTCTACCGATGTGCTCGTTAGCCCTAATTGAACTCTTCTCGGAAGCGTTGATTACGCTCTCCGAGTTGGCACGCAATTCTGCTCACGGCTCAGCCTTCTCCGCATTTGTTGGTTGTCTTCTTTTTTTTTTTTTAAATGGAGAAATGGATTCTAAGGCTCGAACGTAATCGGCAACACTGATGTGTCCGTACGGCGGAGCTCACCTGGATAAAAACCCACGTCTCTGCTGAGTTTGCTCACTTGTATAAGAACAAGTAAATGCAACGAGGATGCAGTGCAGATGTATTTAGTGGCGACCATGTTTGTTTGGTGGCGAATCTACAAAACCAATCGCTGCGACCGAATTGAACGAGAGTTGCGAGGTTAAGAAGGTTCTTCACTGCTGTCAGTTTTCTGTACAGGCTTAATTTTTGTTCTGTCGCTCCGATTGAAAAATTAAAACGAGGTGTACGAATTGTTTCTGCTGGTATCTCATTTTAATTCAGTGTTGTGCTTGGCTATATTGATACAATATCGCAACCTCAGCTCATGCCGGCGCCAGCTTCTTAAAAGCAGCACAAAGACAGCCCGCAGCCGTGGGAGAGAGCGCCAGTACTGTCGAGGAGTGGACTGGCCGTCTTTACGCCACTCGGGTGACGGGAAATTATGCTATCCACATGGGCGATGTTCACTGACGGCGCTCGGCGGCGCTGCCATCAATGGGCACAAGTACATCCTATACCTCAATAGCCTCAATGCTTGATGAATACGTGCGGCGTGCGAGAAAGAATATGGGGTTATGGCGCCACATTATGTGAAAGACACCCGACATAGATATAAATCCCCCCGTTTGGACCAACCCGCGTTTTTTGTCACATGGTATTGTCATGTGGTCTTTGTCACGTGGTATTGTGACGTCACACAACCTGCCAACCAAACCGTGCTCGCCCGCACCAGCCAGAGGAATACTCTTGGTTTCTCGCTCACAACGGCAACGTCGATGACGCCGACGCCGCGGAATTACTGTAGAACGGGATCTGTAACGCTTTTAAAGTTAAAGTGAACGCTGCGTCATTAGGAAGCTTCAGGCTATTTTCACATGACAACTTAATTTTATTTTATCCAAAATATCAGCACACAACGTTTTTGTCTTCTGGAAGCTCACTTAGGCTGCTTGCTTACAGTCAGACGTGGCCACCGCCGGAACTGTATGTAACGATTTTCTAGAACAATACTTGTTCTGTGCGTCGGCAAAACGACGGTAAGTTGCAAACCCGCAACGTTGCTCAGCCTTTCGGTCAGATAAGAAGTACGTAACCGCGCACATTACTCTTTACACAGACTCCATTCAGCACGTAAGGCAACGTCAGCGGTCGTTTGCTTCCGTAGTGCGGAATAGGCGGTGATGTACGCGAAACAGAGCGTCAGGAACGCAGTCAGCAAACCGGCTGCTGACAAAGCCGACGGGTTCATTGCGTAGCGCAATGCCATTTAAAGCATTAAAGAAAAAAAATCGTACTTGTATAACACTGTTACACAAAGCAAATTATCGTCCTAAACAAAACTTTTTACACCTGCTTCAAGGGTTCATTGCGCTTAGGGAGAACACCTGGGCGTCCTCATAATCCACTGCACCGAGCCGCATGCTGGTATATTTTTTTATTTCTGTAAGTTCGTATGCAGAAAGAAAAACAGAATTGACAACGACAACAACAACAACAAAAAAAAAAAGACTGACATTTCTGGAATAGGTCAGGGAGGCAAGTAATACACGGAATAGGGAGGAGACCGACGCAGAATTAAAGTGGGCGAAAGCGGGGTTGGGGGGAATCTAAGCACGTAAAATATTGACTGTATAAATAAATTTTGTGTGTGTGTGTGTGTGTGTGTGTGTGTGTGTGTGTGTGTGTGTGTGTGTGTGTGTGTGTGTGTGTGTGTGTGTGTGTGTGTGTGTGTGTGTGCGTGCGTGCGTGCGTGTGTGTGTGTGTGTGTGCGTGCGTGCGTGCGTGCGTGTGTGTGTGTGTGTGTGTGTGTGTGTGTGTGTGTGTGTGTGTGTGTGTGTGTGTGTGTGTGTGTGTGTGTGTGTGTGTGTGTGTGTGTGTGTGTGTGTGTGTGTGTGTGTGTGTGTGTGTGTGTGTGTGTGTGTGTGTGTGTGTGTGTGTGTGTGTGTGTGTGTGTGTGTGTGTGTGTGTGTGTGTGTGTGTGTGTGTGTGTGTGTGTGTGTGTGTGTGTGTGTGTGTGTGTGTGTGTGTGTAAGTTAAGGTGTGACGTAAGACTTAAAACATGGATTCAGCGGCTTTCGTTTATAAATTCATGTTCGTTTTCCCATATTTTTCTTTTGGTAATGTAAATGGATATAGGGCGTCATTATCACTGGCGACATGATGTGCTTTCTCGACTAAGAGAGAATTATTTTTTTTATTTATTTCAGTTAAGGGCCTTTGTGTGAGGGCTTTACATATTCGCTTACTGACTTTAAAATTCTATACCGAGGTTTCTAAAATTTGCACCGTATTCGGTGGAAATTGCTTCTTTTCCAGTTTCTAGACCACAACCGTAGGTTCCTTAATTTTGGGGAGGAAATAGATTTTAAACTTGATTTCCACGCGTTGTATAGCTTCACGATAACAATTAGTATATACGCGCAGATCTGTTCCCTCAGCAAGATTCTAGTCATTTACTATTACTTTTCAAAAACGTTCAGTCTGATTTAATTGTTGTGAGGGCAGGGAAAACTTCAGAAGTAAAATTTTGCTACACATCGGAATCTTTGACTATTTCTATCAATACGTTCATAAAGGTCTCTTACAATATTACATAGCCGCCTCACAATTATTTCAAAAAACGCAACCAATTGATTCAGTCCATGGCATATTTAAATGCTCGTTGCGAGCGTAGAAAAGCTGTCAAAGCATATTCAGAAGTAAAATTTGCTGCACATCGGAATCTTTGACTATTTCTATCAATATGTTCATAAAGGTCTCTTACAATATTGCACAGTCGCCTCACAATTATTTCAAAAAACGCAACTAATTGATTCAGTCCATGGCATATTTAAATGCTCGTTTAGAGCGTAGAAAAACTTTCAAAGCATATTCTTACCTCGCGTCGGAAGCTGAGGGCATTCTCTTCAACATGTGCATAACAATGTTCTATAATATCCCCCATTTTCCTCTCAGCTGCAAGCTGTCCCAGAATTCCGCACTTGGAGTACGCTCGTGGTATCTCGTGCTCTCAAAACCATCATTTTACATGCAGCACAAGGGATGTCGACGCAATTTTAATGGTATTAGGAGCATAAAAAGCATGTTCACATTTTCAGCGTTTTATCGACACAATTATTCCCTGCACTACTGTCGAGATGACTCCGTGGTTCCGCCGCTGACGTCATTCTATAACTAATTCTTAGACGATGTACCGGAATTCTGTAGCATGCCCATTTATAAATGCTCATCGAGCCACGTCAGCATATGCTTATTCTTGCATCAGCGGATTACTGGGCATCAGCAGCATCAGGATGGGCTCTTGCATTATTGCCTGCTCAAAATGTTCGTTATTGTGCATGGTCTATACGCGGTCAAAAGGCGCCAGATCTTGACAGATTCCGTATCATTCACTATCGTACTTCTTTTTCTTTATTTCGAGCGCTACATGTCTCAAACCGATTTTGCTTCCATTGCATCCAGTTTTAAATCTTTTGTAATGGGTGAATGAAGGTCATGAATTTCTGTAACAACACTAGCACTAAAAAACAAAAATGCACTCCATATATATATATATATAAATATATATATATATATATATATATATATATATATATATATATATATATATATATATATATATATATATATATATATATATATATAATTTTTCGCTCTCGCTTAGCACGCAATTACCTGTTGTCAGCATATTTTTGATCTTGGTAGCTAGCAAGCCTGCAGAGTCACCATATTGCTTTGGTGTGACTTAGGTTTAGGGCATGGACAGAAATGGCTTTACAGTGATTACATTGCAGATATTATGGAGCCGAGGATGGCGTCAACTACAAGAGGGAACACGGGATGCTGCATCTGCCGGCGAAGGCCAAGGTCTAAGGTCTGGTAGTGGTACACCATAGGCGGTACCATTGTTAAGCTATATAGCGCTGTGTGACCTCTGGCTCGTTGAAGGTCATGCGGCCTGCCAAGTTGACCTTGGCTGATACATGGTGTAGTGAAGCTGTTCAAAAAGCGCACGTGTGTTTTTGTACTTTGATATAGGTGATGCTTAACTGAGGCGCTGTGTAAAGCGGGTCGGTTCGAGTCGATGCGTCTCTCCAGAGGAGGCGGTCGAGTCAATCCGGCGGATGGTGCCCTTCGCGGGAGAGGTACAGTGGATGCGCGGCAACCAGGTCATGTCGTAGGGACGGCGGTGGGAAAACCATAGTATACGCATGTGGAAGCCTGGCATGGGAGCGCTTCTTTGTGACACCAATCACAAGTCAGTTCCTTGCTTGACATGGCAAGGAGGCACCTAGAGTTGAAGGACCTGTCTGCCTATTCAAGACGCACAGAGGTCACATGAACGTTTGCTTACGCGACGCACTAGTCTCTTTCATACATGACCACAAACCCGTTGTTCCGTTTGATTTATGACGATAATGTCCCAAAATGACTCGCCTACGAGAATCCTGTAGTGGAGGGCTGCGGTTAATTTATGACCCCTGGTGTTCTTAAACGTGTACTGATATAGCGCGATACGCGAAAGCTTTGCGCTGCGCATCCATCGAAACGCGGCTGCCGCGGCCGCGGGATCGACCCTAGCTGTGTCTCCCAGCTCAGTAGTCGAGCGCCCTAACCACTAAACCCCGTGCTGAGATCATAAATCTTTCTACAAGCACGTACGACTCTTCCACGACATAGCCTTTCAGCAGCGGATGCCGGCCTAGCGTTCTTGCGCAAACTCTCCTTAAGCCATGTTTTCTTTTTTCTTTCTACCTGTAGCGTATACCATCCAACCCATAAAATCAATGTCACACTCTTCAGGTTCATTTGTTGTTGTTGTTCTCCTCTAACTTTGATCCCAGGCTCGTTGTTAGGTCTTTCTTTTTCTCCGACCATCATGAATACCTTGGATGAAAACAGTATATAAAAGCAAGGTGCATCAAGCATAAGGTTACTTCAAAGGCGTATATATTCACAAGCATAACCCTGATCGCTTGGAATATTTCAAGTCATCTTAAGCCTCATTGGCATGGAATGGTGACCTAACCGGCATACAGCAGATGATCAAGTGAATCAAATGAAAGCAGTTACCGGAATCGTAAAAGTTAACTACAGATACACCACCCACTCAAAAGGCACAATACCAAACTACCACGGAATTTTGTAGCGAAAGCTACACTGCGCTTAGTTTCCAAGCCGTCGGCGTGGCACCATGTTACCGTGGTACCGTGGTACCGTAAAAGAAGAAGAACGCTCGGTCACCCGCAGCTAATGCTTTCGCTCCACATTCGGCAGCGTTGAACCCTTCTTATTTTTGTGGCGAAAGCTACACTGCGCTAGGTTGGTACCGTTGCACCGAGGCACCGTGGAAAACGAAGAAGAAGAAGAAGAAGAAGAAGAAGAAGAAGAAGAAGAAGAAGAAGAAGAAGAAGAAGAAGAAGAAGAAGAAGAAGAAGAAGAAGAAGAAGAGGAGAAGAAGAAGAAGAAGAAGAAGAAGAAGAAGAAGAAGAAGAAGAAGAAGAAGAAGAAGAAGAAGGAGAAGAGAGAAGAAGAAGAAGAAGAAGAAGAAGAAGAAGAAGAAGAAGAAGAAGAAGAAGAAGAAGAAGAAGAAGAAGAAGGAGAAGAAGAAGAAGAAGAAGAGAAGAAGAAGAAGAAGAAGAAGAAGAAGAAGAAGAAGAAGAAGAAGAAGAAGAAGAAGAAGAAGAAGAAGAAGAAGAAGAAGAAGAAGAAGAAGAAGAAGAAGAAGAAGAAGAAGAAGAAGAAGAAGAAGAAGAAGAAGAAAGCCCATACACTTCGAAGCAGCAACTACATACTTGCTTCGACTATATATAGACAAAATTTGAGAACCTATAAAAAGTACCCATTCCCTATGCTTTCCGAAAGTTAAGCCGTGACTTTTTGTTCATTTCTTTGCCATGGGTGCACGCACTAACGGAGTGGAAAACACAGCAAATAGGGTGGAACCAGCTCAGACATGGAATCTGTGGAATATAGGATCCTTTTCAGAAGTGCACAAGAGGACTTTAGTAGCAGAAAGCGAGACGTGTACATAACATACGGCACTGCCAAATATTGGTATAAGCGGCCGCATTTGAATACATTCCTCACTGTTTCAAAGAAAGCTTCTAACACTTCCCTATTGATAAAGGTTCTATGATGTGATAACCTGGCACTTTGTCATACAATGTCTTTCAAATAGTATACAAATACCATACGCATACATTGTCCGAAAATTTCTTTCATACTCTGTCGTAATGTACAACATAGTACGATGTTTGTGTACTACATGAATGTCATGGTATGATAAAGCCTGTATGAGGTTATTTCATCAACTTTTTCTTTTTCGATACGAAATTTGCCCGTCAGAATAGGAGTGCCGCTCTTGAGTGGCCTTGACACCTAACAATGCGAATGCATCAATTGGCAGATACAACCGTGCAACGAAGCACTACTCGATTATCCTTGCTATAAAGCTCTGGAGGTTATAATGCTATGAGAGATGTCTTGAATCTGCGATGTCACCGTCGCGGCTTGCTTTTTAGCTAGCACTTCCATGGTTTCAGCGTGAGACGTTTGGAATTGGAATTATAGAAAACAGCTATAACTCCGGATTCATCTCCACTTGGACCCCGCCGGGGTGGCGCAGTGGTTACGGCGCTCGACTACTGTTCCCAAGGACGCGGGATCGAATCCCGGCCTCGGCGGCCGCTTTTCGATGGAGGCGAAAAGCAAGGCGCCCGTGTGATGTACGATGTAGGTGCATGCTAAAGAACCCCAGGTGATCGAAATTTCCGGAGTCCTCTACTACGGCGTCTCTCATAGCCTGAGTCGCTTTGGGACGTTCAACCCCACAAATCAACAATTCATCTTCATTTGGCGGTCTGTCGTGATGATTTCAACATCCGAGTACTGAACTTCCGCAGCCTGTCACTTCACCTTTAGACAGCTAAATTAACTGCCGAAATCAGCGCAATTTTCTGGGGCGCCTCTTTCTGCCGACGCGACAACTCATAGGCGACCCTTACACGTTAACAGTATATTAAGGCGATAGCCTTCCTAGACTCATGGAGCTAAAATCTGTGCGCGGGATCTATGCGTCGCATCTGTGCACTGATGTGTCATTCGCAATTAGCGGACGTGTGAGGCGGGAGATTACGAATGAAAATGATTGATAGTGATAGGCAATGAATAAAAGTTATAAATAGACATCGATAGAGTTAATGACTAATGCTAGTGACTAATAATGATGATTAATAATGACTAAAATGACTTTAATAACCCCAGTTGATTGGTGATGAGTAAACATGCTTAGTTATGAGTGGAAATGACTACAATGACTAGACATGATTTATCATGACTATGAAATGACCAATATGTCAAACGACGACTTGAATGACCGCAACTGACTGGAAATGATCGAGTAAAAATGCTTAGCGATGAGTGATAATAATGACAAGACTAGACATAACTCATCCAATATGTCACCAATATGCCACCACCAAAACGACCAATACGTCAAACGATGACTTCAAATGACCGCGACTGACTGGAAAAAAGAAAATACATAGCGATGAGTGATAATGATTACAATGACTAGAAATTACTCACTATGACTACGAAACGACCAATATGTCAAACAATGACTTGAAATTACCGCGACTGACTAGAAACGAGTAAAAATTCTTAGCGATGAGCGATAATGACAATGGATAGGCATGGCTCACCACGACTGATAATGACTACGTAAGTCCAATATGTCAAACCACAGCTTTAATAACCCCAACTGATTGGAAACGAGTAAAATGCTCAGTTATGAATAATAATGACTACAACGAATAGGCATGAATCATCATGACTTAGACAGATAACACAACAATATGCTCTATAATAGCTCTAAAGCTGGAGAATCTAAGGCCGATAACGCTAAATCGTTCTTACTCTAAGGCCAATGGTAAGAGGCAAAGAGATAGAGGTAAACGATGAGAGGTAAATGACAGGAGAGGAAGGGATAGGCTCTCGCCGTTCTGCTCTTAAGAGACATCTAAGAGACCCTCTGTTATTTTTTTTTTTGTTTTTTTCTCTCCTATAACCACCATGCTTCGCTTTAAGCAGTCTTCTAAAGCTGACCACAACAAACGTGGGCGCAGTTTGAAGCAGACTTTCTCAGCCAGCCTTATACAGGATCAAAGAACTCCGCTGCCGTGCAGCGTCGGTATCCTAGACGGCAAGCAGTGGCGGGATGAAGAGTGGACTCATCTTGGCTCGTGCTGAAACGAGCTCTCTGGAGTTTCCGACCCCGGCGCGGACGCTTTGATAGACCCCGCCGAGCCTGCCTTCGCTTTGTCGTTGTTTTACTCTCTTCATCGGCAGCGCTCAGCGACAGGCTGACGGTAGGGGTGGCGGCGGTCAACGACCGCCGTCAATGGGAAGAGGCCGCCGACGCAGCGTATACGTATAAGCCTTTTAGTCCGTGCGGGAATGTGTGCTTGCGTTGCAACTTACCAGAGACGACCACGGCCCACGTGGTGTCAGTATGTACCGGCATTGGTGGGAGAAACTGTACCCAACCGTTACTGACACCCACTCACACACCCACGACAACCCTAACTGCGTAACGGGACTCCGCGGTTGACGGAGAAGGGGAAATAGGGAGCAAGAAAAAAATAATACCCCCGGCTTCTTTTTAGCAGGAAAGCGAACAATAGCCACAATTCCGCAATCAAAGAACAACGTAAAACGCTAATGTTAACCTATCATAACGTTCAAACTTCGCAAGCAACCATGCGATACGGTTACAGAAGGGAGCCACTGCGCGCTGATAGCCACCCGGTGCCTGGAAAAGTAGTAGTAGTAGTAGTAATAATAATAATAATAATAATAATAATAATAATAATAATAATAATAATAATAATAATAATAATAATAATAATAATAATAATAATAATAATAATAATAATGATAATAATAATAATAATAATAATAATAATAATAATAATAATAATAATAATAATAATAATAATAATAATAATAATAATAATAATAATAATAAATAAATAAATAACACATTTTCTACCTTGCAAGAGGTTCCGCGGTGTGTCGTTTCAGAGAGAGCACAGCAAGGAACCGTGTGCCTAAATTGAGTTGCTTTCTCTGCGTTTAGGGTCGTTGCGGTCCCGACTCTAGAGGAATGAAAAGAAAAGGACGTAAAAAAAATGAATCGAGAGTCGTCAAACCTGTCTGCCTTGTTTTGTCGGCGGTCGTTGGCCGACGAAGTATATAATATTATTTGGATCGACGTGAAAGGGGAGACGTACGTACCTCTATTGCAGGAGCTTCATTTTAGTATGGCATACGTATTTTCTTTCTGAGTGGTTCCAGAGTTCAATAACCTCCGTGCTGTCTAACGAGAATATTGTCCTTGTTACAGGCTTCCTGTTCCGACCACTTGCTTGCTGCTCTGAACAGAAGGACGAGTACAATATTTTGTCAGCTTAATATATTCTTACCCGTCCAAAGCAGAATCAGGTTCGCCGTTGTGGACGGCTCGGGATTAAGTAAAGCTTTTGGGATTCTCTTCTATCAGTATACAGCTAATCTTCCCGGAAAAACGACCTCGAGCACAATAGTGTAACGCTATATAAGGAACGAGATAGCTCGTGAGTGAGGGAATGTGTGTGTGTGTGTGTGTGTGTGTGTGTGTGTGTGTGTGTGTGTGTGTGTGTGTGTGTGTGTGTGTGTGTGTGTGTGTGTGTGTGTGTGTGTGCGTGTGTGTGTGTGCGTGTGTGTGTGTGTGTGTGTGTGTGTGTGTGTGTGTGTGTGTGTGTGTGTGTGTGTGTGTGTGTGTGTGTGTGTGTGTGTGTGTGTGTGTGTGTGTGTGTGTGTGTGTGTGCGTGCGTGCGTGCGTGCGCGTGTGTGTGTATGTGTGTGTGCGTGTGCGTGCGTGCGTGCGTGCGCGTGTGTGTGGTTCGTAAACAGGTTACATTAGGCTAACATAAAACCATACAGCTCATATAATCGTGTGGGAGTCGCTGGAAAGAAAAATGCCCTTTTTCCAGTCTCTGAGAACAACAGAACATAGAGATCATGGCTTTCACTTTAGATGCACTCCTTTATCTCGTTTTTGTCTTTTGCAATTTGTGCAAGAAAAATATAAAACATCTTTATGTCTAGACTTACTGGTTAGTTGAAGCGGATAAGCTGCAGCCTAGAGGTATACATGCACTGGTCTTCAGTGGTCTAAATTGAACTGTTAAGTCAAATCAGGAAAGCAAAATAGGCTTCACTACTTTAAATACAATGTTACGATTGCATCTGCGATGAGTTTGAAAATTAAGCAGTAAAAATAATGCGAACAAAATAATTTGGAGCACGAATGTGTGTGAGATCATTTCTGTGAGAAAATTTGTCACCGACCACACTCCCATGAAACAAAATTAGTCTACAGGTGAACACTTAGAATGTTTGTGCATGCGTTTCTTTTGTGTGTGTGTGTGTGTGTGCGTGCGTGTGTGTGTGTGTGTGTGTGTGTGTGTGTGTGTGTGTGTGTGTGTGTGTGTGTGTGTGTGTGTGTGTGTGTGTGTGTGTGTGTGTGTGTGTGTGTGTGTGTGTGTGTGTGTGTGTGTGTGTGTGTGTGTGTGTGTGTGTGTGTGTGTGTGTGTGTGTGTGTGTGTGTGTGTGTGTGTGTGTGTGTGTGTGTGTGTGTGTGTGTGTGTGTGTGTGTGTGTGTGTGTGTGTGTGTGTGTGTGTGTGTGTGTGTGTGTGTGTCGAAGCATGACAAGAAAAGCATGAAGTGAAGCATTTCATGGCATCAAGCTGTGATCTTTCATACACAACTCTATGCGTGCACCGCTACTCCGAGCTGTGCGGGATTTGATTGCCATTGAGAGCCGTTATTCTTTTATCATAAAATGCGTGGTATAACCGTATAATGTACCCTTCTCAATGGGCCGGAAAGGGAGCGGGACGGTGCGACTGTATCCACTTTCCACAAGCAAGAGGAAAGTCCCTGGTTGTTATAAACATTGACAAAGAGACCTACAGCTACAGAGACGGCTCAGTGAACCCAATTTGTTATTATGGTGTTGTGGGCATTCCTGTACAGGCGACAATAGTCAGAGTAAAACATCTCACCAGACTTTCATCGATGGCTGCAAAACATACTGCACTTTGTGTAACCCTTTCAGCAGGCCAGTCTAGGAAGCCCCTAGCAGTGGTCTATTGTCAGTTATTCAAAGGCAGCCCCTAAAAATTTACAACCTGTTCTTCGCTACGGATCTCATGAACAGCCGGTCGCGAAAATCCAAAAGCTATTTCACTCCTCCTTTCAAAATGAACGCGATGTTGTCTACCAATGGCTCTCTAAGACACGGCGGCATCGCAAGGCAATTACGAACGTATACGAGGTCGAGTGAACAGCTCACCACGGCGGCAGTCTTGTGCCAGTTCCAGTTTAGAGAGTGAATTCAGCATGCTGATAAGCACTTACGCTCTAGATCACGCATGCCGCGTGGTATTCCGACCACTTTACGAATCCACGTGTGCGTTCCGGAAGCCATACCTGCAGCTCTGGCTTAACCTGTCACGACGTGAAGCAAATTTGCATGCGCTTAATTGTGGCTTGGTGCACGGACTCATTATTCGCTTGTTATCGGCATGGCTGATAAACTAACATATGATTCCTGCGGGTGCGACGAGACTGTATGGTATGTCCCAGTTTGTGAGCGGGCGAGAGGGAGCCGACAGAGAAACATATCCTACATCCTGTACATGACTACCGAGTCCGACCTCTCTTGATTTCCGTGATCGACGATGTAGCTATAGGCTCGCTTCGCAAGGAGTTTAACCACTACTTGTTGAAATCAAGCCCCACTAATGCTGGTGTTGATACCATGCATGGACTATATTGGCACGACGCAACTGTGCATTACCTCGGGCTAGCAAATGTCGCGTTGTCATTGTTGTGCCCAGCTAATTAATGGTAACTGGCATGTTGAAAGAACGTCCCTCTTGGCTAAGACATCTTCAAAGACTGGACCGTTCTCACGTGGACACCGAAACGCTGAGCATGTTGATGATTATGTTAACAAGGACATGTAAAAAGTCGATTACCAGCTTGTGTGCATGTCCCGAAGCTGGTTCAGGCTCTTTACTCTCAGTATAATTTTTGATCTTCAATGAAACGCAGAATTCCTGAATATTTCTTCATCAGAATCGACTGAGGAAGAGCCAATACAACAGTTTGCTAAACCAACTTAATCTGACCACTAATTGCTTGACAGAGTTTGTATCACTATACTATGCGGCTCGCAGCTAGCCTGTCCATGCTCAAATTACCAGCATGAATGAAGTAAGAGATCAAATTCACAGTTCGGCATGCAATGACTGCTATAGGAGCTGTGGGCTGCACTTACTTTGGATCAAATAGCAGATGCATGAAACTGCCTCTAGTTCTACTGTATTGATTGTAGATACATGGACATAAATTCAAGAATGTCTGAAACTGGACGTTACCTTCTCTTTGGAATGATATAGGCCTAGAGGGCATGCATTCGTTTAACGTAGCAGTTACTTACTGCCACTTACTGTCATCAATTCGCAAGCTGAATGATGACATGTTTTGAGTTTCAGTAGGAATAACATTCCGAGCTTCAAAGCTTGTTTCTTTGTTGCCTGCATTCTTCTGTGCGCCAAGCTTCGCCTTCTCCTATTCGGCAAAGGGAGCAAACTCACGGTTTATGCAAGCACTGAAGGACTCTGGTTATACCAAAACACTTGAAATGGCCTACCTCACACGCAGCTTTTCATCTTTAGGTTTTTCTTGTTTCATTCTGTCGGTTTTGGTTTTTGGTTCTTTTTTTCTTTTCTTCTTTTTCAGCCACCGCAGTGCAAGAGAAACGTGCTCCAACTATCAAGTGTTTACATGCTCTCACCTCGGCGTCCGACAAGATGCTCTCCGGATACTTCTGGCCTACCTGGTCGCTCGGAAGGCCGGTGTTGGCAAAATGGTCTTGTTAGCAGAAATACCTTCGTGCGTGGACATGTCATAAAAGGCATTTAATGGTATCGACAGTCTTGTATACAAGGCACGAACATCATGCACCGAGCCCCGGCTTGTGGGAAAAACTCGGTTGATTCAACTTTCTTCCTTCGCATTCGTGAAGGGGCTAAATACCAGTGGTCCAAGGGAGCACGAAAATATTAAAAGCCTGTCCTCTCGTTAGATCGATAATCCTCCGTACAGTATAACACCTGGCTGAAAATGTCATATCATTTTGAAAAACCAATCGAACACACGAATCAGTTTCCTGAGAAGTGCTTATATACTGGCGTCGCTTGAGGAAAGACTATTCACGCTCATGCAGAATCGAGCATAACTTAGAAATAATGATACGCTTGCGCACCAGCTTGGCTAGTGCTAACATGCGATAGGCGACCTGCGGGTCCTTTTCCGAACTTGGTCTCGTTCGGAACGAGACTTATCGATCTTGACTGTTCACCAACAGCGAGAAGCCAGATGCCAGACTAATTTTCGTTCCCCCAACTGCATCGCTGATTGGTTAGCGGTTTCGTGACCAGCAGTCGCAACGTTGGAAAATCGAGTAGTGCTCGAGCCTGTGAATTCGCTTTTCGACTAATGCGACCATTTGCGACAGTCGCTTTTCTACCAAAATAGTCGCACAACCTATGCGGGTCGCAACTGTGAACGGGACTTAAAAGCAGTGCTCTAATAAGGCGGAAACGGAGCTTTTAACCCGAATTTTATTCCGACATGTTGTTGTGAAATTTGGTAGCGCAGAAGAAGAAAGCACTATAGCATATTCCCAGCTCCTAAAAAGTTGATGCCGAGCTACAGCGAGGACTCCCACTTCGAGCCTCGACTCCCAACCCTAAAAACATTGCAAGCATTGGACGAACAAAAAGTTGTATAAAGGTTTTCAACGCAAATATAAGATATAACATGACTTTCTGAAAACATACAATCTACCGGTCTTTAAAGAATCTAATAAGTTTAGAAATAGCCTGAATACTAAGCTGCTGTTCCCGAAAAGTGATTACAACATAAAGAGATTTTTCAAGATATATAGTGATGTGACAATAGCGAGCGATCAACAAGCTGATGAAAAAAGAGAATGATATTCTGCTGAAATAAATTAAATTTAAACTGCCGGTGGTACGCTATCTGGCCCTGAAAAGGTAAATGCGATAAAAATATATTTACGAATGTCGGAAACCCAGGAAACGCTGCTTTATGGAGTAGTCATGGTCACAGTAGTCCTGTCCGCCCTTTACCTAACTCTGCACATGAAGTCGACAGCTTGACCAAAAGCATGAAAATAATGTATCTGCAGGGTATGATGAAATAAAGTTCATTTCATTGAAACATGTGTCAACCACAGTATTTGTGTTACGTCATCAATGTAATGTTAGAAAGTGATTTATTGGTCAATGACCTTAAGCTATAGCCCATGTATGCCCAGTTTATAAAGATATAAACAAACGCAAATTTGCAACTACCGACCAATCTCTGCTCTTCTGGTACAGTCTAAAGAGTTTAAAAGTGCAATTAACAGTAGGCTACAAGCATTTCTTTTTTCTAAGCACAACGTTATATACCCTTCATAAATGTCAAATGTACAGAATGACCATTATTAACCATGAAAGACAGAATCATTGAAAACATTGAGCATACCAGATACACTCTGGGGCTGTTCTTAGACTTGGCAAGGCGTTTGATTGTGCTCAGCATGATCCTCTTGCGAAAGCTATCCGACTATGGTGCAAGAGGCGTATCTCCTAATATGCTGAAAAGTTAAGTAACAGATCGCAGTACATGGCAGTGAATAGTATTTGTTCTGACAAACTATTAATTAAGCAGGCTGTCCCTAAGGGACAACCTGCTTGGATCCCTTATGTCGAATCAAAATACATATTGATGACATATCTCGGATACCTGTATCACCTGATGGGCTCATGTGTGCAAGTCACCAATGCATTCTTTACAGCCCGTTCCCTGCCTACTCTAGAAGATATGGTAATTCCTACTCTAAAATGTTGCATGTTTGGCTACAAGCTAATAAATTTAGTCTAAATATTTCTAAGCGAACAACATATCCGGACCGATAATACTATCGAACGTTACGTACTAATGTTACATATAAAAATACACAGCTACAACAATTCCATAACCACAAATTTCCAAAGCGTTTGCTTTAATTAAAATATTTCATGGAACACTCACATTTCCAAACTAGTTTATGATCTTAGCAAAGTTGACGGTTGTCTGTGCAAGTTCGCTATAGTTTGACACTATAGTGTGTGTCAAGCGTTTGATATTCTATGCTTTGTTTTGTTCGAAGCTCTCGTATTGCATTCTCGTTTGGGGTACAACGACCCATAGAAATCTTCATAGAGTCATGCTCGCTCGAAAAAGTATTCTAAAAGCGATTGGAGGGTATTATGGAAGACCATAATAGTAACGTATACTGCACCACTATTCCTAAAGCACAGTAGGCTAAAAGACAATCAGGTTTATTACTTCCGTTTGTTCCAGCATATACATCGGTACAGACTACATACGTCAATACCATATCACAGCCCAGCGAGATATGAACTTCGAGGTCGCAAGAAGTTTGCCCTGTAAGTTCGAACAAATCATATAGTAAACAAACACTAACTTACCAAGTTCCCTTTGTTGACTTCTCCATTATCAGTAGTACATTTAAATGTAACTTTAAAGCATAGTTCATTGCAAACAATGTTGAATTTTCTTCAACCTAACATTTAAATGTTTGGTTGTTTTTTCAATTTTCTTGATAGGGGCAATTTAACTGATCGTCTACGTTAGCAGTTCATTACTGGGTGGTCATTGTTAATTCATGTATATATGTTTGTAATTATTCGGTTGATTTCTGTTTTCGCTTAGTATACTTTTTGTGTTCTTGTTGCTCTTCCGTGCATAAAAATCCCTTTGTGGCATATGTGTTTGTATTGGGTTGTGTACACTTAGTTTGTTAACGTATTACTTCTCTGTTTTGTCAAATGGCGTTTGGGTGCCCGAGCCCTTGTCAGATTTTTCAGCCTTCTGCCTCTGCTGCCTCTTTCTGTGGAAGGAAAATACATTTAAAAAAGCACTACGTCTCCTACGCTCCACGCGATATGAGGTTGACGAGGTACAAAGGCAGCGCCGGCTCGTGTCAGGCCAGCTGTCTCCTTTACAGTTGTAGTAGTTGTTGTGACGCTGGGGCTATGGCGACCCGGCCTTCACTTGGTAGCGTGCAGAGACTCCGGGTTGAAGAAGGACTGAATCTTCGAAGTTGGTAAAATATGTACAAGCAGGTTTACTGGCACTTTGAGAAAACGTATTTACAAGAATATTTACATGAAGAAGAAGGGTACATCAGCAAAATGACAAGCGTTAAGAGTTCATAGCGAGAAGCGACTGGATGAGCCGTTTACCCAGGGCCCAGAGCAGCATTTCGTGCTCTGCACCGTCCTTAAAACCCCCTATGTCCAGCCCCTCTCTGAAGATGCTGACCAACCAAATCCAGGGCACGCCCCTCAGGTATCGGCATCCAATCGAACACATCACTGCACTGATGGTCTGAAGCACTGACTGGTCCGGCATTCATTCGTTGGGCGTGATCACTTGTTGGCGGGAAAAGCTTGGGAACGGCGAGGAGAGGAGGTACATTTCTATTCTTCAGCAAAGAAACCACAGGCTGGTTCTGACAAGGGGTTTTACTTCTCAGAAACCCGAGTGCACGTGGCGCCGCATAGGGCTCCCAACATTGTCCCTTTTCGACAATTGCAAATCTTTCCTGCATTCCCGGGAAATCACTTAATGGCCGTATGAGTCATGTTCCTTTCTTGTCCTGCACGTCAGCGGACATGTCACTCTGTCGTCTCCTTTGGATAGGAGGCATTCATCACTGGAGGATAGCACTTCTCGACTGGAAGGGTGAACAAAAGAAAGAAAGCACTTCCTGCTATTTCCCGCAGGGGGACGTTTCTTTGTGTTTTTCCAGACGTTCTCTTGACAGGGTCAATTTGGCATTTGCAGGTTGTCCACAAAGCAAAACATGCTTACAAAACAGGATTCCTGGAAACAGGCTCACTTAGAGCCATTGGACCATCACCACATATTCACAAAACTTATCCATGCCCACAGGCGAACAATAGAGCGCGCAATTGCGGATGCTTGGTCGTAACAGCCTCCTCCCCCGCCAGAAGAGTCTCGGAGGGCAGCAGTCCCAGCTGCTGCATGAAGAGACGACTTAATGGCCTGCACGTGAACGCTTGAAGCTCGCTGTTGCTTGTCGCGTTGTCTTGATTGTTGTAGGCCAAATTGCTCGAGCTGTCTGAAACTCAACCACATGTCGAAGCAAGCACTCGGCTCCCGTCTGAAGAGACCAGGTCAAAAGAAAACTGCCATTGTTGTTCGAGAAAAGCCCACTCTCAAGACGTTCAGGACCCACGTATGCCTCGAAAACCAAACGTGCTGCTTTACATAGTCATCTATATTCAAGCGCACGAAAAAAAAAAAAAAAAAAACCTGATTATCAATTTGGATACATGGTGAGGAACATCTCGGACCGCTTAGAAAGAGCGGCTAAGCGCGTCCGCATTCCCATTTAACTTCCCCTTTTTGTATCTTATTTCAAAATTGTACTGCTGTAAAATCAAGCTCCACCTAAGAAGGCGACTGTTCTTCGATGTCGCAGTTTGCAGCCAAGCCAGGGGACAATGGTCCGTCTCTACGGTGAATTTGGCCCCTCCAAGATAGCACTGCAATTTTTGAATGGCCCATACAATGCAAGCGCATTCCTTCTCTGACGCGCAATAAGCCCTCTCTCTAGAACTCAGTTTTCTGCTCAAGTAGAGCACGGGGTGCTCATTACCGTCGTCATCTCTCTGGCAGAGAACAGCACCTAACCCTCGATCACTGGCATCACACTGGACCGTGAATTCTCGGCCATAGTCTGGAGCTCGCAATACCGGACGGCTAATCAGCACAGCCTTCAGGTTTACGAAGGAGGCTTCCTTTTGTTCGTCCCAGACTACATTTGTCGGTTCTGTCTTGCGGAGAGCGTCGGTCAGAGGGCTAGCCAAAGCTGAATAGTTAGGGATGTAGTGATTGTAGTACCCAGTCAGACCCAGGAATGCTCGAATTTCCGTCTTCGTGCTCGGCCGCGGGTAGTCTGCTACCGCAGAAATCTTAATCTCGCTGGGTTTCCTGAAACCTTGACCTACATTGTGACCCAAGTAGTCCACGGTCGCCCTTGCCAGGCAACATTTCTCGGCCTTTACGGTTAGTCCAGCTTGACGCAAAAGGCTCAGTACAGCTCTTAGATGTACCATATGGTCCGCCCATGAGTCGGAAAAAACCGCAATGTCGTCTAAATAAGGCACCGCGAATGTTTCACACCCCTTTAAAACCCTATCCATGAGTCGGGAAAAACAAAATGGAGCATTTTTGAGCCCGAAACTCATCATTGTTGGCTGGTAGCTGCCCGTCGGAGTGACGAAAGCCGCGTATCTGCTGGCGCGTTCAGTGAGCGGTACTTGCCAGTAACCTCGAGTAAGGTCCAGCGTAGTCACATATGCCGCTCTACTGACCTGTTCTACTCTCTCCTCAATATTCGGAATAGGATACACTTGATCCCTGGTGAGAGAATTTAGCTTTCGGTAGTCTACCACAGGCCTAGGGTCTTTACCTGGAGCTTCTACTAAGATCATAGGTGAAGCATAATCGCTTTCCGAGGGTTTTATTACTCCCAATTCCAGCATGCGAGTTACTTCCCTATCCAGAATTTCTCTTTGCCTTGGAGAAAATCGGTAGCACCTTGATCGCACTGGCACGTCTGAAGTCAGCTCAATATCGTGCTCAGTCAAATCAGTTCTGCCTGGCCTGTCCACGAAGCAGGCCTCAAACTCTGTTATTATCTCGCCCAGATCGGACAGCTGGGATTTCTTTAGTTCTCCTCTCTGCTCCGTCTTTTTGAGAAGCTCCTGAGCGTTGCTTCTCTTTCCGCTGAGGCAAATCAAGTTGTCCCCCATCTCCTCGGGAAGGTTTAACGTTAGATTTACCACGGCTTCCCTCTGCACATAAGGCTTCATAAGATTGCAATGATAAATGCGCACTTCTTTACGCCTACCGGGAATTTTCACTGCGTAGTTAGTGTTAGAAAGTTTTGCAACGACTTCAGCCGGTCCTTCCCACTGTACTTCGAGCTTATTCTGCCTTGAACTTCTCAGCAACATCACCTGGTCCCCGATACCAAACGTCCTTTGACGGGCTGTCTTATCATAGTACACCTTGGAACGAGCCTGGGCTGACTTCATGCTGGCCTCAACGAGTTCCTTAGTGTTATGTAAGCGATTCAAGAGGTTCAGAATGAATTCTACTACTGTTGGGTCTTCTCCGCGCCCCTCCCAGGCTTCACGCACCATTCGCAAAGGTGAGCGCAGTGACCTTCCGTACACCAACTCGGCTGGGCTAAATCCAGTGGATTCGTGCGGCACTGACCGCAAAGCGAAAAGCGCTGCAGGCAGGCAGGTATCCCATTCGCGCTTGTTTTCATAGCACAGTCCCCTCAGGACTCGTTTGAGAACAGAGTGCCATCTTTCTACGCTGTTGCTCTGCGGATGATGGATCGAGCTATGCACTACCTTAATGCCGCATCGCTCGAGAAATGAGGTGGTGAGGACACTCGTGAAAACGCTACCCTGATCACTTTGGACCTCGGAAGGGAATCCAACTCGTGCAAACACTGACAGCAGCGAATCCACTACACTCTCGGACGTCACCTCGCGCAGCGGAACAGCCTCTGGAAACTTTGTGGCTGGGCATAACATAGTGAGGATATAACGGTACCCTGACTCTGTCACAGGAAGTGGCCCAACTACATCTATTACTAACCGGTGAAACGGCTCGGTAATGATTGGTACTAACACCATCGGAGCTTTCCACTTATCTTGCGCCTTTCCAACCCGCTGGCACGTGTCGCATGACCGTACAAAATTTTCCGTGTCCTTAAAACATCCAGGCCAATAGTATTCTTGCAACAGCCTCTGCTTTGTTTTCTTTATTCCAAGGTGACATGACCACGAGCTGCCATGGGAAAGTCGCAGTAAGTCTCCGCGGTACTTTTGGGGAACGACTAATTGGTCCCGCTCTACTCCGCTCTTATCCTTGAATAAGCGATACAGCACTCCCTTTCTCATCTCGAAAGAAATATTGTTTGCTGTCTTAGTGGCGCGGTGGCGCTCCCTTATCTCCTGTATCTTGGGATCATTGGCTTGCTCTATAGCTAAGTCCTCTCGGGTTCCACTTAAAAGTCTCGTGAGATTACTAGACACTGGCGGCAAGAGGTTACTCTCAAGAACGTCCTCATTCCGCGTCTCATCAAGCTCCCTTTCAAGTTGACATATCTGAGATGCCTCGCTCTCAAAGTTTTCTGACCTGCTATCTTCCGCATTTACCACTGTTTTAACTGCCGTTTCCTCCGCTGTGGATTTTTCTGGAATGAGCAGTGTAGCTAGTTCTCGCGCCTTTGAACGTGTTAAGGCTTGCACAACTCTGTCTCCGAAAAGGATGCCCCTCTTTCGCAGCAGCATGTCCGATTTGTTGGAGAACAAATACGGATAGCACTTAGGAAGCTTTCCTGAAACGGCAGCCTCGGTTGTTAATTCGCCGAAAGGGCCCTCGATGACCACGTTCGCGATCGGCAAGCACACACTCTGTTCCTCAACTACCTGTCGGATCCATGCACACTGTCCTGTATAGTCGGAAGGCGATACATACGCCGGATGGACAACATCCATCGTTGCGGCCGAATCGCGCAGTACCTTGCAAGGCTTCCCGTTGACTACTAGGTCATGCAGGTAGGGTTCTAAAAGCTGCATATTTTCATCGCAGTCCCTGACATACGAGAAAGCAATCTTTTCTTTCCGGCAGTTGACGGCAATGTGACCCTGCTCATTACACCTAAAGCATGTGAGCGGCTTCCTAGCCTCAAGCTTGTTCTTTGTGTTCTGCGCGTTGGTCACTTCCCCACTTTTCTCACTGCCGTCCTTTCTAGGGACTCTGCCTGAAGAAACCTTCATTTCTTCGTTTCCAACTCTAGCAAAGTGCCTTTCCTGACGGTTTTTCATACTGAACTTGGGATTGCGGGGCCTATCCACTGCTGGGTTGCTGAATTGTCGGCGCGAAGCATACTCCTCAATAAGTTCGGCAGCTTCAGTTGCCGACTTAATTTCGCCTCGGTCCTGTAACCAATTTCTTTCTTTTTCTGGGAGGCAGTTATAAAACTGCTCCAAAAGAATTCGCTCGACTACAGCGTCCCTATCACTGTAGGAATCAGTGCTCTTTAGCCACTCGCCCAAATTAACTCTTAAATTGTACAGGAATTCAGGGTAACTCTCGTCCCTGGACTTAGTAGCGTTCCGAAAACGTTGTCTGAACGCCTCGGCGCTAAGCCTATACTTTCTCAGAAGGCAAGTTTTGACCTTCTCGTAGTTGTCCGCGTCCTCCTTGCTCAGCCGCGCGACAACCTCCGCTGCCTCGCAGGGCAGAACCGTCAATAATCTCTGAGACCAAGTGTCTCGCTGGAAGGACAGTTTTTCGCAGGTTCGCTCAAAGTTAGCCAGATACAGACCGATATCCCCTGATATCACATATGGCTGCATGTACTTTGACATCTTGAAATCTGCCTCCTTGTTGAGAAGAGGTACCGCTAGCTGGGGACAATTGCCCGACCTCTTGCTCAACTCTAGTTCTAATTTCCGGAGCTCAATTTCTTGGTCCAGCTTTTTTGCTTCTCTTTCACGCTTCTTTTCCTCTTTTTCCCACTCACTTTCGCGCTCACGCCTCTTTTCCTCTTTTTCCCGCTCTTTCTGCTGTCTGAGCTGCTCCTTTTTTTGACCGATGAGGTTCCATGCTTCACTGAGCTCCTCATCATCGGTTCCCAGATCAGTGATTGCCTTTATAATCAAGGGTTTTCGTGCCAAACCACTTGTATCAATTCCCAATTCCTCACACAATTGCAACAGTTCCGGTTTCTGCAGCTTTTGTAGGTCCATGATCGCTCCGAGTGTCGGCTACTTCCAAAACAACAGTGCAAACTACCAAACCTAAAGGCGTTTCAACACTTTTTACCAGTTCTAAAATCTAACCCTGTTCTAGAACCTGGTCCACATCAGAAGAAAAGCCAAGCACTCACCCACACATGCGATCGATGTTCCGAGCTGCTCTCTTGTTGGCCGATTGTTGCGCCTGCTTGTTGCTTGAGATGCCACCTCCGATCACAAGATGTTGTGGCTTGTAGCTTCAGATCCACCTCCAATCACCAGATGTTGTGGCTTGTAGATTCAGATCCCAACGCTGGGCACCAGTCGTTGGGCTTGTTGGTTCAGATCCCACCGCTGATCACCAGTTGTCGTGACGCTGGGGCTATGGCGACCCGGCCTTCACTTGGTAGCGTGCAGAGACTCCGGGTTGAAGAAGGACTGAATCTTCGAAGTTGGTAAAATATGTACAAGCAGGTTTACTGGCACTTTGAGAAAACGTATTTACAAGAATATTTACATGAAGAAGAAGGGTACATCAGCAAAATGACAAGCGTTAAGAGTTCATAGCGAGAAGCGACTGGATGAGCCGTTTACCCAGGGCCCAGAGCAGCATTTCGTGCTCTGCACCGTCCTTAAAACCCCCTATGTCCAGCCCCTCTCTGAAGATGCTGACCAACCAAATCCAGGGCACGCCCCTCAGGTATCGGCATCCAATCGAACACATCACTGCACTGATGGTCTGAAGCACTGACTGGTCCGGCATTCATTCGTTGGGCGTGATCACTTGTTGGCGGGAAAAGCTTGGGAACGGCGAGGAGAGGAGGTACATTTCTATTCTTCAGCAAAGAAACCACAGGCTGGTTCTGACAAGGGGTTTTACTTCTCAGAAACCCGAGTGCACGTGGCGCCGCATAGGGCTCCCAACATTGTCCCTTTTCGACAATTGCAAATCTTTCCTGCATTCCCGGGAAATCACTTAATGGCCGTATGAGTCATGTTCCTTTCTTGTCCTGCACGTCAGCGGACATGTCACTCTGTCGTCTCCTTTGGATAGGAGGCATTCATCACTGGAGGATAGCACTTCTCGACTGGAAGGGTGAACAAAAGAAAGAAAGCACTTCCTGCTATTTCCCGCAGGGGGACGTTTCTTTGTGTTTTTCCAGACGTTCTCTTGACAGGGTCAATTTGGCATTTGCAGGTTGTCCACAAAGCAAAACATGCTTACAAAACAGGATTCCTGGAAACAGGCTCACTTAGAGCCATTGGACCATCACCACATATTCACAAAACTTATCCATGCCCACAGGCGAACAATAGAGCGCGCAATTGCGGATGCTTGGTCGTAACATAGTAAATATGTTTATTTTGGAAAAAGATGCATGGGACATAGGGGGTAGGAGATAGATAGATTTGGAGCTTCAGTATTAAAATCTTCTAGAGCACTGTACTTCTGCGGTCAGTTTTTCCATAGTCTGATATCCCGTTGACCTCCGCTGCCACCTTGATCTTCGTCACCAGCATAACTTAAAGAAAAAAAAAAAAGATACGCAGAACAGATGAAGGAAGAAAGACGGGACATGAGCATCTCTTCCATCTGTGGTGTCTGTTCTGAGCATCGTCTTATCTTTTTTTAAAACAAGCACCACATAGCCCCCTCAGTGTATTACTGTATTACAGCATGGGCTGTGCCTCCTTTATAACGACCAAAAGCTGAGACCCTCAATAATAGGAAGGTTGTGTGGAAAAGTGTAAAGCAAGCACTAGGTGTATATATACCGGGTGTATCAGCTGGATGTAACCAAAGTTATTATAAGGACCATGTGTCACAGCTTATAGTAAAACTACCTGCGACCTATTAAGATACTCTTGGCCTAGTCTGCAGCACTTTTTCTTTAGCTGGAATTATTATTAAATACTAACCATATAATTATTGGCTTGGGCAACAAACTGTCAATGCAAAAGTTGCATGTACTGTCCCGAAAAATGGCTAATAACTCGCGCTCTAACAAAAAAAAAAAAAAAAAAAAGCTTTCTATTCGTGGTCGCTTGACAGCGTTGATTGAAAACCAGTAAATAGAGATACGTAAATCGTTGCTTCTTGTAAATAACGCGGGCAACCGTTTTTAGAGACGACCTAGTTTTACTTTCTTCCTCAAGCAAATAAGCAAAAGTTAGCTGATTAATCTTTGCTAATAATTAACTTTGGTGGACGAAAAAAAAAATGCTGCAGACTAGGATAGGCCACTCTCAACAGCTCTCATTTATTGTAACCGATTACATGCTTTTAGAACCTTATTTGGCAGGGACACTCGGTATATACACGTCTTTTCATGCATCTCATCATATCGCATAAACTAAATACTTGAAGAACTGTGCTCAAAGTTCACGTTATCGAGTATAATGATTAGTAATGATCTGTTTTTCTTTTCTTTTTTTTTTAACGCCTTTTAGGTAATCTTACGTAGTGGCCGAATGTAATGGGTTTGGAAACGGTCCGCTTGTTTCATGCTTGTTATTTCGGTGATATAACTTGTTAGCCATAATTATGCAACGGTTTTACGAAAATTATTACACACGTCGTCCGAAAATATCAGTAAAGGATGCTTTAGATGCCTACCCAAATTATAGTATTTTTGTTGGCCACCACAAAGTGATGAAGGTTGAGTCACGCGGAGGCAAATTTAACGCGCGCAATTTTATTTCCGCCGGCTAAATTTTGCGGCTGCGCTGTTTGCGACTAAAACTATATGTTCATGGAAATCCAGAAAATAAAATAAATGTGAAAACGCTGTTATATTCCAGACCGGCTTTTGGTGCATTTATAAGACTGCCATAGCAAACCAGCCAGGAGCGTATTTGAAAACTTATTGAAACAGCAACAACAATAACAAGCCTGCCCTGCGAGGCCGGATCTGTGGACATATATTTTGTTATGGTGCTCTTACACAATGTTTGAAAAAATTGCCCTCCTACAATTCCTACAATTTGTCCACAATTTCTGACACGAATTGTACTAGCCAACTACGATGACAAATTTAAAACGCAAGGATGACAAGGAACAATTGGACCTTGTGTAGGAGAAGCATAAGTGATGTCCGATAGAACCGGGATGAATGTGTAGGCTTGATTAAAAGTATTTGGGTCGTATATGGTTAGCTTAACCGTATAATAGCACACTTAAGACTTCCCTAATTAAACCTTACCAAATGCTTTACAAAGTGAGCACACGAAGGTTTTACCATAAATCCTGCACTGTACGGCCAAAGAGGAAACGACCCAAAGACAAACTCTGCACTACAGGCCCCTCATTGCAAGTGAGGCGGATTGGGAGAACGCCCTTCGCGCACCCGATCTGGGGGGCCAACGTCTGCTCGTTCCCCTGGCTGAAGCCGCTGCGAGGATTATTGGGGCCCTATACTGAGGGTCCCACTCCCACAACATGTAATCCTACATCAGAAAATCAATGTTTTTCACTCACTCACACCGCAGCATGGGTCCCACTCCCACACCACGTAATCCCCATATCAAAAAATCGTTTCTCACTCACTCACACTGCAGCATGTCTTGGTGGCTTTTGACGAATGCCGCATCCTCTACACAGATGCAGATACGAATGGAACCGAAGTCCTCTTTTGAGCTCAAATTTCCATGTGTTGCAGCTTCGCTTGTCTGCAACTGAGCCGACCGTGCCCCCTTGTCCTACACGCGCAGCCTCATTTTGAACGTCCACGACTCTCAGGTATTCGCGAGGGCATCATATAGTTCTGTAGCCGAGTCTCATATATCAAAGGACACGACACTGGTGGGATCGATGGCGCGTACTGCAGCCACGTCGGTGAAGCGTGATTGGATTGACAATGCAGCTCAATGACTCCGCAATCCTTTCACTGGCGGACCCGATGGCTGTTCGATCGCGCCCGGTGACCTATGGAGGCCGCTGGAATTCCGATATTGCCCGCGGGGCGTTGTTACGTCATCCGACTACGTGAGGAGAATCCAGCTCAGATAAGGGGATCGCTAACAAAGACTACAGGGAAACCGATCGAAATATATGTTTGTACAAGAGCTCTGTTCCAGCTCCACTGCTCCGACACTTATTAGCCCCAAGATCTGAACTAAGCGTAGCTATTTCAGCATCGCAGGCTACCTGCTTAGTTATTTCTTCCTTTCTGTTTTAGTTAAAGACGAAGAGGTTAATTGTGATTTTTGTCACTGATCGCTGCTGAAGTTTCCGGGGCTCCTCAGCATCATTATGACAATGAGCGTGTGTCACTTGCTGTAAAAAAATAAAAAATATAAATAAATAAAAAAAGACCCCTCATATAATGGAGATAAGACCTCAAGCATTTGCAATCATTTTACGTCTAACTCATGATAGACACAATAAAAAAGAAAACAAATCAATAAAAAGAAATAGAGCAAGAATGAAAGACAGAAATAAAAAAGAGAAGCAAAGAAAGTAAACACAAGAAAAAACACTAGAGTGGTCAAGGTTGCTGGGCGAAAACAGATAAAAAAGAAACCTGATGTAACAGGAAAAAAGGCCTGCTTCCTACTCACAAAAAAAGGTTGGGTTGCAATGTCGTGCCAGGGAAAGGGCAGAAAATATGCTTCACTAGCACAAAGGTGGCAGAACCAGTTTCGCAGCACTGCCTGCAGCAGTCTGGCAAAGCACACGACGCTAAAATCGCCAAACGAAAGAGAAATTGTATGAGAGAGAAAACCAGTCCATGCTCATTGCAGTGTGTGCAAGCTAAGCTGTAGATATAACGGTAGATCTGTTTTCGTAGTTACTTTACCAACACATGCCACGCATGAGGCGAGGGCAGGCCGTGCGAGACCGTCGACAGCGGTGTACGTGTGGTAACGTAGTGCATATGTACTTCCCCGTGCGCAAACCGGCTCTAAATAACCCTGCGCCGACGAAGCCGCGTACGCAAATGAAGGGCTGAAAATGATGAGTCGCTAAGTGGAACAGACGGGGCTGCTCAATGTGCTCGCGCGGTTCTTAGCGAGCGCAAAGGAAAATAAAATAACTAAAGAACACCAGTTCACCTCGGACCCCATGCCAAGTCCAACTGCGCGTGTAAAGCATACGCAGCGCCGCGGCGCGACCGCTTTCTCCAAGCCCACAACGACGAACCTATCTGCAAAGAGGCGCTGCCCAAACCCGACTCGCTTTCTTTGCCTGCTCACCGTGGGCTGTGGCAGGTCCAGCCTGATATAGATACAATTTGGTCACTCAGACAGCGAGGGAGGCCCGCTGCCGCTCGATCGGCGCGCCCAAGCACCGCTGCGCGTGGCCGCGAAATGAGAGAAAAATCGGGGCCATTTTTTCGCCGCCTGGTTCCTCCTTGTGCCGCCGACACTCGCGTGTCGAGAGAAAGCGGGCAGAGCATCAGCCCTGCATACTATATATGCGCGAAAGCGCGCACGTGCGCGCCGATGGCATGCGAGCGAGGGGCTGCGTGTGTAGTACACCACGCGTCGTGCCGGGCAGCTGCACAGGCACCGGGTGGACGGCAGCAGGCCCAGGCTCGGCGGCGGTCAGCGGCAGCCCCCAGAAGAAGACGACTACGACGGAGGCCCAAAATAGGGCTGTTGCCTTGGCTGCTTGCTGCTGGGCCGGCAGCCTATACGGGGTGACGCCTCTCCTCGTGGATAACTGGGAAAGCAGGAAGGCCGGCTAATCTGGACCGATATCGGAAGGAGGGAGCAGCGGTGGCGGCGCGCGCGTTCGCTCGCTCTCTCTGCGGGAGAGCCGCGGCTGCTTGCTGCTGCTTTGCTGCGCGCCTCGCAGGCCCGGCGGTGGCGGCGGCCGCCGCTCGAGGGGGTCGCTGACCGCCGGCGTTGCTGCTTCGGCCGCTGCGGCGACGCTGGTGCAGTGGCTTTTGGACGCTGCACCGGATCAGGCTGGTGCTGTAGTGCACCGAACGCGGAATGAGACATGAGGATGCTTTTGTTTTTGCAGGAAAACCCCCGCATGGTATACGCCAGGATATGCTAGTAGAAACTAAAAACCTTCATGATGTTCTTCCTGAAAATCAGGGTCCTGGGAGCCTCTAGGGAAGCCCAAGAGGACGTGTTCCTTTCTTAATTATGAACGAGAAAAAATCCATGGTAAAACTACCGTGAAAAACCCACTCCGCCTTTTCGTGGTCGAGTGCTGCTGATGTTACGAAGGCAAAATCACACATAGAGAACCGTGCAGCCTCCACAGCCTCTTTGTTGAAGCCATTGGCCGCGGCAGCGCAGGCTTCCAGTATCCCTGTTTTCTTCGCTTATTTAATGAGCTAGTGATGATCCGTGTCCTGTTCGTCTCCCTGTCTAAGCTGGCCCGCCACCCAAACGATGTCTCAGACAACCATAGTTGTCCAAAGATACCAATTGGCTGAACATCGCTTTAGTGACCTTCTGCGCTGATGAATGTTAAGGTCAGGCCTCATGACCCTACAATGGACCTCTGTGAAACGACAAAAAAGTACGAGCAAGACCTATTGTAGCGAAGTCGCTCGAAATTTGTTGAGCCAATTTCATTTATTACTTGCTTTTGCGCATGTGTTGAGCAAAACAAAACAAAGAACTGATTGCTTCATCTAATAGCTATATAGGGACCCTTCTTATCCTGGTTGCCCAAAAGAGTATGAAGAGTATGCCCAAAAGAGAGTGAAGTCTTCCTTTATGTTTTGGAATACGGAGCATCAACATGGTCTGTTACAAATCAATGTGCGATTATTTGCGATATCTCGTTTTTATTAGTAAAGTTGTTTTTGTTCGCGTAGGAGCATACGTTTTCAGTCGCCAGAAGATATATTACAAATAAATGTATAATCTTATTGCCAATTTCACTTTGCCTTACTTCTTTACTCTACAAAACGTTATAATTCATAACGAGGTGAGAAACTGCAAACAAAGCGACTTTTTCTTCTATTGAGTAGCTTTCGTTTTCACGTGTCTAACTTGCATATATAAATGCACGTACAGTACATCTCTAGTCAGAAATGTTGGCCCGTCGAAGTTGCTATCCTGGATTCACACTGTTTCGGCTCCTAAGCATTGTAGGCGTGAGGGCGAAATCGACTTCCCTGACACCTTTTCGGAAGATACGGAGTACTGGGGATAATAAGCGAGTACGGGTGCTACACGGTGAAGAATAAAAACCTGATTACCTGCATATTTTACCAAATTCTGGACTTATATATTATGCGCAGTGTACGAAGGCGGCGTGGGGCTCCAAACGGTTGAGTCCAGCGACTCTCAAAAGCCCACGGTCAATCCAGCTATGGCTTCTATATGGAGTCTGACTGTTGTGCTCGGTTTCAATATTTATGGGCAGCTTGGGAGGTCGGCACACTGGAGCGCTGTTGATCAGTTCGTGGAGTGACTCAGAAGGTTTCGAAAAACTGACACCCTTTTCTGTCGCTTTCCTGGGCGTTTAATTACAGCGCTTTAACGTACGCGAGAAAGCATCGCAAAACTCAAGGAGCATGTACGGACATATGTTCCTAAGTATTTCTTTCCGGACGAGCGGAATCAGTATAAAAAGCTTCATCTAAGGTCTTTGCTATTGAACTAAAAATAAAGGAGGAGGGAAAGGGAGAGAAAAAGGAGCTGTAGTACTATATGAACGTTAGCGGGCACAGCGGCAATTAAGGTCGTAATGCACGAACGCGAGATATGGCAGAAGTTGATGATTAGTTGAGGACAGTTTTGCTCATAAAACAATGCCACTTATGATTAGAAAAGAAAAAAATATACCACTCGGGACGCGCCCGGCACAATTCTATTTGAGGACATAGCTCCCTAATAACTAACTGTGCGTCGCTCATTTGTGAACATAGCATGGCTGTCCTTTTTCCTTGCACATATTTCTCTTCATTTTGCTAATAACCTTCCCTTCAGACAATACATGCACCAGGAGGACCAGTTGCAGGGGCTGAATGGGGAACATCCTGAGCACAATAACAGGTTAGAGAAATAATGTAGTAGTGTTGAAAAATGAATGGTCATATAACTGACAAAAATATTACGGTGAAATAATAAAACTACGCATTATAAATTATTTTACATTTTTGTAAAAAGTACTTGAAACTGAGACACGTGTATGTGCTGCCAAAATACATAAAAAGGCGGAAAACAAGATATCTCACAAAATTGTCATTGCATTGCGTCTAGAGAAGGGAAATTCTTCACTAATTTTCCTGGTTGTTGTTCATGTTAAATATACAGATGTTGCAGACTTGATTGATGTGAATTATCGAATAGTCCCCCCTTGTTATCTGGGATCGAGGAAATCCTGTTGGTGCCAAGTTTTAGCGGCATGCATGTGTCGTTAGATAGCGTTTCAATGCAAAGTTGCTCCACCTTTGCCACTGTCCAAGTGTTATGTACCACTTTTGCTCACGACTGTACATTTTGAGAAAGGGGTGAGGCAAGGCTGCATACTGTCGCCCTGCCTATTTAACCTATATGCAGAGTGCATCATGAGGAAGGCCGGTCTGGACGAGTCTTCAGCTGGAGTGAAGATTGCTGGAAAACATATCAACAACCTTAGATATGCGGATGATACCACTTTAATGGCAGAAAGTGAAGTGGAACTCAAGAGACTTCTGATGCGCGTACAAGAAGAGAGTGAGAAGTTTGGGCTTAAACTGAACATTAAAAAGACGAAGATCATGGCGTCTTGCCCTATCAAGTCCTGGAGCATCAATGGACAAGAAGTGGAAGCTGTGACAGATTTTCTGTTCTTGGGCGCCAAGATTACCTCGGAAGGAGACTGCAGCCATGAAATTAGGAGACGCCTGCTTCTGGGAAAGAGAGCAATTGTTAGCCTTGACCGCCTAGTAAAGAGCAGAGACATTAGTCTGCCAACCAAGATCCGTATAACCCGTGCTATGGTCTTTCCAGTTGTGATGTATGGATGCGAGAGTTGGACTGTGAAAAAGGCTGACCGCCGAAGAATTGACGCGTTTGAATTGTGGTGCTGGCGAAGACTCTTAAGAGTTCCTTGGACTGCCAGAAGATCAAATCAGTCGATATTGTCGACCATAAACCCTGACTGCTCATTGGAGCGTCAAATTCTAAAGTTAAAGTTCAGCTACTTTGGTCATCTGATGAGAAGAGAGGAGTCGCTGGAGAAAGATTTGATGTTGGAAAAGGTTGAGGGTCGCCGGAGAAGGGGAAGGCAGCGAACGCGATGGTTAGATGGCATTCTCGAGGCATTGCAGATGAAGCTATGTGATGTTAAGAAGATAGTGAGAGACCGGAAAGCGTGGCGTGACATGGTCCATAGGGTCACGAAGAGTCGGACACGACTGAACGCCTGAACTGAACTGTACATTTTGAATTGCACTTGTAGAATGATATACTGCAGATACTAGTGCATTGATATTCACCTGGGTCCTTTGTGAAATTCCTTTACACTTATGCAACTTTCTTCGCAATTACTGTCCCGTTCGTACTAGGGCAACTCATATTACTAAGTGTGACTTCCAATCAAAGAAAAGAATACAGTTTACAAATATCGACCTGGTGAAAATAGAGCCGATAACATTAAATTCACATTCTCATTACATCTAGTGTCTTTTTAAGCTAAACAATGTTATAATGACTAATGCCCGGCCTTGCACGTGAAGTCGATGTACACAGTTATTATAAAAGTACGTTGTCAAATTTCACGACGTGCAGCAATTAGCAGCTTTCCGGTTATTAATATACCGCACCGTCACCACAGATGAAAGTGTGCCATACAGCCTAAGCGGCGATCATTGAATGTTGGTTAATCAACTTCTGTTGCGACTGGTCAAGCAGCGCAAGGCAGCCAGTAAGTACCCAAAAGAGTTCCAAACACACTCGACACAGCCGCACTCCTCTAGGCTCAGTTCGCTAAGACGGACCGCGGAGCGGCAAGAGAACACCCGGGCTTTACTTCGACCGGTGGCCGCCGTCTCGCGGCTGTCTGGGGGGCTCTGTGATGGACACCCCAGCCACAGCACACGAGCGGCACAACAGCGCTGCCTGCAGCAGCGGCAGCAGCAGCCACCCGCGCCGGTCGCTCCTCCCTCGCGGCGCGCCGGCGCGCTGCGTTGGACTCGGCCCAACCCGTTTCCGGCGCGCGCGCGCGCTGCCGCCTCCAGCGCCGCCAGCCGCCCTGCGTCGCAAATAACTCAGTCACTGTGTCGACAGCGACTGCGAGCGGCCGTCGCGAGCGACGCCCGGGCGACTAGCTACACGCTCTCGCGCTGTGAGAGACGCCGCTGTTCAAAGCCGGACCTTGAGGTTGCCGGACGCCATGCACCCGATGCCGCTCACCTGCTGAAGGAGCACCTGCGCAAGCCCCGCCGCCGACACCCCCGGGCACCTGCCAGCTCCTTTACCGCCGTGCCGGGTCTCCCCCCGCCACTCCTTTTGAAGCTACCCCACCGGCGTGCTACTGCTCCCTGCTTGGTTCTTTTCATTTTGCTGCTTCCCCATTCGCGTTTTGTGCTCGCCGCGTTTTGTGTGTGAATGCCACCGGGCGGTCTTCTGTTGCTGCGTGAGTGCCGTTGCTGCTGTTGTTGCTGTTTTGCACTTGTGTTGGGCTGCTGAGGAAGAGGAGAACGGAGGATCCCCCAGCGCTGATGCATCGTCCCGTGAGCCGGGTGGCCGCGCCGGCGGACCACGGTTCGGCCTGACTACCATCACTGCTGCTTCCCCGATCGCCGTAGTAGTGTGTGTCGTCGTTCACCGCGTGTGGTGCCTTGGCGTTCGCCGCTCGGACGCCTGGCTCGGTCATTTTGCGGCGAGATCGGACGGAACCGGCTGAGCCATGATTATCTCCAAGGATCTGTTCATACTGGGCGACGAGTACCTGACCATGCCCAGGCAGGACAAGTACACCGTCTGCTCGAACAGGAGGTCAGTGACACTACTGTTCATTTTCTAGTATCTGTCATTGAAGATGCTTGTGCGCGCCCACGAACATGTGGAGCCCGCCTCAGTGTTATCCCTGGCTACTTTTTACGCTGGTTCTCCACGATTGTATTCCTTCAAATAAATTTATTTCGGCGGAAGCAGAGATCTCGAGCGCACGTGGGTCCGTTGTTTCTGTTTTGACGTTTATGGGTTGTATAGACGGTCCTACGCTGTCAGTCTTTCGTCGCTTTTCGCCTTCGTTGCTTCGAGTGAAAGTTAGTTTAACACTTGAAAAGGAAGTCTGGCGTAAACAAGAAGAGTTCGTTGTCGTAATGGGCCGCGCTGGAGACTGACAATAGTTGCTGTCAATTTTCATCGTCGTCTCTGGCCATCTCGTAAACGGAGAAGCCTGTTTCAGAACTGTCCTCGTCGCACCTTAGCTGCTGTCACTCTCATCATCGTTCTGCCGTTTTCCGGAGGCGGGGGCCCGAAAGCGAAAGGCGAACGCGGCCGCTTTCTCACGCTGTCAGGAGCAAATTTGCCGCTCTGCACATACGTACACAAGTTAGCGCGTTTGCAGTGACCAGCACGTTTCTCTCTCCTTTTTTACTTTTTTTTTCATCTTTCTGTTTACTCTTCGGAAAAATGTCTTGCTCTCCACCGGAGCGATCGCTGGCACGGCGTGCAGTGCGAAATCTCATCCGATAGTACACTGCCCTACGGCGGGAGGTTTCACCGCCCTCCTCTTCCTCCGCGGTGCTCTCTCTATCTCTCTCTCTCTTGCGCTCTCCTCATCCCCTCTTCTATAACTTTGCGCCGTCGGCTGCACAGACTGAGTTGCTCCATCCCCCCCTCCCACCCCCATCATCTTGCGTTCCCCCTCTCTAGTGCCGTGCGCGCTCGGAGTTCTTTGTTGTTTATCTCGGTTTGTCTCTTTTGCTTCAGTTATTTTTTTTTTTTATCACGTCCCCCGGCTTCGCCTCTGGCTGGCGCGGCAGTACGCCGGGTGTGTGTGTGTGCGCTTGCTGCTGCTCGGCTGTTCGCGTCACGTCCCCTCTCCTTCGCTCGGGCGCATCTCGCCTTTCGAACTTGACTCCGGTCGCCGATAACGCCTCAGGCAGTACCTTACCGCCTTGCACGCGTGGCAAGGATTCGTCCAAGGTGTCACGTTGGCCGCGACTCGTCGGCAATGTACCTTCTCGTGGAGGCACCGTGAGTACATCCACTGTTACCACTACTGCAAGTGCGGCACCGTGTTCGCGCGTGCATCACTTCTCCGCGCGGGAATTTGACCAGAGGCACCTGTTCTAACTCTCGCCTGTTTCTAAACTCTTATCCACGTTTTCCTTTTCTTTTTTTTTTTTTTAACCAAGATGAAAGGCCACACCCGGTGTTTCCTGCTGATCAAGTAACTGCGCTCGGCGCTGACGCTTAGTTACGGTGCATCAGTTACACGGCGTAACTACGCATCACATCACCGCTGTTAGGAGCGCCTGGAAGCAGTTTTCGCACGCTTTTGCTCAGCGTGTTTTCTTTTTTTTTCTCTCTCTCTTTCGTTTTCGCTGCTCTGATCGACAGAGCGACCAAGGAAAGATACTTGACCTTGAGTCTGGCGTCGGCTCCTTTGGACCCGGTATGTGCGTGCCCGCGGTCAATTTATTTCTGTATAGCGTCGCAGCTTTATTCGTTCTGGTTGGGAGGCTTAGCAGACAGCGAAAGCGAGACCGCTTGTGTGAGATCGCAAAGCCATTTCATGGAGCAGAGAGATAGAGAAGAAAAAAGAAGTCGACGAAGCCAAAAACCGGCGTTGGGGTAGGAGCTCCAGCGACGGCCGCTCCGCGGCATATGGTTAATCTTCCCCGCTTGCTTGTTTATTTCTGTCCTGTCGCCGTCGTACGAGACTCCCGCTCGGGTTGCACCTGCTATCGGGCCGCCGGCACGGCTTGAGCTAGTGTACTTACGAAAATACCGACGCCGCCCGAGGCGGGTCTACGATACGCCTTAATTGGTCGCAAACCACGCCGGTGCGTACTGCGAAATGCCTGGCCGCATTGATTGCCGCGTGCAGCGGGCATCGGCGTGCTTTGCAGCTGCCTCCGCCGAGGCCATGCGCCGTGTGGTCGTCTAAAGAAGGCCTCTCCGATCTGACACACGCTTCTCTACTGGCCCGACGGCCTGCTTGCTGGCCGAGGAAGTTCTGCGAGGAGGGCAAGAGAGCGCTTTGGGAAAGCGAGGAAGAGACGCGGAGTGGTTCCGAAATCGAGAGTCAGCGGAGGGAGGCGGGGAGGATGGCTGCTCTACAAAAGCTGGTTCCTTTAATCGACATGCAGGAGCGCGCGTCGCCGCTTCGTTCAGTGTTCGGGCGGGGAAATGCATTGCGCGAGCTCGGGGTGTGGAGCCGCTTCTTGCTTGACTCTTATCTCTTCTTGTACCTGCCTTCTTACCGTGCTATTTTACAGGTGTGTGTATGTGCGTGTGTCACCTTTATTTTGTTTGTATTTTGTAAACTGTCCTGAAGGCGGTCACAGCGGGCGTGCCAGATTGGTCACTAGTCCTCGTTTTGCCCTGTGCACAGCGGTATCGGGAAAGCACTCGCAGCACCTCGCTGCCGGAGTTTTATGAACTGCGGTGTTTAACCTGAAGCCACACAGGCTATGAGGCAGGTCATAGTGGAGGGCCGTGAATTCATTTAGATTATCGCATGCCGGCCGGGTCGGAGGTGTCTCATGACGGGCGCCCAGCACAGACAGCTGCTGCTAGGTCTTCGGCGCTAAAGTGTTGACGGCGCTGTGGGTAGCAGCATAGTTAGCGTTGAAAGACGAGGCACGTGAATAGTAATTAATCCACATTCTAGTTCGTTGTGCTGCTTCCTTGCTATGATGGTTCAGTGCGTCTAGCAGCACGTGTAGGGCGTGTTGGCACAGCGCGTGGGGCCTGCGTATATGCTACACTTCTCCCAGGTATAGAGTCGCAACCAAGGCGCCCCAATGTTTGTTTCATAATTATATCCTTCCAATACACCTCTGCAACGGTTTAGGCTTCGGGCAGCGCAGTTTGTTGCACTTCTGTTTTTGCAGCCGTTCTGTAGAGCCAGCCTATGGAACATGCGTGGCGATGGGTAAGCAAGGCTGTCTACCCATCGCTGTGTCTTTCCGAATGGCTCACGCCGGCACTAAGCTTAAGCAATGGCTGGGCACACTATTGGCGCAAGTCTCCGGCTAGGCAGCTGGCGTATACCGGGCGGGAAAACACAGCACAGGGATAGCACGCTGCAGTTGCAAGCGCGCCGTCCCTAAGAAAGCAAACGAGCAATTTAGGCCTCCAGTTGAATTCTCGCTAGGATGTAGCGCCATTTTTCATAGTTCTCAGACCGCCGGGTGCGCTTCGGAAACACGTGGTCAAAGCTCAGGGGACCTCCCAAAACATTCCGAAGCTCTGAAGGGGAGGGTAGGTTTATATAGGCAGGTAGTACGTTTTCAATTCTTCTCTACCCAGAACTTTGAACCCTGGCAACTTTTGAAAATATGGCCCCTGTTACTTTCGCCCCGTGTACAGTAATAGGCAACAAACGTTTGCGGGGATGAGAGGTCATAGAAAAATATTTATTTTTGCGCTGGAAAAGCAGGTTGTCACATGCATGACAGGGCGTGCATGCTGTCTCTGCTCGCCAGCTTACTATCCGGCGAAGCAACGCGGAAATAATTTTTTTTCCACGAATCCGCATCCCGACCGATTTTCGTCCAAGGCTTCACACTTTTGTAGCGGTCGCGCCAAATGGCCGTTTACTTGGCCAATAACCTTCTTCCCCGCTCATCCTCGTCCTTCTGGCGAGCTTTCTTGTTTTGTTAATTACTCCCAGACGTGTCTCCTTCTTTGGGACTCAACGACTACGCCTACCCGCTCGTTTCGGCCCTACGTCTTTTCTTTTTTTTCTTTTTTTCCCCCTCCTTGCCCACTGACCTCGGCTTCCCCGGGAATCGGTTGAATGGTGGCTGTCTCCGGTTCCCAGTGAGGCGAAAAAGTGGTAACTGCGGTTTGGCGCCCGTGCTGGTCGTTTACCTCCATCTGGTACTAATCGCGTGTTCCGCGTACCTATACCGGCGCGAAGGCTTGTCGCCACGGGGTCCTTTTTTTTTCTTCCAGGTGTCTTCGACCGCGCCTCGCGGGGAGTATAGGGGTCGTTCATTTCGGAAAGGTGACAGTCGGTCACTCGGTCGCCGTTCGCTGAGCGGAGTCAGCTCTGTTCGTCCAGTCCTCTCGCGGGTCGTGGCTTGAAGAGGTATTACTGCGTCTTTGGCATCTCTGTTGGCATGGGTAGCTGTGCCATCGCCGTCTCTCCCGGTGCGCCGATGGATTCGCTTCGACTAGCCCCTGCACCACGTCTTTCCGAGTAAGAAGCGTCGTTTTCACTTTGTTGTAGCGAAACCCCGCTGCCACGATTTTACCCCATTCACGTAGCATTGTGCGAACGAACGACAGGAATGACCCCCGAGATTCGGGCACCGGTAATCATTGAGGCTACGCTGGTAACCGTTAGGAGTGAACATTTTCGGGTCTTAATATGTGATCATACAGATTCAACAGGTCTCCCGCGCTCAGCTTGGGCAAGATGCCGCTTGGATCGGAAATTACCCTAGTGCGCATGGCAGATTATCCAAACGCTCGAAAGGTGCATGAAATGCTCCCTCTTTTTCCAATTCGACCTAAATTGTGTCGTGCGTTGATAACTGATGGCCATTGTAATATTGCTATTTATTAGCTGTCTGGTGCTTAATATAGCCCCGAAATGCGCGCTCGTCGGAAGTGCGCGAGATCGGTCCTGGGAAGATGCGCCCTCGGCTATCGGCGGACTTTGCTCAACTTTGCCCAATTATTGAAGAATAGTGCACAAGCAAAGAAGTGTAGACAGAACAAGGGAACTGTTGTATTATTTATACCTGACATTAATGTCAGCCTTCTCTCACAATTAATATTTCCCTTTCTCAATGTTTTGCCACCTCTGTGGCGATGTCTGCAGCCGGTGACCTCTGGCGAGTCACTTCGGCGCGATTGACCTTTGACTGCCTCGGCAGAGAAGTACGTGTGCCGTGACGCGAGTAGCGGCACTGCATGGCTCGAGCTCCGTATCCCGCTGCTGCGCGCGCTTATCACCGCAGGGCAACAACGGATGCTGGGGCAGAGAGAGAAAAAATATAGAAAACCGACCTTCCTCCCTCGTCACTGCTTTTCATTCTGAGGAGCTGCGCACTGTATCTCGATAAGATGATTCGGGGCCACTTTTATGTACTTGAACTGAGGGCTTCTTTCATGAGTGCGACCGCGCGGGCTCGTCGACTCCGCGTTAGGGTGGCTATAGCCGCGTCTTCTGAAGTTGTCGAACTCGTAGGATTCGATTACTGGGAGGCTTAGCGCGGAACAGACAAGAACAGGAGAGGCACACAGGACGAGCGCTAACTTACAACTGAAATTGGAAGGGGATAATGTACGAACTTGAGGAGAAAAAAAAAAAAAAAGAAATGTGCGCGTGCTCAATAAAGCGCTGAATTTGCATGACTGGAAATATAATCCAAACTGAACCAAGATAATCTAGGGCCACCCAAAGGCAAATAAAACAGAAAAAAATAAAGAAGAAATACCGGAAGCATACCGCTCGTCCTGTGTGCCTCTCTTGTCCTTGTCTGTTCCGCGCTAAGCCTCCCAGTAATGTCTTACCAACTATCCCAGGACTCTACTTTGCTCGTAGGATTCCTTCTGTTCTTTTTTACTTTTCTTTTTTATTAATTTGCTTTTCACCTGCGTGTCACCAAATTCTGTGTTTATTTCCTTTGGACATATCGTTTTTATTACAGTTCTACAAAGCGTGTCGGGGGTTGTCTATAGTGCACAATGAAGATTTTTTTTATTTGTCACGTTCGCCTCAACATGTCTATCATATATGCATCTATCCATGCGTTATTCGTTGTGATACCTGAATCACTCACGAGTAAAATACCTTTCCAACGCCTGTATAAGCAGGCGCGCTGCGTGTGCGCCTTATGTATATAGAGTTCTAGGTGTAACATCATTTCCTTTTTTTTTTTTTTTTTCTCGCCATCTCGTGGGCGTCTTTTTCTGTGCGCGCCGTATGCGCAGTTCGTGTTCGTCCGTGTGTGGCGCTTTTAGTTTACATTACTGAGTTCAATACGGAGAAGCACTAAATGTAATCGGTGCATTCTAGCGATCTTCCGGTTATAAGCTATTTTCAACACGAGGGACCGCGGTGTATGGAGTCAGACGCAGAGTTTGACTGTTCTGCTTCTGCATTAAAATCTAGTACATGATCATGTCTAGTAGCTATGAAGACTCCTCTATGCCACACGTTTGGTTAGTGTCATTAAGAAACTATTCAAGAGCTGAAGTTTCAAATACGAAAGTCTTGCTTGAGGTGACGTCAGTGTTACACGGACTTCTTTTCATCGGGTTTCCGGTCCTGTGCAGTTCGCACCTCACTGCTGACGTTTTCCCGATGGCTGTCGCCGGAGAAAGATCACTTCTGAGCTTGTCGGCGGCGCGCCTGCTCCCTGCGAGCGAGCTGAATCGAGCCGATCGGGACTCGTCCTCAGCCGCCAATGTTATACCTTCTCCTGGTGCACACAGGGTGCCTGCTCGCCTTCTGACCTTCCCACGGGGAGAAAGTGGCTGTTTTATAGCTTACCCCGCATAAGTGCGCTTGACGATAAGTTGCCCGCGCTGATGCAGCAGCCACAGCATCTGTCGGTCCCCACCGTCTTCACTCCCCTCTTTTTTTTTTTTTTTTTTTTTGCACCACCGGAGACTGGGTGCACATTTATATTCCACACTTGACCGCGCGTGAAGTTTTAGGTCACGTAGCTTTCTCTTCAGCAGCAGCTTATCGCGTTATGAGGGGAGAGGAGAACAGCGCCGTAGGCATGCAGCGGGCCTGTACCTGTGCAGAGCTGCATCGGTTGAGTACTTAGTCCTTCCACCCTTTTTTTTTTTTCTTTCTTTCTTTCGGCGTCTTCTTCGAGTGTTGTCGCCACTTCCTGCGATCGCTTCGCGGACGTCTGTCTACAAAGCGCTCTGCACGCCGCTCCGGCGAAGTCCTGGCGCAGATGTCTGTCGGCGCATCTCTCCGGTACACTAAAATAGGAGGCGACTGAGCTAGACTGAGACGGAGTTGGGCGGAGATAAGGAAAAAACAAAACCGGGTGCGAAAAGCAAATACGGGGAGACTGTTTTCATTGTATTATTTGTCTGTGCGCCGCTCTCACGGAGGCATCAGCAGCTGGAACCATAAACGAAAGGGGGGGGCTCATTAACTGCCTGCTCGCATGCGGCGGCCCTCCTCTCCCTTCTTTACTCCACGCGCATTGCGCACCGCCTCTTCTCGGCCGTCGCGTGTCGCCAACCTTCTTTTTCAAGGGCGCGTCCGGTGACCGGCCGAGATACTTCTGGAGCGGAGAGCAAAAGCAGTGCAGAACGATAATACTCGGCAGCGAATTGATAGCCAGCAAATTGTATTTGTGCCAAGGCAGAACTAAGAATGAAGAGAGCGAAAAATGAAATATTCGTTTCTCAGTGGAGAGTAGGGAGGCAAGAAAGAGGCTCTGCGTCTGCACGCTATGTTGCAGTGCGCGCCTGACTTACGTGTGCAACAACCGCCACCGCGTTTGTCGCCGTTTCTATTTCATCTTGTGTTCCTCAAACCCTTTTTTTTGTTTTCTTTTTTTAGTGACACCGAGTGTGCTAAGAGAGCGAATTCGTGGTGACGGTGTCTCTTCATCTCTCAGCATCGACGGAAAAAAAAAAAAAAAAAAGATAATAAAGACAAGAGGAAGAAATAGAGAAGGAATGAAGGAAAAACAAGATAGAAGGATGGCGAGTGTGCGCAGCGTGGAGGAGGGCTGAGCGAGAGAACGCGGGGACAGGGGGCGGAAACTACAGTGCGCTTCGACGAGAAAGGCGCGTAAAAACCCGCATCCTCCTGCGTCGTCGCGTCACACGCGCGCGCGCGCACGCACGCGAGGCGGTGTCTGGGCTGGCGCGGCGTCTCTTTTTCCCAGCTGAGCTCGTCTCCATACTTTACTTGAGGCGCAGCAACAGCAGCAGGGAGCAGAGGCCACGTCGTCCGCGACGGCTGTCCGACTGGTTCAGTTGCCTGCATGCCTGCTCCCCGCTGACGCGATCGCCAGTTGTCCGCGCACTTATCTCCGTGTGCGTGGGTGTTGTGAGCCTGTGTGTCGCTCTGTCTTCAAGTTCCTTTCCCGATTCCCCTTCGAACTCGGCGCGTGCAACCTCGCGAGGTTTCGCTTCACTCGCTCAACAACTCCTGGAGATAACCATGTCGGGTCGGCTGGAGTGTAGGTTTTTAAAAATGTGATGGCGTTGGGCCCTGTTTCCTACGCTCTTAATCTGGTTCCACATAGGTTCCACTTATAACCGGAACGCATCCGGAACCAGATTAAGAGTCTATGGAAAGCGTTCTGTCGGCTTTGTAGGAGAGAAATCACTGGCATAGCTCTGGTAGGTGTTGCCAGCTGTCATGGTCATGCGCTCATTTGCCTTTTTGGACTGTGCGACATCATGAGACCACAAACATGGCCGAATTGGCAGGCGCTGCAAACATTGATTTCTCCTTTGAGATGGGAGTGTGGTATCGGAATCCAGCCTTCCGGGACCCGGCCAGTGGGTTTAGAGTTTGACACACTGCCCACATAGAGCACAAAAGGCAGGCTCGTTCGTATACGGCTTGGTTAAAGCGGGACTTTATACGTGCCGGGCGGTCTTTTGTATGATGTGATAGAGGCCAAAATAATCAGTGGTTAAGCGTATATCAAAGTGCATGAAGTAACTGTACGCGAAAGACCATCGCCAAGGGAAGGAGGCAAACGGAAGCCATCGACGCTAGCTGTCGCGTAAGATGGAGGTTATATAAGTGTCCCCACCCGTTTGTGTCCGTTATGTGAAATGGTTTGACACTACCACGCCACGGTAATTTATCTTCTTTCTGTTTTCTTTGGATGGCTGTTCTTTTCTTTTGTGCTCTTTTTTTCTTCTCGTCGCCGGATAGCCGGCCTGGCGCTGTGGGCACCTTGATATATATTTTAAGGGATTGAAAGTAAATCGCTAAAATCATTGTGGATGTACTCGTTTGGAGCTTTGGACTTCTTCCAGTCCGGCGCCCTCTCTCAGGTTCAAGAAGTTATGCTTCTCTGCCTTCGTGGTGAGCAATCCTCTTGTTGATTGGAGGGCGGGGGTAAATATAACTTCAATCCTGCTATTTTGACGTGGTGCTGCACTAATGGTTAAGTGTAATAGGCTAGTAACTAATGCATTGAATTAGTGATACTAACTGCAATAGATTAGTGGTAAATGCACCGACCAATCTCGACGGGACCTGAGATGCGAATACATGTTGGCGCAGTTAAGAGTTTGACTATTTGATCTTAAAGCCGTACAGGCATCTGCGTATACGTGTCAGCGTATAGTGCATAACATCGCTCTGTCCGAAAATAGGATGTCAATATTTCGAAGCATTCCCAAGCATAGTTTCCCTAGCGACAGTCTATGTAATTCCGATCTCAATAACTTCGTGACGACGATCAGAAAAAAAAAAAAAAAGAGAGAGAACGAAAAGAACTGCCACATTCAAGTGCGTTTGTCGGGTTTCTGTTGCAGCTTTCGGTGGCACTTGCGCGTACAACCGTATAGGAGACTGAAATACAATTCTAAGCCTGCAAATAGCAGCGCAAATGCGCTGATCCGCTCTATCGCCGAAACAATATAGAAAAAGCGAAGTGTGAGGTATTAAATAAATAAGGGCGTATTCTCACCGTGCCAGAAAGGCATCACGCTGGCCTTACAAAAGCAACCTTTCCTCGTCCAAGGAAGCTTGCACAATCAAACGACCTGCGACTGTGTAGGCGAAGAAGTATTGCGTTGCATACTATGTTACACGCCGCGAGGAAGCGGCTTTGAACCTGGCTCGCGCCTAGGGCCTAGTTCAGTTGTTATAAAACGGTGCCTCGCACGCGTACGTATGCATATAAATGGGTGGGAACGCGGGACTCAGCTCCCCCGCGGCTCGAGGAACTGTCGCCGCGCGAGCGTCTGCACAGCAAGCACGGAACAGCTATATAGTGGCGAGAAGAAACACGTTGTCTGGCAGGTTGCTTACGCAAGCGACCTTTCGTCGAAGCGGGTTGCTGCTGTGCGTTTCGCAATGAAAGATTGCGTGACTGTTACCGAGGAAGCAATAAGTTATAACGTCGCGGTTATGTCAGCCCCTTTTATGTGGGGACGCGGGCGACGCGACTTCCACGACGACTCGCTCGGAAAGCCGAAAAGTGCAAGCGTGCGAAAGAAACGTTTTTAAGTGGCGTTCACTTAATGCGAGACAAGCGGCGTCAGCGTCGCCGAATATTTGTGAATTGAGGCGTGGGATAGGGATCTTAACAGGGTTTATTTCGTGTTCGGTGGTTCCCATGGTAACGGAGTGGTCACATGACTCGCGCGTCATGTAGTTTATGATCATGACTCAAAGGCGAGGCAGTATTGGCCATTTTCGTTGGCCGCAGTGACGTAGCCGACGAAAATTGGTTGTACGACTCTAAAGCTGCACGCCGAGGTCATTTTGTGCTGATTACGACCAGGGGACTTGGGAGGGTGTTCATGTACTCAACCATATACCTGTAATGTGAGTATAGCTCTAGATTGGTCGAGTCGGGCTCTTATAGCTTCACGCTTCTTTGTGCAGTGTCCAAAAAACACTAAAAAACGCCTAACGTTGTTAGCATCAAACTTTTGGACGGTTGGACACAAGAAACGAACGACTAGGTCGCCCGTTTCGTGCTGTTTTTGATCGTGTCCGTCCTGTACTGCTTTTAGCGGAAATGTGTCCGGTGTTGATTATAGCTACCATGTGAGTTCCTTTGCTGACCTATAGTTAGTACTACATCTACTCACGGCCGGGTTTATGAGCACCTTTGGGTTGTTACGTTTCTCCACCGAGAAGTGGGACAGCTGACGCGGCCACCGCATAGCAACAGGCAGAACCGCGAGCGGATCGGCCATTTCGACGCCGTTCATCGGCCGCGCAACGCTTCCTCCCGCCGACAAGTCTCAGCGTGTTCCTGCCACGCGCCAAATGTGTGTGCGTGCGTGTGTGTGGGCAAACGCCGGCCAAGCCTGGAGCTCGTGAGAGAGGGAGCCGTCCTCGCCCGTCTGCAGGAGGTGGAGGAGATGAGGTCGGACCATCTGCGATTGAGTCATTCGTCGTGAACCAACATGTTTGGCTCTCCCTTTCTTGTGAGGGTTTACCCTTTCCCTGTGAAGTGGAAAAACTATAAAAAGCAGCGGCCAACTCCGCTGAGACAGAGACTACTTTGACGCGCCGTTGTTACGACGCTAGACACCAGCTGTGTGAGAGTGTCTGTAATCTCTCCGGGTCAGCTTCACTGCCCGTTTCTTCATGATGTTGCAGTAAAGGTTGTTTCGTTAAAAGACGCCTCGTCTTTGCTGGCACCTTTGATGCCGTCCGCCGTCCACGGAGCCGCCAGGCCAACGCTACCGAGAGGCCGCGCGCCGCAGCGGTACGCTACCCAGGCACACGCGACCCAAACCTAACAACTGGCGTCAGCGGTGGGTTGAGCACGCGACCACCAAATGTAACAATTGGTAGGCATCGGTGGGACGACCAAGCCGTAACCGTGGTCGGTGGGACGACGCGATACCGTCGTCCAACAATTGGTGAACAGCGGTGGGACGACGACGACCAAGCCGTAACCGTGGTTGGAGGGACGAGCCAGGCGATACCGTCGTCCAACAACTGGTGAACAGCGGAGGTACGAGGACGACCAAGCAGTGACCGTGGTCGGTGAAACGAGACAGGCCTGACCGAGGTGCAACATCTGGTGGGAAGAGCGGAGATGTCCGAGGCGTGACCCGTGAATCAAAGCAGCTCAGCGGAAAGGCGGGAGCAGTGCAACGAGCCCTGTGTGATGACTGGTTGCCTGCAGCGGAACGACTGCTTTGGATTCTTGGCTGCGAGGTTTGGTGAGTGCGGGACTTTCTTCTACTGAGTTTTGCCAGGCTTTTGTTAAGTAGAGAACAGAGCTGGTAATTGTGTTGTCGTTGTTGCTGGGTTAATTGCAGCAAGGCAATAGTGGGCAGTAGAGAAGGCAGCACTCGGAACAGCCATGAATTTGGATTTGAAGTCGTTGCGCAAACCGAAATTGCTGGAGCTTGCGGAGGAGTTGGGTCTGAATTTGTCAGACAAACTCAGAAAACCAGAAGTGTTAAAGGCTATTCTTGCGTTGGAAGCTGAAGATGACGAGCTTTTGGAATGCCTTGAGATCATTGACGAACGTCATGAGAAAGAGGAACGTGAACGTCGCGAGAAAGAGGATCGTGAACGTAGGGAGCGTTACGAGAAAGAGGACGCCCGCGTAAGCAAACTGATACAGCTGGAGATTTCAGCACATGGAATGAGCGTGGAAAAGGTTAAAGCTTTTAATGCCATTCATTGTAACAGTTCAATACCGCGAGACGGTCCGCCACCGTTCCTCATCGCCGAGGATATGGCAAAGTATTTGGCAGACTTCGAAAGTGTCTGCAGAAGTAAACGTTTCGAGCGAGATAGTTGGGCGCAGATGTTGGTAGCTCTTCTCTCCGCTGAAGCGTCGGAAGAAATCAAGCGATTGGTTGGCGACCGCTTGAAAAATTATGCTGAACTAAAAGAGTCATTGCTGATACGATATCAGATAACGCCTCATGATCTTCGGAAAAGATATGAGAGCGAGAAACATTGTAACGAGGCATACTTTGATTTGGCCTATCAGTTGAAAGCCGCTGTAAGCGAATGGCTAAACAGTGCGGAAGTTCCGGAGCATATCGAATTTGCACCGGAGTGTGAGAAACAGCTTGGGGAAACGGCCGAGCAATGTGACCGCAGTAGTAAGCCGACCGATTCTCGAACAGAAGAGCATCGTGTTACCTTGGTCGAGCCACTAGCTGAGAAGGTTAGCGCCGGCTCCAACGGCGAGAAATCCGCAGGGACGCTGTCCAGCGAGGTGAACTGCATGCCGACCCAAGTAGCTGTAGGAGATACAGTTCCATCAAATGAGAGTGGGGAACTGGTAGTAACTGAACCGTCTCTCGAGTCGAAAGCAGAAGCTTGTGTAGAGCTCGACGGAGATGGAAATGAGCTAGAAAAGAAGAAACTTTCAGTTTCCGAAATCAGCTGTGTCGTAGAGCAGGGCACGCAGAAAAACGAAGTGCCGATCAGGGAAACTGCTCAGCCCGCGAGTTGTGATCAGCCAGGGCAGACCGACGAGGAGTGCGCGTCCGCTGTAGAGAGCGAGACTTGCGAAGGCGACAGCGAACGACCAGAGCAGAGTCAGAATAGTTCGTGCTCCGAAACCACGCTAGGTTGTATTCGCGAAAGCAACCCCAGTGCGAACGCGGACGTGGCACACATGACCCTCACGCAATCCGAAGCGCCCCAGCTGTCGAATGAGCTTGATCGTGCGCCGGTTAGCGCTGAGCAATGCGGCTCATCGGAGGACCCGTGTAACGTGAGTGGCGAGCTGCCAGAGGAAATGCCTAGCTTGAGGGCTGGCATGAGCGGTTGTTCGGATTTGAATGAAAGTGAGTCAAGCGATGCAGCCGCGGCGCCGCCAGAGGAAATGCCTAGCTTGGGGGCTGGCATTAGCGGTTGTTGTTCGAACTTGACAGAAAGTGAGTCATGCGCTGCTGGCCGCGAATCAGACGCGGCGCCGCACTTTGACCACTTTGACGACACCGGTGTCCTACTAGCCGAAAGAAAGTAGGACTAGAGTATTCAAGTGCTGCCACCGAAAAACGCGGAAAGGCAGGCGCGAGAAAGAATGCTGCCATCGTAAGGAGGGCAAACGATTGCAGAAAGAAAGCAGAAGGCTAGTACTCCTGTGCTGCCGACGAAAAACGCGAAAGGGCAGGCGCGATAAAGAATGCTGCCATCGTAAGGAGAGGACACTCAAACGATTGCGAAAAGAAAGCAAAACGCCTGTGTTCCAGTGCTGCCGCAGAAAAAAGCGGAAAGGCAGGCGCGAGAAAGAATGGAGCAAGTGTAAGCTATCGCGAAAGAGAAAGCGACTATCCCAAAGGCACAAATGCGCCCGTGCCCAGAAAATGCGTGACTGGTGCGCAACCCGTAAGGAGAGGGATAGATTGTTCAGAAAAGTGAGTGACTTATGCTCATGTGTTTCTTCGCACAGAGACAGGAAGGTAAGGTTGCTCCGTGAAACGGACAGCCGAAGCTTTAGTGAAAAGGGGCTTAAGTCGAAGCCCATAACGTGAGAAGAAGCCTCAGTTTTCACTTCTTGGTGTTTTTCTTCCTGGCCTAGGATTTTAAACATATTGCATTGTATTATTTTTGTTTGAAGGGACGTTTTTGAAAGCACAATTTTCAAATTTGTGGAGGCGTTCCGAGTGCTGCTGAGCTGCCCTTTAGTATAGATTGGGGCATAAGAGGGAAATAGTCTGGCATAACTTAGTGAAGATTGTGCCGTGCTTGCTGGCTGACCGGTTGAGTCTTTAGCGTGGTTGTGACGTTGTGGGTTGCCAGAAATCTCTCCTGAAGACAAGTTGCAGAGTGCCTTGGAAACCCGGACTTGCCAAGGACTTCTTCAGGCTGACTGGCTCAAGAGAAACAGCTCAAGAGAAACAGAGTCGGACGACCCCGGTTAGCAGCAACATCCCGATCCCTCCGGACAGCGGATGCAGTCCCCTGCCCTTCGGGATCTCCCTTCCCCGGCGGGGCAGTCTGTTACGTTTCTCCACCGAGAAGTGGGACAGCTGACGCGGCCACCGCATAGCAACAGGCAGAACCGCGAGCGGATCGGCCATTTCGACGCCGTTCATCGGCCGCGCAACGCTTCCTCCCGCCGACAAGTCTCAGCGTGTTCCTGCCACGCGCCAAATGTGTGTGCGTGCGTGTGTGTGGGCAAACGCCGGCCAAGCCTGGAGCTCGTGAGAGAGGGAGCCGTCCTCGCCCGTCTGCAGGAGGTGGAGGAGATGAGGTCGGACCATCTGCGATTGAGTCATTCGTCGTGAACCAACATGTTTGGCTCTCCCTTTCTTGTGAGGGTTTACCCTTTCCCTGTGAAGTGGAAAAACTATAAAAAGCAGCGGCCAACTCCGCTGAGACAGAGACTACTTTGACGCGCCGTTGTTACGACGCTAGACACCAGCTGTGTGAGAGTGTCTGTAATCTCTCCGGGTCAGCTTCACTGCCCGTTTCTTCATGATGTTGCAGTAAAGGTTGTTTCGTTAAAAGACGCCTCGTCTTTGCTGGCACCTTTGATGCCGTCCGCCGTCCACGGAGCCGCCAGGCCAACGCTACCGAGAGGCCGCGCGCCGCAGCGGTACGCTACCCAGGCACACGCGACCCAAACCTAACAACTGGCGTCAGCGGTGGGTTGAGCACGCGACCACCAAATGTAACAGGGTGTAGTAGCGCAGCGCACACTGTTGTAGCCTCTTATACCAAATTATACTTGTAAACTTAGCGCGAGTGTTAATTTAATTTCTTTAAATTAAGTTTATTGTAATCGTCCATTGCGTTAGCTGTACAGTAGCAGCCTTTTAGGGAACATATACTGATACATGCTGTTATATTTTGCGTGCACGCTTCTCTCGATAAGTATCATATGGAATGCACGGTTTGCGGGTACACTCGAATGGAGAGCAGCCCCGAGTCATCTGCGCGGAGACTCGGATATGCGCGGAAACTGGCTTAATTCCTATGGTGTTTTGCCGCAAGCCCACTGTCTGTGCTTCTCCCGAGAATCGGTGTAGTAGTTGATATACCGCGCTACGCGGCGGTTGACGGTTGCGCCTCTTCTGCCTTGTTATTTATGTACATATATATATTTTTTTTTTTTTTCACGGCGACGGTCATTACAAGGGTGCACAGCTCGATTTTGTCGCCACCCACTTGAAAGATCTGCGGCCGGCATCTTGGTCACGTACTTGCCTTCACGAAGCGTCGTAAATATAGCGCTGTAAAAGAAGACGGTCGCCGAATCGTTGTCCGTCGTCGCCGAGGACAAATAGGGGTCATGTGGGTACCACACATATTAGACGACGACATCTTTCAGTAACCGAATTTTTATATTTTCGTTTATATATATATATATATATATATATATATATATATATATATATATATATATATATATATATATATATATATATATATATATATATATATTTAACGTACTTGGCCGCTTAAAAAATATTAGAGCGAAGGGTACGCTTCATTTAAAGAAACATTTTATTAGACTCGACGTTTCGATCGGAGACCGATCTTGAGAAAGATCGGTCTCCGATCGAAACGTCGAGTCTAATAAAATGTTTCTTTAAATGAAGCGTACCCTTCGCTCTAATATATATATATATATATATATATATATATATATATATATATATATATATATATATATAACCAAGGTAGTTCAGGGGGTCATGCGGGACGCTATAAACGACAGTATAAAGGCCTTCGCCTTAATATACGCGGCTTGTTACACGTAGTAACCAGGAGCGAGGGTGGTATAACGACTGTGACATTGCGCTGGCGTGCGAGGTATATGAAAGCGAAAAAAAAAAAAAAAAAAGAACTGCACAAAAGAAAGTAGGCTATTTTTCGCGGCAGAGCTGAAATTATCCTAGCGATAGGCGAAGGCTCTCGGAGCAGTTTTGTGCTGGGCTCGCGATCGCGGGAGATTACCACAGCCGTGTGAAATCGGCCTACGAAATAGTTGTCTCTTAGCTGTTATTTTGCCGCGCCAGCCTTGCTAACCTTTCTCTCCTTCAGTTATGCGAGACCCAGCTATAAGTGTGCGGTCGATGTCGCTGTCGGTTGAAGACAAAAGAACTGCGCTGTGCTGTAGGCATTCGTGGAAGACTGAGTCGCAGGGACGCAAAAGGGGGAGAGGAATATGGGAGGGGAGCGTGCTGTTTCGGCGAGCTCAAGACGACGGCCCGAGATGGGAATCTGTCGGCGCGTCGCGGTCGGGGTGGGCCTGTTTTGCATCCTGCGTAAACGGCGGCGGGTGGTTCTGGGATGGAAATTATTCCCGAGCCTGATTGCTGTCGCTCGGGTTCAGAGAAACAGAAAGATAAAAGAAGGTGGGGCTCGTCAACGTGAACGGCTTGTAAGCGATCGGTAGCGAAAAGAAATGCGGGTAATCTCAACTTTCTTTAGGTTTCTTTTTTTTTTTTGGGGGGGGGGGGGGGGGGGGGGTTCTGCCCGGCGCATCGGACGAAATAAGCGGCCAGTATATATCGGCGACATGCGCGTCACGTGCGCCACTGTAGAGGGGGGAGAAAATTAGGGGCGACACAGGCAGGAGTCGCAGGACACACACAGGATGGGACTCGACGGTCAGCACGCGACGCCGGTGGGGCGGCATTTGCATGGTGCGGAAGGGCGGTTGGGTAGGCAATCGTAGCCAGGAGAATCGGGGGTGGTGGTCCGCCCGATTTTAAATCGGCTCGAGAGGAGAAAGGGCCGTCAGTCGCCGCAGTTTTTCAAGGTCGCGCGCATCAGCAGGCTCGTGCGATAAACACGCAGTGTGACAGCGCGGCGAGGGGGAGGTGTGGAGAGCTTGCGTGCGGTTTTGCACCGCGGCCGCCGCTGCCGCTTGCGGTCCGACGGTCGGCGACGGCGCTGACGTAGAGGACGCTCTCTTTTTTTTTCTTCTTCCACACGCTGGAGAAGAAGCGCCGCGCGGTGACGTAACGCGGGCCGTGTGCAAGTGCTTCACTTTGGCGCCTAACATCTGCCGTTTGCGCTTGCAGTGCGCATTATGGAATGCAGTGCATTATTGCTTGTTGGTCTCCTTTAGTGGTGCATCCGTTCGACGTCCTTTTTCGCGTGGCTGTTTACCTTTATCCGCTGCCCGAATATAATGATCCCGACCCGCTAAAGTGGAAACGTGAAGGGAAGCCGCAGCAACTATATAATTTATCGACGAACACCTTCACCAGGATGCGTGGGAAGGGAAAGTGGAGGAGGTGAAAGGAGATAGATGCGAAAGTCCCGGATGGTGCCAGTGTGGCGGTGAGAAACGCGTACGCTTTCTGCAACGGGGAGTTACATGTCGCAGGAGTGGGAGTAGGGCCCTTATAATTCACGACCCGCTGTGACGGAGGAGCCAGGATTAATTTTGACCGCTCGGAGTTCTCCTTAACCTGCTTTGACATCGCGCAGTGCATATTCGCATTTCGCCTGCGTTGGAACGTACTGTCCCTGCGACCGGCATTCTGTCTCTCGACCTCGCTTCCTACGGTCTAAACGTCGTGGCTACTGCGCGACCGCGGCTGGATGTGAGACGGACTCGGACCTATCTCGCGGTATGCCTCAATCCAACACACGTAACCGTGGACTTTATACTACGAGGCAGCCGTTCATGCCTGCTTCCCAGCTTGCCCGCAGCAGTATACACCGCGAACGTGTAATTAATAGCCCGCGAGACGGGCGGAAAGGCGTATGCAGCGTAGACGACAACGCGAGAAGACGAGACAGATCATTACGACAGGCCGCGCTGTCGACATGGGTTCCCTACAATCCGCGCTGAGGTGGTTCTTTCGCCCCAACGCCGAGAGCGCAGACGCATCACCGCTTCTCATTTAGCGCGCGGTCGCTTGGTATTAGATGAATGACACCAGGAGGGGAACTGGGCTGACGACTGCGCCCGGCTAAAAGGAAGGACGAGAAAAAAAGGGATGCGGAAAGAACGAATGAAAAAAGGCTGGGAGTGGGACGGAGCCCATACAGACAGCTCGACGGCTGCCGGAGAGCGGCAGACAGAGTCGTAGCGGAGCGTTGCTTCGGCGGTGGCGTAACACGGAGAGTGCGTAGGTAGAAAGCCTCCTTGGCCAAGGAGAGCGGGGCTGGCGCGGCGGGAGTAAAGCAAGCATTGTCGCGTCTCCGAAAGAGAAAAGGTGAGGGAGGAAGGGGAGGTGAGTCGAGGAGATTCCCCGGGTGCCGTCTCCTGGAAGAGGAGATGAGTAGGGCACCTGCGCGCGCACTGCCGCCGCCTCGTTCCTCCCTCCTGTGTACTACTCACCCGCTCCTTGCGGGCCTGCGCATAGCGGCGTCTCCGGGATCTCGTCTCGGATGAGGATGTAGCGTAAGAAAGGAGACGGACGCACGGTGATGAGACGATGGGCTTCGCAGGAAATCCGCGCTGCCCCGCTCTCCAGTCCAAGGTCAGCCCGCAGGGAGAAAGCGTGCGAAAAAAAAAAAAAAAAAAGGAAAAGAGCGAACGAAAGACGTGTCAGTTAGCGGCGGCAGTGTGGCTCACGCGCCTAGAACATTGCTTCACAGGAACGCGATTGAGGGCGAGGTTGGTTTTATCTTTCATTTTTATTGCCATGGTTTATCAGTTAGTACTAGCGCTGCCGTGTCTAATAATAATACTAATTGGTTGACACGAAAGGAAGGGCGCTGTATCTGTCACACGTTTTGTGGACACCTGAACCGCGCCGTAAGGGAAGGGAGGAAAGTGGCAGTGAAAGTGGAAAGAAAGAAAGAGGCGCTGTGGTGGTGGAGGGCTTCGGTGACATTTTGACCACCTGGGGGTCTTTAACGCGCAACACACGGACGCAAAATTTATTATTATTCATAGAAATGAAGCCGCAGGCGGTCGGGTTCGAAACCGATACTGGGCGGTACAGTAGTCGGGCATCTTAACCACTGCGCCACCGCGGAGGGGCCCCGTTGCGTCTAGGATGCTGAAATTTGAGCGCCTCAGTAGTATCAGTACTAACCTGCTTCTTTTGTTTCATTTTCGTTTTTGCCTCCCAGCAGTAAGTACTATTAGGTTTCACTTGATGACACCAGTATGTATAAGGCGCAGCTTTCTAATGTCTTCAAGCTTGGATAAGTACTCATTCTGGTTCGATTTGATTTTATTTGATTCGTCGAGTATAACGTCCCAAACCACGTAAGGATATGAGAGATGCCATAGAGGGGGGCTCTGGATAATTTCGATCCCCCGGGATTTTTCAACCTGCGATGCAAGTGCATATTGAAGAATCCCGGGGGGTCGAAATTATCCAGAGCCCCCAATATGGCGTCTCTCACATCCTTACGTGGTTTGGGACGTTATACTCGACGAATCAAATAAAATCAAATCGAACCAGAATGAGTACTTATCCAAGCTGGGGGTTCTTCAACGTGCACTTACATCGCGGAGGGGAAGATCCTGATGGGACTTGGACAGGTAGGTCACCGCCGCTTGCGGCGGGGGCTAGCTTGCCATCGAATTTAGATCTGTTGTAGGCCGTCATTACACCCGCCACCACTTAGGTGGTGGACGACGGCTGTTGCGGCGCGCGTCTTTCTCTACCCCTTCTTTTTCTTTCTTCTCTACTTTCTCTCTTCTGTCCGTACGAGGCAGTGGAGGTGGCTCAGCTACAGAGCTATAGTAGCAGGCAGGCCCGTGCATTTTATTTTCATTCTTCCTACAGCCACAATTTACATCGCACAGTACACGGGAGCTCAGCGTTTTTACCTCTGTAGAAACGCAGCCGGCGTGGTCGGATTTAAACCCGGGCACCCCGGCTCAATTAGATGAGAAGCGTGTCATTAAAAAAAAAAAAAAAAGCTAGAAAGACTATAGCATTGTTGTTTAGGTTAGGCATTGGTTATTACGATGATGTTTCGTATGATCACCGCCGTACTTCGATCATGGTGTGGCTCAGAATCATTAACTATTGGGCGTTCTCCCTTTTGCGCTTAACCTATCTAGATTATCTTTAAACAATTTAGCGTTCTGTACTATTTCGCCCCGCCCCTCAAGCCAATGATGTTCTTGTTCTTGAACCAACATTTTGGTTCATGGCCCCTTTTCCCAAGCATTTCACCCCCAAAGAGCCGAGCACCAGGCCGGGGGAAATCTTGTACCCATTGGAAACCGGTGGGTACCCGGCGGCACTGGGGATCGAACCCCGTACCTCCCGAATGCGAGGCGGATGCTCTACCACAAGGCCACCGCTTCGGTTGAGAGCGGGTAACGGGTTACCCACTTGAGAGCGGGTAACAGCTACGCACATAGGCTGCGGTAGTAGAGAATTTTAGCACAGCGTCGCCGTGTACTGTAGCGGTAAGCGATAACGCTCAACTAAAGCTTCTTAAAAAAAAAAAATAGAAATTGAACTTTATTTTTCCCTTCCCCTTACTTGATTGTTGACGACGTCAAGACTGAAATGCAATCCGTGATAACCGTTTGCCAAACCAAACGGTTGTCTCGGAGTCCACGGAGTTATCACGGAGGGAATACCTTCGAGGCATGCCCACCAAAAAACGTCCATCGGCGTCACCGCAGCCGCGCGGAATTGCTTCTTTCGTAATTTATCAAATTGTCCTGTCTAGAAAGGCCATTTTCGGTATGTGCTCAGTACGTACCTTCAACGCGCCGCCCGAGCGTTCGGTTCCGGCTACTCACGCATCGTCGTCGCCTTCCCGCCGCATACCGGTGCGAAGCGCCGCTCCGGCGATGAATACTAGGAGGAGGAGGAGGCTGGAGCCGCCACCGCTGCTGCTGCTGCTAGCTATGGAAGTGTGAGGAGGAGGATTGTGCCGAACGGAGGCCGGCTCGCTGGCGCACACAGTTGTCGCGCGACACACCACACGAGTGAATCAGGGATCAACGTTCTGAGTAATATGCAACGGCGGTGGCGGGGTGGCGTCGGCGGCTGCAAGTTATCCCTTCCCGCTCGTTCTTCTTTGCTTAGTTTTTTCTTTTTTTTTTTTCGCCCCCGCGACTCGCTTCTCGGGAAGACTATACTATTTGGTCGAGTGAAGCGACTCCCGCCGAGGACAAAACTACGGGAAAAGCTTGCTTGCTTAATCTTTCTTTATTTATTAAAAAAAAAAAAAAAAAAAAAAACGGCGTGAAAGCGTTCAGCGGTTCTACGAGTGTCACTACGGCTATAGTTAGTTGCTTGTTGGCCCCCCCGCGGCGTTAGTACACTTCTTTTTTCTCCTTATTCTCTCTCTCTCTCTCTCTCTCTTTTGCGTGTGGTCGACAGCATGCTGTGAGGAGGAGGTGGTGAAGGGTGGCTGATCCTTGCCCTGATGGGGCTGGGACAGGTAGGTCACCGTCGCTTGCTGCGGGGGCTAGCCTGCCACTGAAGATTTATCAGTTGTAGGCCGTCATTGCACCCGCCACCTCTTCGGTGGTGGACGGCGGCTGTTGCGGCGCGCGTCTTTCTCTCTCTCTCTCTCTAGCTCTCTCTATTTTCTTTTTCTTTCTTCTCTATTTTCTCTTCTGTCCGCTTGAGGCAGCGGAGGTGACTCAGCTACAGAGCTAGTAGCAGGCCCGTGCATTTTCTTTTCCTTCTTCCTACAGCCTCAACAGCATGCTGTGAGCCCATGTAGTTTCTGGGGTCAGTGTTTCCATTACTGATGCGTTCCTGCGACCATAATGCGCACTTCCGACATTAAAGGGGTTTCTTACTTTGACATGAAGAGAGCTTCACCCTGACTTTCGACCGTCCGCGCTTCTTTTTAGGTTAGCAACGTTACACAGTGTACAAAATAGTTGCTCTATATCTTGCGTACCCCCGCACTACCTCACTATGAATGAATGATGTTTTATTAGTGGGGGAAGGCCTGAGGCCGTGGTTAGGTGATGAGGAATAAGGAGAAAAACATCCGCGAGATAATAGTTCAACTCGAAAACATAAGTTTACAAGTCGCAGTCAAGTTCAGAGAAATACACTAAGCAGGGTAAGAAGCCCCGCCTCGCTCTGCTCGCAAGAGGCCACTTGTCTACCATAGGCAGAAATAAAGACAGTCTGCTGGGCTGAGATCGCAACCATTTATTGTTCACCCGTGACGGGCGTGCAGAAAGAACATCGAAATGTGTCTGGGTGTTGGAGCCAGGGAGGCGTGACCTCGCCGGCAGTGCCAGAACATTGTTGCCATCCTCTCAGCAGTCGCACCGAAGCGCACTCGTCAAGAGGCGCTTAGCCTAACCGCTGCAGCCTACGTTTGCCTTTTTGGAATACGCACCTATTTCCCTCGCCTACCCTTTGTTACCATTACAGGCCGGTAATCGCCGGTGAGGGTAGCCTACCCTTTGTTACCATTACAGGTCGGTAATCGCCGGTGAGGGTAGCCTGCCTTTTGTTACCATTACAGGTCGGTAATCGCCGGTGAGGGTAGAATACAAAACAAAAAAGAAAGCTGTTTATTGTAGTATATAAGGCAAGAGGGGAGCTTGGCTTCGCCAAAAACTGCCTGATGCAAAAGTGACGGAAGAAATGTAGTTGAACTGGATCCGTCAGTTGTCGCTCGTGGAGAGTGCGTTACGGCTTACATTCGAAAAAAAAAAAAAAAAAAAGCTCGTACCTACAAATATCGCGAAATGACGGCCGTGACCTACTTGATAAAGTTTTTATAGCGTGGACACTCGTGTGGCTCGACGAACCTGACGCGTTCAAGCGCACTCACCGGATGCTTACAAACTGCGAAAAAAATAAAAGCGTTTTCCTCTGTATAGGCCTATAATACATATAGATACAGCGTCCGGGCAGCGCGATACTGTGCGCACTGTCGGCAGTTTCGCGTCGACGCGGTTTCGAGGAGCAAGTTTAAAGGGCTCTTACGAAAGTGGGGAGAAAACAGTCCCTTATATATAGCTCCGTCATCGCCAAAGCGTAAACGGATATGGCTGTCCTGATTATAGACGAAGAGAAAAAAAATTATTGAGTATTTACAAATTGCTTTCTTGATTAAAACGTCGAATAATTATTGATAACAGTTACAGGGCCAGATTTCGCAGAGAGGGCATATCTTCGCGCTCGAAAGTTCCCGGATGCCGAGTTTACGAAAGACCGCGACGAAGTCCTTTCACAGTTTTATTGGTAATGAAACTTCGCTCAGGATTTTCGCTCAGCATCCAATTTCGCTCACGTCTGAAGAGGATATAGCAGCGCAAAGGCGATTTTGAAAGCTTGGCGGGCGATTCCGGGCAAGGCCGGTAGTTTGTATGGCGTGAAACAGCTGCTTCGGCAGGTGAGAGGTAACGGCGCAGAATGGCTTTGTATAGAGCTGTCAGTCGTAAAGTGCATGTGGCTGTACCGGAAATTTTCCTTTTAATTTTTTTTTTTTTGCTCTTGCTATTTAGGTTTGAAATACAGCTATGATTATGGGCCCTTCTGAGCGAGAGATATTTCCCACCGTTCTCGTTTTATATATTTCCGTCGTCTCATAAAGCGAACAGGAATGGAACGACCTATCTCAGGCTGGCAGAGCGGTCTTGAATAGGTTGCCGCAGTTCAGTTATAGGGCTCGCTAGACGAAAAATAAAAAAGAGTGTGTGTATGGGGGGGGGGGGGGGAGGTACTTTCCTCATGCCTGTAGACCGAAATAAAATGACGGCTACTTCGACCACTGGTCTGAACGGTAGACATTGAAAATATGTTAGCAACGGACGACTCGCTTGAAAATGTGATTCGGGGTACACTTCTGCAGACACTTGGAGGATGTGCTGCAGACAATTTGGTCTGTGCATAAAGCAGGTATATTATAAATTTTGCAGGCACGTAGCCAGGAGTTCGTTTCGGGAGTGGCTCAAAGTAATTTCCTGTACTGAGCGAGCGGAAAGGGCCATGGTGGGGCGTGCTAGAGGAAAATACCTAAGTACGTTTAAAGTTCCTGATCGAGCCCACATAGCACCCTATATGAGGGGTACACACAAACAGTATGCAGTCCGCGCGCACGTGGTCTAGGTGGGGCGAGGAGTACACGCGGGACGTGGTAGGCGATCGGAGCACGAAAGCCGTCTTTGCCATTGCCCTCGTGTACAGTGCTGGCCAGGCCCAGTGATTCCGGCCACTTGCTGCGGAGGAGCGGCAGGAAGACCGGCGCACGCTCCGGACTCGCGGATAAGAGAAAGGCCGCCGCGTACGCGGCCTGGGTATGCTGCCCATAGCAGGGGTAAGCAGGGATCGATCGCTCTCCTCTGGAATTTCAGGTTGTCCGGCTACCCTGCGCTCCTCTGCGAGACCCTATTAGCTACGCCGCCTTTGCTGCTGCTGCCGTTGCTACTCGTATGGTTCCGATCCCCTACCCCGCAGCCATCCGCTCCCTGATCATCTCACCGCTTCGCGGGCCGTTAAGAAAGCATAACAGAAAGAAGCGCCGCAGAGTGGAGCGAGACGGAGACGATCGACGAAGAGGCGTCAGGTGCGCGCGGCCGCCGAGGACTTTCGCCTTGCGGTGCGGTGTGGCCTTGAGACCCATCGTCCCGCCGCCGCCGCCGCCGCTCCGACTGTGCATTGCGCTTCATTTCACCGTTCGTCTCGCGATGCCCGGTCGCGCTGTCGTTGATTTACATGCCCGCGGTCTCGCGTCGCACTTCGTGTGACCTCGCCTTGGTTGGATGTGCCGATTGATCGCGGTGGCCTGCGTTCCTCATCTCTTGTGCCCCGATTGCGCGTATCGCTCGGTCAGGTATGCGTGCCTTACGTTACTTCATTCGTGTTGAAATTTCCTCGAAGCTGGTTTCCTGCGTCGTGCAGGCACCGGTCGCACTCGCACTTCCTCGTTCGCTTTCTGCAATTTGGGAGCGCTGTCAATATCGCCCCGACGTTGAAGGGGAAATATTGTCTGGCAGTTCCGAGCGTTTTATTTGCTGGGGTTAATCCAAGGAGTCGAAGTTGCGGGGTGAAGTCTTGGTGGCGAAAATAGCGACGCCAGAGACGGCGTTCGGTATTGTACGACATGTAAGACAGGAATACGAGTTTGCATTCGAGCGTGTGTCAATGCAGAGGTGTGTTCTATGGTTTGCAAGATTTTCGCACGAAAGTAGCGTACACTGTATAAATAATGACCCCCGATATGTTCTCCGCTATGTACATCTGAGGTCGGAAGAAGCGGGTAGAACAATACTGCCTGCAGGGGCTTCTACGCGAACTTCTCATGCTGTTGCGCGCAGAGTTTCCTGTGTGTACCTGTAAGTATTTCTCGTCCGCCCCTTTCCCTCCCTGGTCCCGTTGCCCGTTTCGACGTTGCCTGGCGCTTGCTGCCAGAACGCAATGCGGAGCAGCTAAACGGATCCCCAGGCCCCCATCACCGGTCGTCTTCCACGCCGAGCAAGTAGCTCGTTTTAACTTCGCCGCGCTCAGTCTGCGGCAGTGCTGCTGCTGGGAGCGTATTAGCGCCGCCGCTTCTCGTGCTCGCTGCCGACGGCTCACTGCGCTTTGTCCCGCTAGTTCCGCGCAGTGCTTACAAAGCTTGGAGCTACTGCTACAGGTCTGTGCGCACAGTCGTGACGGAGAATGCTGTCGAACAATATCCAATAAGCAAGTGGGCGTGTCCAAGTTGCGGATGTTTTCAGCTGAACCGTCTTCTCTTTTAGGTCATCTCGACCGAAACTGCGCTTGCCATGGCATCGGTAATTGCACAGTAGCGCAGAAAGAAAAAAAGTACTGAACCTGTGGTTATAGACACGGACACCTTGTTCCGAAAACTGAAACAGGCGGCCGTATTTGACCAATATGTGCGATTTGGGATTTTAAGCAACCTATGTGACCTGGGACGGTGGCGGTGGATTTGGAAAAAATGCACACACGTAGTTTGAGCCGCGCCCATTTGAGCCGCGCCAGTTTGACCTGTCCACCTAAGGATGCTTGCAGAATACGGGGCCAAGGAATCAGACCTTTGAACCTCATACAGGCTCATTTGCGTACGCTCCTGTGCATCAAATTTGCCGCGAAAGGCGATCATGTCGGAGCTACACGGTCCTCGTTTGCGGTGGCGGGATAGTTGGCATCGCGCAGCAGCAGTGACGAGCGGAGCTAATTTGGAGCGCTCAGGTTACAAGAGCGCTGCACGCAACTGTGACGATTCGGAGCGATCCAAAACAAGCGTTGCAGACATCTGCAGGGAGGAAAACGGAAAAAAAAAAAAAAAGAGAGACATATGTACATAGAAATAGAAAGAAAAGCAGGGCGGTAAAGCAGACACCTAAAAATCTCGCCCGCTCAAGAGTGCGGAGTTGCGTCTTCTCTTCTTTTTCTTATTATCCATCACGAGTCTAGCGCTCGCGCTCCGACCGATCACTGGCTGCTGGGAAGGCGGGACGGAGGATGGGGGGGGGTGTAACATGGCGAACGTCCAAGACGGCGTGCTGCCAGAAGCAAGAAAAAAAAAAAGGGGGGGGGGGTACGTTTAAGGCTGTGGATGAGCGGTAGCTTGGGAGGTTAAGTCATCAGCATAAGATTGCTAGCGTCGGGCCTAGCTAGCTTTCTCCACTCTCTCCGAAGAACGTGTTCGGCGCCGGTAATGAAGACAGTAGTTTCTGGCTGTTCGTCTCCATGGCGACATATTTGAAGCGGTGCGCTTGTCTGGGGTACGGAGTTGGCTTCGGGCGTCCTTGCGGGGAACTCCCGAGCTCTCTTGGTTCCGGAGAGCGGCGCAGAGAAGAGGCCACGAATTTCTGCATGCGAAGGAGACAGCACAACCCATGGCTTTGCCAGTGTTTAGAATCAGGGCTGCCATGCTTGTGGGAAACGTCCTTAAAACAAGAGTTGCTGGAATTCTGTCTGTACGGTGGTTCAGTTCAGTTGTTCAGTCGTGTCCGACTCTTCGTGACCCTATGGACCATGTCACGCCACGCTTTCCGGTCTCTCACTATCTTCCTAACATCACATAACTTCATCTGCAGCGCCTCGAGGATGCCATCTAACCATCGCGTTCGCTGCCTACCCCTTCTCCGGCGACCCTCAACCTTTCCCAACATCAAATCTTTCTCCAGCGACTCCTCTCTTCTCATCGAATGACCAAAGTAGCTGAGCTTTAACTTTAGAATTTGACCCTGCAATTAGCAGTCAGGGTTTATGGTCGACAATATCGACTGATTTGATCTTCCGTCCAAGGAACTCTCAAGAGTCTCCGCCATCCCATGGTAACTGCATGACGCTGGCTCGAACCACGATCTGACGAGAAGGTTGCTGCTAGATTAATACGACATGCTTTCGGCGCTGTTCGGATTGGCAGGTTGCCAGGAGGGCATAATCACTATTGGCTGCCATCACGGTTGGCGAGAATGTGGAGTCGGCGTGGGCAGTGAGGACGCCGATTTCGAAAGTTCTGCAGACGATGTATTAAATGTGCGGTGGCGGTGATCGGGAATCGCTTGCGCATGCTAGGATTGCGGCAGATGATTTCATGGGCTGGGAGAGGAGGAAGCCGCCACGCAGTTATCGCTCATACTCATTTTCCGTGAAAGATGATCTCAGAGTTTTTTTTATTAATATTATTATTATTTACGCTTCTTTTGACCATTTCAATATTCAGGTTAATGTTATAATATTTTTCTCTCACTTAGGTTCGTGCTTCTGACCGCAAAGTTTAGTTAGACTTGTGGACGAAAATGCGTCGGGTTGCGCGATGTTCTTGTCATCGAGATATCTGACCTACATCGTTGCTGGCGGTCACAGGGGACGCTGCGGACGATCTTGTACATTTCTTGTTATTGGTAAATATCGATTTCGTGGATTTTACGGCAGCGACAGACACGCTTGTTCCTGAAAAAAAAAAATTATGTATTTTTCCCGCCACTCATTCGATCTGGTGACGTCACAATCTAGAAGGACCCCGTATTGACAATGGCGCCAAAGGTTTGTCAGTGGTACTGTATTAACGTCATCTCATTAATGAAAAAAACTGCAGTTTAAGCATTATTCGAACAAGGTTGCGAAGCGAGCTGAGAAAGTGGGCGAGGCAAAAACAACAAAAACAGCACCCGTTTCCCGCAGGCCGGCTTTGCCGTTGAGTAGGAATCTACTCCTCCCGCCGATAAGGGGCGATCGGTGCGACGGGGAGCATCGTGGGCGGGAGTCAGGTCGCCATCAACAGCCCTCGGTGGTCGCGGCCCGTTATACGTTTGCGCTACTACGTACGGGCGCAGCCTCGACCCTGAAAAGAAACACGGCCGTGTGTATCTACGCAGAGGATAAGCAAATGGTTGGGATGACGCGGTACCGAAGGCAACCGCGGTAATTAATTAGACTGTCGCGCGCGAGCTGGGAGGAGCGGCTCGGAATGCCTGCGCATACGAAGGTCGCGACGGCCCTGAACACAAACGACTCCCTTGTTTTGTGCGGGTACCGCTCTGTGCACGCCAAGCGTGGGCCAGAAAGCTACAACTAACGGTACAAGCGGTTTGAGTGTGGACGTTGTGGTGGCGGCAGCAGCAGTTGTGTTTCTGGAGGTCTTACGCCCCCCCCTCCCCCTCCTCTCTCTCTCTCTCTCTCTCTCTCTCTCTCTCTCTCTCTCTCTCTCTCTCAGAGTCTGCATCGTTGGCTGCAGTGTGGTGTGGCATAGTGTATCTTTTGTGCGACCGTCGTTCCTGTTGCGAGACCCGCAAGCTCTACGTTTTAGGCTCGTTACGCGTAAGTGGACGAGAAAAATAAATCGCCAGCTAAGTAGGGGCTTTTTTGCGGCACTAGTACAGAATATTAATGTCAAGAGTTGCCTATAGGTGCCCTGAGCAGCACTCCTGTCCAAGTTCGTTCTCCCGGTCCTCAACACAACAAACGTCGTCATCTAGTCCAGTGTACGTGCTTCAAGTTAGCGAGAAGAGAAAGGAAGTGGCAGAGAAAGGGACAAGGAAAATGTAATATAATGGCGTCATAATACATCGAGGCTTGACACGTACGCTCGCCAGCTTTTATAGCTCCTTCTGTGACGAGCATCGCATCCAGGGCTGGTATCACGTATCCGTTGTGCAAACCGTAGCAAGCACTTGTGTGCGCTGATGTCATGCACTGAGCATCGGCTTTGGGTGCTTCAGGTTTCAGATGAAGACGCTGCCTGGACACCTGCGTTCGCTGCACACACCTGCCTCTTTTTAGTGTCCCTCCTCTCCTTTAGTGCCGCGAATCCACGTTTCTCGCGGAGACGAACCAGTTTTGACAGCGAGCTCGGCAGGCTCATAGCCCTGCACGTTACAGCTAGCCAGCTAGCGGTCCCAGGGGAAGAAGTGTGTGCGTACGCGCGCAGCGATTGGACAAAGCATGTGAACGATCCCCGAGCAATGCGCGCGGGCATTTTTGGCGCGCTTACGTACGCGCGTAGCTGTACGTGTGTGTCTTCTTGCCTGCGTGTGTGTGTGTGTGTGTGTGTGTGTGTGTGTGTGTGTGTGTGTGTGTGTGTGTGTGTGTGTGTGTGTGTGTGTGTGTGTGTGTGTGTGTGTGTGTGTGTGTGTGTGTGTGTGTGTGTGTGTGTGTGTGAAAAGTGGCGGCGACGACGGTGGGAAATGGGAGAGGGGGATAGAGCTGGAAGAAGCTGTGTGTAACGGTGACAGTTTAACTAATGGCCACTTCTGGCCTTCGGCGCCTGCACCCTTCCACAATGTAATACACGGGCGCGTAATGTGCTGCCCGCCTGCATGCACGCCAGGGGTCTCGCTGAGGCCTCGTCCCGAGAGTAGTTGCATGGGGCCAGTCCGCTGCCGTCGCGGCCTCTGCAGCACAGTGGCTCCTCTTTGTTCCACCGCTTCTTGCTTCGCCGGGAACAACGTTTACTTTTTCTTTTTGCTGTCTTCTTTTTGAATTGCCTTCTTTATCGTCACTCGTTCACGATCTTGCTAAACGTTCGCGTAATTTGGAGGTTTGAGCAGCGTTTGCAGCAGAAGGAAAAAAAAAAAAATCAAGAATGAATGAGAAAAAGAGAGGGGGGAAAGGGGAATCAAATGCGACTAGCGGGAGGGAAAAGAAAGAATAAAGCGAAGCGGCGCAAAATAGCGGTGAAATGACCGGAGCGGAGTGCGGGGCTGGTAGCCCTCGAGGCTAATGTGCGCGCGCGTGTGTATGTATGTGTCCTTGAACGGGAGGAGCGAGACTCCTTCGCTGGCTTTTTTTCGTTGTGCGCACCGCGGTTACCGCAGTCGTCCGTCTCGCCATTGCGTTGCGCCCTCCGCCTCTTCCAGCCACCGGTCCGGAGCGGCAGCTCGAAGATTGTTCGCGCGCTAGCTGGCTGGCTGTACGCTGAAGACGTCCTGCATTCCTTCGTCTCCGCTCTTTGTGAGGTGTGCGCCGAGCCAGGCCCTGTACTTACCGTGGCTCCTGCGACCTTTGCTTACATATATCCGTTGTTTTTTATCTCTCTCTTCTTATCTCATATTCTTTCAGAAAGGGGTTTGTAAGGCGGTCGGTCTGGGATAGAACGTAGGCTGAACGAAATAGCTGGGGCGTGTCGTGACGCTGGGGCTATGGCGACCCGGCTTTCACTTGGTAGCGTGCAGAGACTCCGGGTTGAAGAAGGACTGAATCTTCGAAGTTGGTAAAATATGTACAAGCAGGTTTACTGGCACTTTAAGAAAACGTATTTACAATATTTACACGAAAAAGAAGGGTACATCAGCAAAATGGCAAGCGTTAAGGGTTCATAGCGAGAAGCGACTGGATGAGCCGTTTACCCAGGGCTCAGAGCGACATTTCGTGCTCTGCAGCGTCCTTAAAAACCCCCTATGTCCAGCCCCTCTCTGAAGATGCTGACCAACCAAATCCAGGGCACGCCCCTCAGGTATCGGCATCCAATCGAACACATCACTGCACTGATGGTCTGAAGCACTGACTGGTCCGGCATTCATTCGTTGGGCGTGATCACTTGTTGGCGGGAAAAGCTTGGGAACGGCGAGGAGAGGAGGTACATTTCTATTCTTCAGCAAAGAAACCACAGGCTGGTTCTGGGGGTTTTACTTCTCAGAAACCCGAGTGCACGTGGCGCCGCATAGGGCTCCCAACATGGTCCCTTTTCGACAATTGCAAATCTTTCCTGCATTCCCGGGAAATCACTTAATGGCCGTATGAGTCATGCTCTTCTCTTGTCCTGCACGTCAGCGGACATGTCACTCTGTCGTCTCCTTTGGATAGGAGGCATTCATCACTGGAGGATAGCACTTCTCGACTGGAAGGGTGAACAAAAGAAAGCACTTCCTGCTATTTCCCGCAGGGGGACGTTTCTTTGTGTTTTTCCAGACGTTCTCTTGACAGGGCCAATTTGGTATTTGCAGGTTGTCCACAAAGCAAAACATGCTTACAAAACAGGATTCCTGGAAACAGGCTCACTTAGAGCCAATGGACCATCACCACATATTCACAAAACTTTTCCATGCCCACAGGCGAACAATAGAGCGCGCAAATGCGGATGCTTGGTCGTAACAGCCTCCTCCCCCGCCAGAAGAGACTCGGAGGGCAGCAGCCGCAGCTGCTGCATGAAGAGACGACTTAATGGCCTGCACGTGAACGCTTGAAGCTCGCTGTTGCATGTCGCGTTGTCTTGATTGTTGTAGGCCAAATTGCTTGAGCTATCTGAAACTCAACCACATGTCGAAGCAAGCACTCGGCTCCCGTCTGAAGAGACCAGGTCAAAAGAAAACTGCCATTGTTGTTCGAGAAAAGCCCACTCTCAAGACGTTCAGGACCCACGTATGCCTCGAAAACCAAACGTGCTGCTTTACATAGTCATCTATATTCAAGCGCACGAAAAAAAAAAAAAAAAAACCTGATTATCAATTTGGATACATGGTGAGGAACATCTCGGACCGCTTAGAAAGAGCGGCTAAGCGCGTCCGCATTCCCATTTAACTTCCCCTTTTTGTATCTTATTTCAAAATTGTACTGCTGTAAAATCAAGCTCCACCTAAGAAGGCGACTGTTCTTCGATGTCGCAGTTTGCAGCCAAGCCAGGGGACAATGGTCCGTCTCTACGGTGAATTTGGCCCCTCCAAGATAGCACTGCAATTTTTGAATGGCCCATACAATGCAAGCGCATTCCTTCTCTGACGCGCAATAAGCCCTCTCTCTAGAACTCAGTTTTCTGCTCAAGTAGAGCACGGGGTGCTCATTACCGTCGTCATCTCTCTGGCAGAGAACAGCACCTAACCCTCGATCACTGGCATCACACTGGACCGTGAATTCTCGGCCATAGTCTGGAGCTCGCAATACCGGACGGCTAATCAGCACAGCCTTCAGGTTTACGAAGGAGGCTTCCTTTTGTTCGTCCCAGACTACATTTGTCGGTTCTGTCTTGCGGAGAGCGTCGGTCAGAGGGCTAGCCAAAGCTGAATAGTTAGGGATGTAGTGATTGTAGTACCCAGTCAGACCTAGGAATGCTCGAATTTCCGTCTTCGTGCTCGGCCGCGGGTAGTCTGCTACCGCAGAAATCTTAATCTCGCTGGGTTTCCTGAAACCTTGACCTACATTGTGACCCAAGTAGTCCACGGTCGCCCTTGCCAGGCAACATTTCTCGGCCTTTACGGTTAGTCCAGCTTGACGCAAAAGGCTCAGTACAGCTCTTAGATGTACCATATGGTCCGCCCATGAGTCGGAAAAAACCGCAATGTCGTCCAAATAAGGCACCGCGAATGTTTCACACCCCTTTAAAACCCTATCCATGAGTCGGGAAAAACAAAATGGAGCATTTTTGAGCCCGAAACTCATCATTGTTGGCTGGTAGCTGCCCGTCGGAGTGACGAAAGCCGCGTATCTGCTGGCGCGTTCAGTGAGCGGTACTTGCCAGTATCCTCGAGTAAGGTCCAGCGTAGTCACATATGCCGCTCTACTGACCTGTTCTACTCTCTCCTCAATATTCGGAATAGGATACACTTGATCCCTGGTGAGAGAATTTAGCTTTCGGTAGTCTACCACAGGCCTAGGGTCTTTACCTGGAGCTTCTACTAAGATCATAGGCGAAGCATAATCGCTTTCCGAGGGTTTTATTACTCCCAATTCCAGCATGCGAGTTACTTCCCTATCCAGAATTTCTCTTTGCCTTGGAGAAAATCGGTAGCACCTTGATCGCACTGGCACGTCTGAAGTCAGCTCAATATCGTGCTCAGTCAAATCAGTTCTGCCTGGCCTGTCCACGAAGCAGGCCTCAAACTCTGTTATTATCTCGCCCAGATCGGACAGCTGGGATTTCTTTAGTTCTCCTCTCTGCTCCGTCTTTTTGAGAAGCTCCTGAGCGTTGCTTCCTTTTCCGCTGAGGCAAATCAAGTTGTCCCCCATCTCCTCGGGAAGGTTTAACGTTAGATTTACCACGGCTTCCCTCTGCACATAAGGCTTCATAAGATTGCAATGATAAATGCGCACTTCTTTACGCCTGCCGGGAATTTTCACTGCGTAGTTAGTGTTAGAAAGCTTTGCAACGACTTCAGCCGGTCCTTCCCACTGTACTTCGAGCTTATTCTGCCTTGAACTTCTCAGCAACATCACCTGGTCCCCGATACAAAACGTCCTTTGACGGGCTGACTTATCATAGTACACCTTGGAACGAGCCTGGGCTGACTTCATGCTGGCCTCAACGAGTTCCTTAGTGTTATGTAAGCGATTCAAGAGGTTCAGAATGAATTCTACTACTGTTGGGTCTTCTCCGCGCCCCTCCCAGGCTTCGCGCACCATTCGCAAAGGTGAGCGCAGTGACCTTCCGTACACCAACTCGGCTGGGCTAAATCCAGTGGATTCGTGCGGCACTGACCGCAAAGCGAAAAGCGCTGCAGGCAGGCAGGTATCCCATTCGCGCTTGTTTTCATAGCACAGTCCCCTCAGGACTCGTTTGAGAACAGAGTGCCATCTTTCTACGCTGTTGCTCTGCGGATGATGGATCGAGCTATGCACTACCTTAATGCCGCATCGCTCGAGAAATGAGGTGGTGAGGACACTCGTGAAAACGCTACCCTGATCACTTTGTACCTCGGAAGGGAATCCAACTCGTGCAAACACTGACAGCAGCGAATCCACTACACTCTCGGACGTCACCTCGCGCAGCGGAACAGCCTCTGGAAACTTTGTGGCTGGGCATAACATAGTGAGGATATAACGGTACCCTGACTCGGTCACAGGAAGTGGCCCAACTATATCTATTACTAACCGGTGAAACGGCTCGGTAATGATTGGTACTAACACCATCGGAGCTTTCCACTTATCTTGCGCCTTTCCAACCCGCTGGCACGTGTCGCATGACCGTACAAAATTTTCCGTGTCCTTAAAACATCCAGGCCAATAGTATTCTTGCAACAGCCTCTGCTTTGTTTTCTTTATTCCAAGGTGACATGACCACGAGCTGCCATGGGAAAGTCGCAGTAAGTCTCCGCGGTACTTTTGGGGAACGACTAATTGGTCCCGCTCTACTCCGCGCTTATCCTTGAATAAGCGATACAGCACTCCCTTTCTCATCTCGAAAGAAATATTGTTTGCTGTCTTAGTGGCGCGGTGGCGCTCCCTTATCTCCTGTATATTGGGATCATTGGCTTGCTCTATAGCTAAGTCCTCTCGGGTTCCACTTAAAAGTCTCGTGAGATTACTAGACACTGGCGGCAAGAGGTTACTCTCAAGAACGTCCTCATTCCGCGTCTCATCAAGCTCACTTTCAAGTTGACTTATCTGAGATGCCTCGCTCTCAAAGTTTTCTGACCTGCTATCTTCCGCATTTACCATTGTTTTAACTGCCGTTTCCTCCGCTGTGGATTTTTCTGGAATGAGCAGTGTAGCTAGTTCTCGCGCCTTTGAACGTGTTAAGGCTTGCACAACTCTGTCTCCGAAAAGGATGCCCCTCTTTCGCAGCAGCATGTCCGATTTGTTGGAGAACAAATACGGATAGCACTTAGGAAGCTTTCCTGAAACGGCAGCCTCGGTTGTTAATTCGCCGAAAGGGCCCTCGATGACCACGTTCGCGATTGGCAAGCACACACTCTGTTCCTCCACTACCTGGCGGATCCACGCACACTGTCCTGTATAGTCGGAAGGCGACACATACCCCGGATGGACAACATCCATCGTTGCGGCCGAATCGCGCAGTACCTTGCAAGGCTTCCCGTTGACTACTAGGTCATGCAGGTAGGGTTCTAAAAGCTGCATATTTTCATCGCAGTCCCTGACATACGAGAAAGCAATCTTTTCTTTCCGGCAGTTGACGGCAATGTGACCCTGCTCATTACACCTAAAGCATGTGAGCGGCTTCCTAGCCTCAAGCTTATTCTTTGTGTTCTGCACGTTGGTCACTTCCCCACTTTTCTCACTGCCGTCCTTTCTAGGGAATTTGCCTGAAGAAACCTTCATTTCTTCGTTTCCAACTCTAGCAAAGTGCCTTTCCTGACGGTTTTTCATACTGAACTTGGGATTGCGGGGCCTATCCACTGCTGGGTTGCTGAATTGTCGGCGCGAAGCGTACTCCTCAATGACTTCGGCAGCTTCAGTTGCCGACTTAATGTCGCCTCGGTCCTGTAACCAATTTCTTTCTTTTTCTGGGAGGCAGTTATAAAACTGCTCCAAAAGAATTTGCTCGACTACAGCGTCCCTATCACTGTAGGAATCTGTGCTCTTTAGCCACTCGCCCAAATTAACTCTTAAATTGTACAGGAATTCAGGGTAACTCTCGTCCCTGGACTTAGTAGCTTTCCGAAAACGTTGTCTGAACGCCTCGGCGCTAAGCCTATACTTTCTCAGAAGGCAAGCTTTGACCTTCTCGTAGTTGTCCGCGTCCTCCTTGCTTAGCCGCGCGACAACCTCCGCTGCCTCGCAGGGCAGAACCGTCAATAATCTCTGAGACCAAGTGTCTCGCTGGAAGGACAGTTTTTCGCAGGTTCGCTCAAAGTTAGCCAGATACAGACCGATATCCCCTGATATCACATATGGCTGCATGTACTTTGACATCTTGAAATCTGCCTCCTTGTTGAGAAGAGGTACCGCTAGCTGGGGACAATTGCCCGACCTCTTGCTCAACTCTAGTTCTAATTTCCGGAGCTCAATTTCTTGGTCCAGCTTTTTTGCTTCTCTTTCACGCTTCTTTTCCTCTTTTTCCCACTCACGTTCGCGCTCCCTTTCCTCTTTTTCCCTCTCAAGTTCACGCTCACGCCTCTTTTCCTCTTTTTCCCGCTCTTTCTGCTCTTTTTCCCGCTCCTTCTGCTGTCTGAGCTGTTCCTTTTTTTGACCGATGAGGTTCCATGCTTCACTGAGCTCCTCATCATCGGCTCCCAAATCTGTGATTGCCTTTATAATCAAAGGTTTTCGTGCCAAACCACTTGTATCAATTCCCAATTCCTCACACAATTGCAACAGTTCCGGTTTCTGCAGCTTTTGTAGGTCCATGATCGCTCCGAGTGTCGGCTACTTCCAAAACAACAGTGCAAACTACCAAACCTAAAGGCGTTTCCACACTCTCTTTACCAGTTCTAAAATCTAACCCTGTTCTAGAACCTGGTCCACATCAGAAGAAAAGCCAAGCACTCACCCACACATGCGATCGATGTTCCGAGCTGCCCTCTTGTTGGCCGATTGTTGCTCCTGCTTGTTGCTTGAGATGCCACCTCCGATCACAAGGTGTTGTGGCTTGTAGATTCAGACCCCACCTCCAATCACCAGATGTTGTGGCTTGTAGATTCAGATCCCATCGCTGGTCACCAGTCGTTGTGCTTGCAGATTCAGATCCTACCGCTGATCACCAGTTGTCGTGACGCTGGGGCTATGGCGACCCGGCTTTCACTTGGTAGCGTGCAGAGACTCCGGGTTGAAGAAGGACTGAATCTTCGAAGTTGGTAAAATATGTACAAGCAGGTTTACTGGCACTTTAAGAAAACGTATTTACAATATTTACACGAAAAAGAAGGGTACATCAGCAAAATGGCAAGCGTTAAGGGTTCATAGCGAGAAGCGACTGGATGAGCCGTTTACCCAGGGCTCAGAGCGACATTTCGTGCTCTGCAGCGTCCTTAAAAACCCCCTATGTCCAGCCCCTCTCTGAAGATGCTGACCAACCAAATCCAGGGCACGCCCCTCAGGTATCGGCATCCAATCGAACACATCACTGCACTGATGGTCTGAAGCACTGACTGGTCCGGCATTCATTCGTTGGGCGTGATCACTTGTTGGCGGGAAAAGCTTGGGAACGGCGAGGAGAGGAGGTACATTTCTATTCTTCAGCAAAGAAACCACAGGCTGGTTCTGGGGGTTTTACTTCTCAGAAACCCGAGTGCACGTGGCGCCGCATAGGGCTCCCAACATGGTCCCTTTTCGACAATTGCAAATCTTTCCTGCATTCCCGGGAAATCACTTAATGGCCGTATGAGTCATGCTCTTCTCTTGTCCTGCACGTCAGCGGACATGTCACTCTGTCGTCTCCTTTGGATAGGAGGCATTCATCACTGGAGGATAGCACTTCTCGACTGGAAGGGTGAACAAAAGAAAGCACTTCCTGCTATTTCCCGCAGGGGGACGTTTCTTTGTGTTTTTCCAGACGTTCTCTTGACAGGGCCAATTTGGTATTTGCAGGTTGTCCACAAAGCAAAACATGCTTACAAAACAGGATTCCTGGAAACAGGCTCACTTAGAGCCAATGGACCATCACCACATATTCACAAAACTTTTCCATGCCCACAGGCGAACAATAGAGCGCGCAAATGCGGATGCTTGGTCGTAACAGGCGGTTTAGGAATTTAACCGGAGGACGGAGAACGCTGAGCGCTCTAGAAGGATTTCCGTTCCTCATGCACGCGTTGCTTTCTTTTCGAAGCCAGCTACGTCGTGAATATATTCGTTCCTTTTTTTTTTTTTTTCTTTCTCGCTTCAGAGGAACGGCGATACTGATAATGGTATACTTGGAAGAAAGATGTGAGTGGGGTCCAGCTGCTACGTTCTTAGTGTGCGCCGAAGGTCATCAACCCGTATACATTGGACCGCCCACTGAGGCAGCTCGCCAACTACTGCGCATGGCATTTCTCTCGTGTAGAGAGTTCCAGGCTCGACTGCTGGCTGCGGTCTGATTGAGGGCGGAGCGCTGAAACGCGCATGTACCAATGCTTTGTGTACGTTATGATGGTATGGTAAGATTTTGCTTGGCGTGGTACAGCACGAGGGGGAGGGGGGGAGGGGGGGGGGGGACATCTATGAGCGTGCTATGAGCGTTTTCACAGCCTTTTCGGGATTTTAGCCTCGAAACTAAATTCAACACTGCGCGATGATTGAGCACCTCTTTCTAGGATCTTTTGTATCATTTCTCCCTTGTTCTGTCGTGCGTACACTGACGCCTACTGCTTCGTCTGACGAGAGCCCCCGATATTATAGCGTAATATTATCACTCGTGTGTCGACCTGTATCGCCCGCCTCAACAGGATTATGCCGCGGCTACAGTTTAGTGCTTGCTCGTTTTCAACAGGTCATACCTGTAGAGTGCCGGTTGCGGCCGCGTTCATTTCCGTCCATTCACGTATGCGCCGAATTCGCTCATACGTGCATTTTGTGTCTCGTTTCGCTCATCCATCACTTCTGAATGCGCGGCCCGCCTTCTCAGAGTCCATAGAACGGGCGACGTGACAATGTCGACGGGTTGTGTAACAACTATTATTTGCGTTCCACTGAAACAGAACTCACAGGCGGTCGTGTTAGCGTAAGTCCACAGGTGGTGGTGGTTACACAATGGGCTTACACATGATATACGCCTGCCTATGTGATACATCAACTAGAGGAAGCGACGAAAAGGAACAATGTGTAGTAATAAGTCTCTTTCTTGGCGGTTATGCGGTAGTGGATTAAGCCTTCCCCTTCCTCTTGTAGGTCAGGGAGGACGTAGTAAGCGAGCTATTGTATCCGCAAAGGGCAAAAGTGGCGAAAGATATATGGAGATGTAGAATGGGGGTGGACACTGATAACGCTGAATGGCGCCGCGCGCGTATAAGCCTCGCTGTTGTGCAACCGTCTATTATGCCATACGAGTGGAGATAAGCGACGACATAGAGACGCGCGGTCTAGATTGCGCGACCGCTCTCCTTTGGAAGGTCGGAAGTCCTGAGGAGCTGCCGGTTGGGTGACTAAATTGGGACGTAAGATAAGGGCAGATAAGTTGGGTGTGGAAGGGGAGCATATGTGTACGCGATGATGCTGCGTGTACTGTACGCTGGTGACCGGATAAGAGAAGGGGGATTACTGGCTCCTGCTCGCCAATGCGGCAAGCTGGATTTTTGTCTCGAGTGACCGCTTATTCTAATATGCAGCTGATGAAGACCGCATTGCACCTGAGCCGGACTAGGAGACCAGGCAGTGGCTGACTATAGCATGTATGCTATAAATATACCAGCGGGTTAGTTATTAATGTAGTTCGCAAAACTAAATAGTTCTTTCCTCCGCAAACGGACCAATTGAAAGATGTACGCCGAAGAGCCCGAACGGCGAGGGTAAAAATAACAATGATATATTGAGCTCCCGTACTCGTATCGTACAGGAATGTGGAGGAGCAGAGAGAGGGGAAATTGAAGGATCGTGTTAATCAGCCTAGGCTTGCAGGGGGAACGGGGGAAGCTGGCAAGGGAGGAACCCATCAACGAGGAAATGAGAATTTAGGATCTTGCTGGTGAACAGGTTTCTCGCTTGAATGGAGCGTAATGACCTCAGTGTTCAGGTCATCAATGATATTATCACAAACACCATTACAGAGTGCGCAATAGGAAAATGGATTAAAGGTAGTTAGACAGGATGCTGTTAAGCCCCCCTTCAGGAGACGAAAGATCCGGGTAAGAAATGCTATAGTCACGAAAGCCTCTAACCCCCGTAGATAGAACAGAATTTGCGGAGCTGTCAAAATTAATCAGTAAGTTCAAGTTAGCCACAAAAAGGAAGTATAATAGTATAATAGTTTATGTACAAGGTTTATAAGCGCAACACGTAAAAAGCACTGAAAAATGTACATGGTGGCTGCACAGCCAACGTAGTCCTCCATACAGAAATTAATACAATCCCAGTCAAGAATGGTTTCAGTCAGGGGGACACGATCTCTGTTCATCACGTACGTAAAAAAATATACCCAGATATTGCGAATAGGCTTGGATTGGTTTATCATGGCTTGGCATCCCAAAATGACGCAGGCTATGCGGGACGCGGTAGTGGAAGTCTCTAAAAATGTCGGCCACCTGGGGATCTTTAACGTGCTCCGTCGACATCGCACTCTACATGGATCATGCCTTTTCGCCTCCCTTGAAAAGCGACACGGATCGAGACCGCGTTCTCGGGATCAGCAATCGAGCACTCTAACCTCTGAGCTAGCGCGGCGTGATCTGGATTAGAAAGAGCTGTCAGGACCAATAGGGAATACGGCGTTCTTAATGCGAAAACATTATAGGTTTCATTACGAGAAAAGCCAGCGGCGGCGTTAGTGATCGCGAGATGGTCGTTTTATTACGAGCGATGTCTAGGAAGATAGGTTGACGTCACCAAGCGGTCGCATATGACACGCAGAGAAATCCGACCATCCACGACCGAGGCCATCGCCACTTGAGAAAATCGTATGCATGTCGTTCGTCTGTATATGATATATATAGCCACTATATGGAGTGAGTGAAAAACGTTTATTTCTGATATGGCGATTACATATTGAGGGACGAGGAGTGGTACCCTCAGTCCAGGGTCCCAATAGCCCTCGCAGCTGCTTCAGCCCGGCGAACGAGCAGACGCTGGTCCTCCAGGTTGGGTGCGCGAAGGGCATTGTCCCAGTCCGCCTTACTTGGCGTGAGTATACGAGGGGCCGCTTTAATAGCTTGGCAGGCCCAGACAGTGTGGTAGAGGGTTGCTAGAGACCCTCAGAGTGGGCACTCAGGACGATAGAGAGTTGGATGGATATGGACCACCTCCATGTGGCGTGCCACTGTTCTCCTCATTCGTATCAAAACAGTCATGCAATTCCGTTTCTCGTACAGCGTTTCGGGTGGTGTCTTACGACTTCTTGTTGCGTACAGCATACATGTGCTAGCCAAATTGCAGTTTAGTTTGCGATATAGATGTGAACGAACGACATATCTCCAATTGTATGTATGCTTCTATACAGATGTTTCGGCGAATACGGTTCCCATGGTGCCACGTGAATGATGGCAGCCAGCGTGGAATGCGCCAACAAACACACCGAATACAATGTCAGCAGAAATAACTTTAATGCATGCCGAAACCCTCACACGATAACATTCAGCCCTTGGAATTGTACTGATATCTCGAATTCATGCGCGTAAGTAGTTCTGAGTGTCTCTGCCAAATTTTTAACAAAAACTTTTTCTAGTCTGATTGTGCGCGAAGATGAGGCTGCGTCCTTTTTGTAATCCACACTGGGCCGGTTGCGCGATTCCCCGCGATTGTTATCCCAACGCGCCTTCTGTAAAAAAAACCTATGCCAAACATGACTTATCATTTGGTTCGGGCTCTGACCTATGTATCTGAAAAGTAGCATATAGCCTAGATTTTTGGGTGCGGATTCTCTTTCCAATACGAGCCCATTGTTACACCGACGAAGTCCGTACGGCTTTCATCTGGTTTGTATTTGTATGATGGGGGCCTCCAATGTGTGCATAAACGGGAAGGGCCTTTGCTGGACAGCGACGCAGCCGGTGAGTGCAAGCTGAGGCAACGATGCAGCCTCAGCTTGCACTCGTATTTTAAGAGAACCTCATACTTATATTGCATTGTGTTGAAATGTTTTGGCACTGCAGTTGGCAAGGTTTTGTGGCTTTTTAGCTGGGAAAAAACGCAAACACTCACGCGCACTGTGAAACCTCTCACTATAGCATTGGTGCTGGATTTCGTTTCGGCGAGCCGCAGCGTCTCTCTCATAAACAACTAACCGGGCTGCATGGTTTTCTTCTAACTCTGGTTCTCGGCCACGGAAGAGCGTGGTATACGAGACGACGCGACGGCTTCGTCGCGTCGCTCGACGAGCTGCGCTACAACGCGTACGAATGCGGATCTCCCTTCGCGCGTTCACCTCCTCACCGTCTCCGGGGTCTCTCCTATCGTCCATCTTCGTGACAGTCGTCCGCGTGCTCCTCGCAGTTGTTTTAAAAGCAAACGCGGAGCGCGCGTATGCTTTCCTGACCCCGTCGTTTTCGTCTCCCTGCCTTTGGTCGGACGCACATGAGTCAGCGCGGCAGTGTTTCCTCTTCGGATGGCGGCACAACAGCAGCAACGGCGCAAATATTCGCTGGCATAAATGTGCCAACACGTCCAGGATATGGGCGTGTGAATTATAAGCAGACCCGGGTTCTCTGCATCCTATTCCAAACCCTGCGAGCGGCTGTCCTAACGTGACAGAGACACATCTTACACTCTGGCAAAGATAGTAGAGCGAGCAGGAGCAAGCGGGTGATGACTGCGTGCGAAAAAAAAAAAAAAGAAAAAAAAAGAGGGCGGCGGGGAGGGGGTGCCTGGCCTGCTTTTATATGCAAATGCAGTGGCAAAGGTGTAGAGAGGGAGAGGTGAGGGAGGACGAGATCGCAGTCATCACACGCCCGCGGGCTGGGGTGCGACGTCCCGAACCCGGAGCTGCACGCGTTTCTTGGTGTGTGTTCGCGTGTGTATGTGTGTGAGAACGCGATGAGGCCTCTCACGTCGCAACACTGGCGTCGCCAGAAGCGGCGCTATGTAGACTTTAGTGTGGTGTGCAGCAGTCCGTGGTTCGCTGCTGCCGTTGCTTTATCGCAATGCACGAAGAGACGTCGACGACAACGCAAGGGTCCTCGCTTGGAGCGTTATCGCGAAGCGCTGCCGTGTTGCTGTGGGCCTCTCAGGATTGCCGACCCCTGGCCGCCGCCCTGTAGCCGCGCGGTGACCGTTCTTTGCCTCTCTTATGTGTACATGGAAAACACACGAGTGGACTGTTTCTTTTCTCTTTCTTGTCGTTACTTCTTTCTTTCTTTCCTTTTTTTTTTTTTTTTTTTGCGCTAGTGGCTGCTTCATTTCGTCTTTCGTTCCTCTGTGTGTGCGCGATGGAGTCAGCAGCCCCCGTTCATATATGTGTGCACATAACTGAGCGCGCTTCTGGTCCAACAATAGCGCCTGGGGCACTCTTTTTCCGCCTCGGTCGCTGAGCCCGCGGCCTATACTGGAACGGGGATAGTCTCAGCTGTCGTCCTCTTGCTCCTTCCCATGGATGCATGGTGACGTGTATGCACTGAGAACTGGTTAGAACTGGTTAATTGATGGCACGCGAAACTGACGTAAAAGAAAATAATAATAAAACGAAATGTGGCAAGAAAACTTGGTTTACGATGGCATTTGAGATATGGAAAGTTGTATAGGTGGGTTTACGTTCCTCTATAAGCCTGCAGGGGCTTCAAACTCATACTGCTATCCGGGCCGCATTGAGAAAATATCCCTCTCGGGTCAGGAGCCAGAAGAAAACAATACATTATAGAAACAAAAATAAAAAGAGCGGGTGAATTAGGAAACAATAAGTAGCATAAAACAATTTTAAATAAATTTAAAAGAAAGGTCTAGCTCCCAGTCTACGCCCTCCCATTCTTCTTGCGGCGCGTGCTTGATTCTGCTTAAGTAAAAGGTGAAATTTCTCCAACCAACACTTTTTTATTTTACAAAACCTGATGTTTCGGAGCTGGCTCGGCTCCTTCTTCTTCAAGGGTGCATGACGCGGGGCTGCGTGCAGCTATAAGCGTGCAGCTATAAGCCGCGCCGGTCGGGCGCGGCTCCAGGATGGCTCGGAAAGCGCTACTGAACTGAGGGTAAAACTGTTTGTAAATGAACGCAGTCGCTTATCCTAAAGAGCAGGAAGTATAGACGCGGAGATGAAGGAGAGTATTCGGTTGTACGACGCTTTGCATGCTCTTGAAGGCAGCTGGCGTCTGTCCGAAGATCACGCAGATTAAGTTTAAGCATCCAGTGACTCTTTTCATCTCCACAAAGAGCGTGCGAGGGGGTGGAGGTGGTGAAGGGTGACTGTTCCTGGCCCTACGGGGCTGGGGCGGTAGGTCAACGCCGCTTGCGGCGAGGGATAGCCAGCCGCCGAATTTGTATCTGTTGTACGCTGTCATTGCACCCGCCACCACTTAGGTGGTGGACGACGGCTGTCGCGGCGCGCGTCTTTCTCTCCCCTCTTCTTTTTTCTTTCTTGTCTATTTTCTGTTCTGTCTGCACGAGGCAGCGGAGGTGGCTCAGCTACAGAGCCAGTAGCAGGCCCGTGCATTTTCTTTTCCTTCTTCCTACAGCCACAACAACAACAGCATGAGCCATTAAAGGCTTACGCCTTAAAAGAATGAAAAAATGAAACGCATCAGCCCTATACAGTGGACGCCTCCGGATTAATTTCGAAAACGCGCAACGACAGAACTTCTGCATTCGCATCCATCCAAAGCGGCCTCCGTCACTCGGATTCCATAGCCCACCCCGCCTTTGTTTTCTTTGTTTCGTTAAGAACACAAACGGTTGTGTATATAGGGCCACCGCGAACATATCTGGAAACAAGCCACGACAGACCACGAAAAGAGGTGAGGTATAATTGAGCGTGGTTGGGGAATTCTTTCCCCTGCTTCAAATAGTGGCCGAAAATGAACTAGTATGTGAAAGGAATAATCGGACTATATAAAAGTGCGATATTGAACGGCCCAGAGCACAGCAGCCTATACCTATCTATAGCCTACTTCTGGAATGCTGCATGGATGTTGCTGCATGGAAGCACATCCGTGCTGCATGTAGTGCACACCTTTTCGGACGAACTTTGAAGTGAGCCAAGTGATTGTTCACAGGCGAGGTAGGTGACGATGAGGTCGCACCAAGTTAAGTACAAATATAGCATCATCCCTTCGTTGTACATGCTTTTCTTTTTCAGTAGCTAAAAAAAAAAAGTTTTTCGGGAAAACCGCGGAAAACGTTATTCTTGGTAAGAGGGTGCAGTAATCTCAGGAATCGTATCGCGCGAATAGGCGGCTGGAGGCTAAGGCATGCCATGGCTCTGCACGGCCAGCGCTATGCTGAAGTTCTGTATTCTTTCTCGGAAGAAACTTTCCTGCTTTCCTTTATGAAACAGAAATTGCGTGATTGGTGGAGGGAAAGAGAGAGAGCCAAGAAAAAATGAGGAGAATGGCGAAAGCCTGCCATTCCTGTCCTACCATTTTCCTCTCATCGTTTGCCTCTTATCGGCGTTCGTCGCAGTGCTACATATAATTATAACTGGTTTATAGGAAACGAAATGAGCAGTACCTGTCACACTTTTTCCGGAAATTGTGTTTGGACGGTACACCATCGCTCCTGTCGCGTGGCGTTCCTTGGCGCGCGTCCAAGTGTGGCATTGCAGATGGGAGGAACGCTAGACAAGAACTAGTCTCGTAAAATCTCGCGGAATATGACAGATCTCGCACACAACTCTCGCGAACGGGATTTCGTTACATAAGCTTAGAAAAGCTTCAGCCTTAAAAAAACGAAAACAACGCAGAACACAAAAAAACCGGACACAGAGACCGGCATGGTTTAGGCTCGCCGTGAGTGCATCGAACCACGGGTCACCTTTGGAGCGCCGTGAAGAGACGCGCAGCTTTGTTTCCTATGCCCGCCTGCGCGGTATCTGTGTTGGCGCCCGCAATCTTCTTTCCACCGCAGTGTTGTTCGTCTCCTTGAGCGGATATCTCCCCAGGAGAGTGCATGGCTCGCCACCGTGCCTTCGCTGTCCTGTCGCTTTAGAGAGCTTTCCTTTTTCGGGCGCGCACTTACCGCAGCTGTCCTCCACCACCTCCACCATTTGGAGTGGCCCGCTTTTGGGAAACGGGAAGGTACATGTCTGCCTGTGTGTGCATGTGCGTGTGTGTGCGTGCGTGCGTGCGTGCGTGCGCGCGCGCGCGCGTGTGTGTGTGTGTGTGTGTGTGTGTGTGTGTGTGTGTGTGTGTGTGTGTGTGTGTGTGTGTGTGTGTGTGTGTGTGTGTGTGTGTGTGTGTGTGAGAGAGAGAGAGAGAGAGAGAGAGAGAGAGAGAGAGAGAGAGAGAGAGAGAGAGAGAGAGAGAGAGGTTCGCCTACTGCAGTTTCGACTAGCGGTCGGAAGCTCTGTTTGTTGTGGGCACAGTGTTCCGGTGCCCGTTGAAGACGGACAGCGCCCTTGAATTCTCAGAACAGGCCCGTGTGTTTGAAATAAACAGGAGGAAATAGACCTCGACGGGGCATGTAGCGGCGAAGAAATTATAATCCTTGGTCTGTTCAAGCAGGAACGCTGGATATGAGGAGCAACACTGCCGGGGACGTTACTGAAAGGTGATGGTGTCATGATGAACGTAGATGTGACAGCGGCATCTTCTCTACTGTATGCTCGCATGTGCCTTCGCAGTGCGCATCAGTCCATCATCATCGACAGTGTGCCGCTACTTTAAGGGCTCCGCGTATCATGCTCGAAGTCGGTCGGCCCCGCGACAGTAGCTGCTGTCGCCCGACCGACGCGGCATATGCACACATCCGTCGGCGGCAGCGCAGCACGCTTTCCGCATCCGGTCTATCGATGCTGGCTGGTCGGGACAGCCACGCGTGTCTGCCAAGTTCTTCTCGCTGGTTGACGAATCCCAGGAAGCACCCTCTTCCTTCCACGCTTTCTTCTCCTTCCCTTCAAGTGCACTTCAGCGCTGGCGTCGAAAAAAACACAAAAAAAGTGCCCCTCCTTGGCGTTTCGCGCGCGAGAGATATGCATGCTATCAGGAGCTTTTTGCGTGCATCGGAGCGACAGCCACTCTATTTTCACCTTTCAAGGCAGGGCACACTGTCTCGGACGTAGAGAGGTGCTTATCTAATAAAGTTGATTCCATCCATCCATCCTGCGCGCAGAGATTTATAAGTAGCTGCTCTGCATTAAATGGACGCTGAAGTACAATAATGGGATATTAGCACTAGCACGAACCAACCAGCTGGTCGCAGATTCACAAATGGATTTGGTGCGAAGAAAGACAACAAAACCAGGTCATGTGGAAGAATCTGTCGGATTTGGTTCGAATAATGGTACCGCGTGATTCCGATGTCATGGGATATCGATTGCAGGGTATTCCAACACAATGGGAGTCCAACGCCATGGGATCCCGGTATCTGGGGTTCGATGTCGTGAGATCTTGACGCTACAGGATCACAACACCATGCGATCGGATTGCTGTGTCTAAGAGTTCGATAACCTCTCTGTTGCCGTTTTGGTTTCTAGAATTTCTCTAGAGGACATCGCACGGGTTTGGTTTACAGTCCGAAGCCGCGCAAACCGTCGCACAGCATGCACGTTTCGCATCCTGATCAAGCGCCGTCTTTTTGCCGCAACCGGAGAGGAGGAGAGTATGCAATCCGCTGCTGCCGCTCCATATGTGTATACAGCCTTCCCCCTCACCTCATTACTGCGCGTGCGCGCCAGCTTATTTAAATACTCGCGCGCGCACGTGCCTGTCTGCGGCGGTGTCTGCCGCTGCTCCACCGCCGTCATCTCCTCTTGGCAGCCCTCGCACCGCAGTTATATGCCTTCCCTTCCTGTGGGATTCCTTTCTCCTTCTCTTCCTCCTCCTCCTCCTTCTTTATGGTGCACCGAATGACGGAGTGAATGAACTTCGCTCCGGGAGGCGCCCGACGGCACCCTTCCTCAGTGCCTGCTTCCTTTCTGAGGCCAATATCTCGCTGTTCTCTTGAGGTTTCTTTCTTTCTTTCTTTCTTTCTTTCTTTCTTTCTTCTTTTTTTTTTTTTTTAATCGCTTTTGCTACTCCCAATGAGGCCTTTCATCTCCCAAGCGCCAGTACCGCCCTCCGACGTTACTGCATTGGTCGATATATTATTTCTGGGACATTATTCTTGACCAGCCCGTGTTTTCTGCTCGTCGTTTGCTTTATTGTCTCATTTGCTGCGGGCTGAGTTTAGGCATCTATTTTTACTTAACTTGGACCGGCGACAGCTTAGGAATAAGGATCCGATAACTGCTTTGCATGTTTGAGTGGTGTCGCGCCGATAAATGACAACGAAAGTAACAAAGGTGCCAATGGAGCACGAAAAACTATTTACCTTCCGGGGAGTTCGAATAAGTAGCGATAGCGACAGAAGCGCCTCTAGGACGTTTGCATCGACCCGTATTTGAACGCTGGCTGTCGGTTACGGAAGCCAAACAAGCACAATGCGAAGATCTAATTGTTGAGGGGAGGAACGACTCAGAATATATTCTCTCGGTCAAGACTTTTTACTTTTGGGTCTCTTTCTACCTGACGCCATACCATGTTCGTCGTCATGACCCGTTCTAAGTCAGAACCAATAGGACGTAGGCTTGTCCTGTTATAGAGAGTTGACATGGCCTTGTTACTGTGGAGTAAACACAGACTTCATTCTGCTTTCCTGATTGATTGCAGTGTCTGTTCGCTTCTGTTCCGTTGCCGACGATTTCTCGATCCTTAGACTGTATTTCCCCTAATTGCTCTGCCTGTAGCTTTATATACGTACCCGCGTTTGGGGGAATTAAGTTTTGTTTGCAGTTTCTTCGGTGCCATTTATGCGCGTGAAGAACCAAGGGGACAGTGGGCAGATCTCACGTGGGCGGCGCATTTTTTTAAATGTAGACCGCATCGAACATAAAGAAGTCGCATTCGTGACGTGTTCCCACTTTTGTTGAGGACGGAACAGATTAAAGACCGCCTATAAACCAATGTCGCGGAGATTTTGTGTGATCTGTGGCGATCATCAGGTGGCTTCCGGCTTTCATAGTATAACTTAAGCGGGACGCCGTGTTTGTTCATCATGCAAGTCACTATCGGCACTGGCGTCGAATGGTGTGATGTGTGTGGCAAGTTTAGACGTTCGTGGCAGCTCTATTTGGAAACAGGTGTTTTTTGGAGGGTGTTACCGGAATTGTTTGATGCGTTGTTGATGCAACACGGCCTCTCATCTAGAGGAGCAGAGGGAGAGGCTGGAGGGTGGATATCTCTTCCGATAGAAATTGCTAAATTTTAATGGCCAGAAAAGGGAAACAAAACAAAACAAAAAGTGGGAAACGGGTCTACCCTACTATATCTCCTCCGCCTCTGTTTGTCGACAAGTTCACCATATAAGTCGTGTCTCGTTAATATGACCCCCGTCAATATGAACAGTATTGCGCCTCGTTAATATGGAAACTCTGTCCGCGCAATGGACAAAGGGAAAACAGAGCTAATTGGGGCCCATGTAGTTTTGTCGCGTTAAAATTGTTACATATATGTCCTGCGTCGCTGGACGTTCGAGAAGACGACAATCAACAACAGTGACACAGGAAGAAGACGAAGCTGTAGTGGTGGTACGAGAAGGTTGGCGCTTGCCTGGGCATTCACTCAAGTCATCAGCCATTGTGTTCTTGAGCTAACCTTCTTGCCGCTATCATCTTGGTGGAGGTGGAGAAATGAGACCCCATTATCTACTTTCCCGCCGAAATGTTTCATTTTCTGCACTTTGAGTGCGTGCTACTTGAGGAACGCAATTAAGAAGAGCAAGTCACTAAATTATGTCGCTTTTCTCTTCTTCTGGTTTCATGTAGTATAGAGCGCGAAGTTGCCTAGCTAGCCGAGGCACCTTACCCTTTTCCATATGGCATGAATGGCTTTAAGAAAATTCTCTGGCCAGCTTGGGCAGAGTAGAAAGCCAAATTAAGTGACTCTTAGTCAACCGAGAGCTGATATTATAGCAGCAGTTCGTGGAATGTGAATAGTTATAATAGAAGTTGTCAGTTATCCATAAGGCGTAATATGGGCATATCTACGTATACCGCTAACGCGTCAAAGGTGAGCCGGATAATAGCTTGTATTATGACTATAGTTTCAACTTCAGTGCCTGTCTCTATAAACAAAAGCTGACCGTAATTATAGCTTATTTTTTAATGTGCTCATTCGCGATTATCGACGACTCGCTGTATGGACATCTTGAAGGGCACCAAAGTGTCCGTATTAACGAGGCACGACTTATAACCATCATCTTTATCTGCTGGGCTATATATGTGCCCACTGCAGGGTAAAGGCCTCTCTCATATTCATCCAATTAACACGTTCCTGTGATAGCCGCGTCCACTAGACTCCTGCAAACTTCTTAGCCTCGTTCACCCGTATAATTTTCTGCCGCCCTTTGTTACGTATCGCATTACATGTCCTGCCCATGCGCTCATTTCTTCTTGATTTCGATTATAGAATGTCATTAACTAGAGTTATTTCCCAGACCCACAAGCACGCTTCTTATCTCTTAACGTTACACCTATCATTTTCAGTTCCATAGCTCTATGCTTTGTCCCCAACTTAAATAAAGAACCGTTTTTTTTTCTTTAGCCCTCTACGTTTCTGCCCCATAGGTGAGTGCCTGCCTATGGGGCAGAAACAGGTTATATATATATATATATATATATATATATATATATATATATATATATATATATATATATATATATATATATATATATATATATATATTATTCGGACTTCTTGTTCCGCGAAACGTCTCTGAAGTAACTGCTGATAAAAAGGAAAAATGTCATTGGAGACAAGACTCGCATGTCAGACGGAGCAGTTCAGTTCAGTTCAGTCGTTCAGTCGCGTCCGACTCTTCGTGACCCTATGGACCATATCACGGCATGCTTTCCGGTCTCTCACTATCTTCCTAACATCACATAACTTCATCTGCAGCGCCTCGGGGATGCCATCTAACCATCGCGTTCGCTGCCTACCCCTTCTCCGGTGACCCTCAACCTTTCTCAACATCAAATCTTTCTCCAGCGACTCCTCTCTTCTCATCAAATGACCAAAGTAGCTGAGCTTTAACTTTAGAATTTGACCCTCCAATGAGCAGTCAGGGTTTATGGTCGACAGTATCGACTACTTACACGTAAAAAGTCCTTCAGGGCTGGCCACAAATTGTACTCCAGCTTGCTGGGCCCCATTCGTCTCAAAACGGTCGCACACACCGTGTGTCGCAGCGTCGTAGCTGGAACCGAGTGCAAGTGTTATTCACCATATCGTCTCGCCCTTGATTGCGCGCCACAATTACTACGCGCTCCGCATGCAGTCGTTAACGGGACAGTGGTGGAGGGTTTGACACGAGTAAAAAAAAAAAAATAAAAAGAAAGAAAGAAAGAAAGAAAGAAAGAAAGAAAGAAAGAAAGAAAGAAACTGCATCATCGGCTCGAGGGTAAATGATTCTTGCGCGCTGGGCGGTCTGGTGGGCTTGTGACCGTTCGCCGCCGCCGGGTAACGAACGCCGGCCACCGCCCAAGGTGGAATGCTTCGGAGCGGAGCGCCGAAAACACGGAGAAAGGGAGACTGGACTCGCTACAAAGCGAAGGTGGTAAAGAAAGAGGGGGATTGGAGGACGAGAAGCCGGTTGGAAACATGCAGAGGAGGAACGCTGGCAAGGGAAAGAAGAGAGGCACTAGCAGAGAAAGTGAGGTAAAACAAGGGTGAGGGAACCTAGGTGCGAGAGTAGCGGGAGAGAATGGGTGAAGGGAGCAGTGGAAACAGCCGCCTGGGAGCCAGTCTGTCGGCCACTGTACCACGGGGCTAGTAGGGGAGGAGGGAGCCAACCTGGACGGCGGCCCTCCTAACCGCCTCTTCTCCTCATGATTGCAACCCCTCCGCGCACGACGACGGGAAAGCGAGGAGCGGTGGAAAAACTAAAACTAAAATGTGGGAATGGAAGCGCAACAGGTGGAACAAGTGCTCTGGAGCGCCGCTGAGGCAGGATATCGCTACAGAGAGAGAGAAAGAGAGAGAGAGCAACAAATAACAACGAGAAAGCTGGGAGAGAAGCACAAGTGCGAGGATGTCTCTCTCTCCTTTCCTTCCAATGTCTTCACCTGCGTTGATCTTCACTTGTCTGTCCTCCTTTCTTCTCCCTCCTCGGTCTGCGAGGAGAAGGAGAGACGTGGCAGGACGGTAATCGGCGATTGACCAGCCCTGGTAACGCTCTGCCAGCTCTGCGGTGGAAGAAGGATAAGAGCAAGAAGAGGAGGAGGAAACGGTATTAACGCAGGGAAGGAAGTGCGTTTTTTTTTTTTTACTTCTTTTCAAACGCAGATTCCTGTGTTTCTGTTCTTGGCTCGGGTTCAGAATGGGAAGAGCAAGACGAATTGTGCAAATACTGTGGTGAGAGGAGAATAGACCGGTGAATATTCTTTCCGCTCATTTGAAACTGCTGCTGCGTATGCTAATTTTGTTCCGGCGATCGCCTGTCTTGTTTTGCTACTTGTTTACTTTGAGGAATTTTCTCCTCTTTCTCTTTTGGCGTGTGTTTATTGTTATCCGTCGTTTTCTAACACATGCTGCGTCTTTTCTGTCCGAACTGCTGGATTAACAGTTCTTTTCTGCGCTTTTACATGCTTCTTCACAGGCCACGTCGCATATTGTAAATAGGGTATTTTTTTTTCTTTTTTTGTCACCTGGTGTCAGCCTTTAAAAAAACGCTGTTCTCGCGCGCCGCGCTGCGCTGTCCGTTCCTTGTCCTTGGTCAGCGCCGGTTGACCGTCACTCATTCGTGCTCTGTGGATGGAACGAAGAGGAGAATGAGAATGAGGATACTCACTCCCTCTGTCGTTCTTCTCACGTTCTCACGTTCTCTCGCTCCTGAGTCCCACTTCCTGCTCTTTTGCTTTGCTTCCCGACGTCTCGCTTTAGAGACTTTCCAGGCGTACTTCGATGCTTTCGGTTCGTTCGTGACGTTGCGCTCGTCGAGGCGTTGCTGTTGTCGTTTCTGGCGCGGCTGTTTTGGAGCAGCGAGCTCGGCGTCCCGGCTCGCTCGGGACAAGTCAGCGACCCTTTCCGGCGGTGCTGGGGACCAGACCGGTATTTCCCGAGTGTCTCCTCCGCCCATCTCTTACCGGCCTCCCCCCTCTCTCTCCCCGTTTCTCTCTTCCACTCTCTCGACTCCCCTCTCCTTACCAAGAGAGCTCGTATGAAGTCTTCGTAGCCGTTTATTACCTCTCTCTTTGGCCCTTGCCGCGTTCCGAGCGTGTGTTTCTGCTTTCAGCTCACCGCTCTCCACATCCACCCTTTGCATCGGCGAATTGCACCCCTTTTCGTGGGAAAGAAAAAAAAAAGAGAATTTAAATGTCACGGCAAGGGGAGAGAGAGTGAGGCACGAGCCTTTTAAACCTCTCCTCTCTCACTCCGTCGGCTGCACAGTGGCTACCGCCACCATCTCTTCTTCCTCTTCCTCGTTACATCCTCCGCACATTTTTTTATTCTTTCTCGAAGGGCTGCTGCTGCCATTTATGTTGTTTTCGCGGCTTGTTCACCCCCCCCCCCCCCTCCCTTCCCTCCTTGCTTCTTCTTTTCTTTCTTGGTCGATCGCCACGGACTTGAACTTGGCTGCTACTTCAGCGCAGGACAATCACACAGGCCAGGTGAGGGAGGAGAGGGGAGAGAGAGTGGTGTGGTAGGACTATATCCTCTCTCTCTCTTTCAATATTTCTCCCTCTCTGTTTCTCTTCCTCTTTTTTTTTTTCGTCTCTCTTTAGCCCGCTTGGGCTTCTCCCGTCGGCGGCGCCACAGTGATGCTGCGCACCCTCTCGGCATCAGTTGCTGCTCTGCTCCGCTTGTGGCGAGCAGTGGAGCGAGAATGCTTCTTCCTGCTTTGGCTTCCTCCGAGACGTGGTCGCGCGCTTCTCCGTGCAGCCGGCGCGCTGTGATAAGCGGCCCACCCGTTTGGTGAGCAAGTTGGCACTGGGACGAGCCGATTTGGTGTCCAGTCCGTTGGTTGGACCTGTTGTTCTATATACTTTGTTTTTTTTTTCTCGAACATCGTTGCTCGTTCGTTAAATCTGCTGTTCGTCACGTGTTGTCGTTGTGACATTGTTGTCTTCCTTTTATAACCTGCCATTGAATGGTTGGCGCCCTGTGACAACAGGAGAGGCTGCCGGTGCCGCAAGTGAGTCGTTCGGCAGATCAGCTAGCTAGACTTTCGGAGGTTGTGGGTTACCTCAGCTACGGTCGTCTTCTAGCGAAAAGGAAAAAGAAGTTGTTTTCTTTGCTTTCTTAGTTTTTGGATACTGTTGGCTTCCTCCATATATGTCTTATTTCAAGCCGCCTTGTTGGCTGATTGCCTGCCTTGTGCTATCCTATCTGTGCTGTTTCCATCCACGACAGGCTCTAAGCAACGATCAGTACATCATGGTATCTGTCTGAATCAGTGGCGAGGCTGAAGTGCTCAAAATATGAGAAAAGGACATAGGAAAAAGCGCCTGATGATGTTTGAGCCGGACGTTCCAGTTATCGTCGTGTATCTTCGACTTGCATGTTCGACGTGCTGCGCAATGTCATGGTGGAAAGTTGTCCACGGCTACCCACGTTCGATATGCCGCTGTCACCATCGACCCGTTTTATTCCATGTTCTATTATATTCCAGTAACGAATGGGACTGTGTGTTTCATAGAAGAATATGAAACTTTGTTTCTTTCTGTATGTTTTATTTTTCTTTAATAAACATGTGCTTTGTCGTAATTCTCCACCGGACTGCCTTTAATTCGGTGAAAAGGTTTTGCATCGGTCGCTTGCGGTATGCTCACAGGTTTTGTCAGTGTACAGTCCGCGAAGGGGGGAAGCAATGAATCCAGAATTCGCATGCGCGTAGCCTATGTACGTAATAGTCACGCAATACAAGCGTGGTCAGTTTCGATGCATGCATTTTACGTTTCCCTTTAGACGTTGTAGCTAGGTCATTTGAAGTGTCGCAATTCATTTCTGACCGTCACTTGACTCTTCCTACTGGTGTAGTTTAAATTTCGATTTACGCCCTTTTATGAGAGCAGACCTCTCTGTAAATGAGGTCTGGGCCTTTAGTGAATTGGCGGTAGCGTTTCGTTTCTCGTGCGATTAAAAGAGCGAAGTTTCACGACATAGGTGTTTCTTGAAGGAATTCTTCTCCGTTTTACATATTAATTGTTTGCTGTTCACTTGAATTCGAAGCCTCGTTTCATCACTAGCTGAAGAAGGAAAAATAAAAAGTACTGAACAAATGCTGTGTACCCCTCTCATGCGCTTTATCTTCTTACGAATGAAGGAGCTGGGATTAGCTGTCGTCAATTTCGTGACAGGGGGGATCAGAGTTACGAAACGTATTAAGGGTGCTTAGATGGGACAATGCGAAGGCACGAACACGACCGCTAAGGCCACAGGAGCCTCTTTACTTAACACCCTACAGCGCCGGCACGGCCACCACTTCCATGTTGATGCAGACACTCACACGATGGAAACTATAAGAACACACACATTTTTTCAGAACATCACACATGTCGACCCGATGTTGCTGCTGTAGGGGACGCATCGCATGCGCGGAAGAGGTGTCACGGCCTGCAGAAACCGTGTGGGGAAGAGACGACGCATAGGCGTCCGTGTGTGGGTTGCTAGGATATTGGAGTCATTGCGGCATACGCGCCGCTCGCTGGTCGGACACCCCAGGCGCCTTTCCGCATGCGCCCTCTCTGCCTTCGTACTGCTGCCGACGAACAGCTGGTCCTTGGTACTGCGAAATTGGTAACGCCGACGAGGGCTCTTTAGATCAATGGGCCTGATAAAGCATTCGCTTTTAATATGCACTCGCCACGAGAGGCGTAAGCATGCGTGTAGTCTGGTAGTCTAGAGAAAAATCTTTCCGTCTAATCCAGGTCCAGGTGTATCCATATCTATATATACCCCTGGACTACCATGTAACAGGGGTAACCTGCGCTTGTATCCACTGCTGTGCGTGTGAGCTTAATGATGTATTAGCGAGATGGACTTCCGTTGAAGCCTACGTATCGCGGAAGAGTAGCCCTGCAAACGTTATCCACATATAGTTTCACGGCGTTCCGACATCCGAATACATACAGTGAATTTACACAGGTGCTCATCAATGCAGCTGCACAGTAACTAAAATTTGTGCAGGTGTACAGTAACCGGGTTAAGTGGAGAAATATGGGAGAGGCCTTCGCCCTGCAGTGGGTATAGTCAGGCTGATGATGATGATGATACTTTAGTAAATGGATGAACGTTTTTAAAAACGCTGTGGCCGGGACAGCTGTAGTCGGAAAAGCCAAACGCAGCAGCGTGGTACAGTGCATATACTAAAGAGGCACCCTGAGCTTTCGTCGAACCCCGCACGTCGTAGAAATTACAGTGGTGGCTTCGCCGCAACACGCACCATGCTGAAACAGTGGCATATTTAAAGCAAAGAAAAGCTTCCAACTTTCATCTGAACTAGAAATTTTATGCGGGAAAATTGCGGGAAAACATCTTTTTTTTTTCGACGAAGAAGTTATCAGAAATTCTTTGCGCAAATAGGACCGCAATGCTCTCGCTGTTCTGAAGTAGTACCGCATCGCGATGACAAGGGACCATCAGGCAGCCATCACACTAAACATTTTTACACCTTTTTGGGTGCATGAAGGATGTTCGAGTGTCCCCGGGCTAACACCCTACGTAAAAAACGGTAAGGCAGTGGTAAGGCACGGCGGTTAGCAATCAGGGGTTTCCCGTTGGATACCCTGCTTTGTGTAAAATGGAAGAGGGACATATAAAGAAAAAGCAAAAGAGAGAAATGCAGTCTGAAAGCCAAAAACCGATGCAGCAGTGTCTTATACTGGGCACCGTGAGGGTGCCGCGCTCTGCGGCCTGCAGAAAACACATCATCTCCTTTTCGATGTCAAACAAACGACATTTGCACAACGAAGGATGTTCCATGCAGCGCTGCTCTATTCATAGGGTGTTAGCCCGAGTACAGCGTTTTACACCCTTAAGGGTGTAGAAAGGTTTAGTGTACACCCCGGACACGTCAGTAGGTATGAATCGGACCCCCGTCGGGAATTTGGGTCAGCTTCGGTTTATCTGGCGGTGCAGTGACCCTGGACTCGAGCTGGGGCCTAAGAGCGCTATTAACCAACAGAAAGAAGTCCGCGTCAACTTCTATACTGCGCTGCAAAGGAGTTGTGAGATGGGGAGTTTTAAGGACTGCATGGGCGACGACATGTAGGTTAAATATAACTAAAAGTAGAAGGCAGAATAATATTGATTTGCCTGAACTACTTCACACCGGTCTGGGGAAAAAAAAAAAAAAAAAGAGAACGAGGCTCGATAACTCACGGTACCGTTACTTGCCGTCAGGATCACACATGAAAAAAAAAAAAAAAAAAGCCATTGCCCCCACTTTTTGCGTACATCCTAACACAACAGAGAACTGCTGGGGTCTCTTTGAGAGTGTACGTTGTTCTTGAGTATCTGGAGTGTCGTCCTGTAGTCGCAGCTTGGTTAGCTCTAATAAATAATACGTATACCCACCACCGAGCGTGACATCACCATTACCCAATACGACCCAACCATGACAGGCTGACCACGTTCGCATGCACACGAAGTTGGCCGCCTGTTAGTAATACGCAGGCAGTTAATCACCTAATATCAGCTACGCAACTACCAAGGAATGCTATATACAGCTTCCGCACAGAAATTTCACACTTGAAGCAGTATATTCATCCTTCCTTGGGCCAGGACGAATGACAAATTGCCCCCCTATTCGCGCTAATGAGCGATTGCTTCCCTATTTCAAATCTACTCCACCATGGCGGACTTCACTGTGCACATCGTATACTCGCCGGTTAGCTCACCTTCTCCAGGGACGGGGGCCTTGCGGTAGTCCGGCGGATCGGGCCCACGCCGCCATGCGCACGTGTATGCTCGCATCTAACGAGACCGTCCTTCCGCTCACCCGCGGGGTCGAGCTCTCCAGGAAGGACGCGCAATGTCATCACCGCAGCCATCATCGTCGCCGAAGGACAATGAGGGGGTGAGAACAATGGCAGCGGGCCGAGGTCGGAAGGGAAGAGGGCCACGGGAAGGTCGCCCGCTGGCACGCCCGACCTCCACCGCCGCTGCGGGGGTCAACGAACGCCGAGGCGGGAAAGAAGAAAACGACTGGGTCAGTGGTGCCAGGCCGCCGGGCAACGAGGCAGGATGCCGGCCGGTCAGTGCTTGTTGCCGGGCCGCTTCCTTCCTGATTCGGCACCTCCTTACCCCTGGGAGATGCGCTGCGCCGCCGGGCCTCGGTGTCTCCGCCCGCTCCAGCCTGCCTGCCGGCTAGGTGGCCGTTGTGGGGCGTGGTACGTGGTAGCGGTATATTACACGGGACCGGCTGAATCGGCCTCGTATTGAACGTGCCGTTAACTGCTCCTACTGTATCGCACTGCTTTATAATCGTCATCAGTGATCCCGTGTCCTCCAAGAACTTCAAGGGTAAAATTTCTACTGCGCTCCCCTTAGCGCAACGCGTACGATGTCGTCCGATGACTCACTCCACCTGCCTATGTCGCGCAGAAATGTCTGGAGCTTTAGAAACACAGCAGGTGTAATATAAGAAACGTCATCAGATTTACTTTAGCAGGATGCGTTGTTCAATGAGGTGGTTTGTTTACTATTTTGCGGCAAGGGTTGTGCATTATAAAATAACAAAAAAAAAAAAAAAAAAACGGGGGTATCGGTGGACGAGCTTCGTCTAGCGATTTTACGATTTCCAGAGCTGTTATATGGTTCAGTTCCAAGTAATTTCAGCTGCTTCCGCGTCACACCCAGGTCACTTAACACCGTTGGCCGCCGGTGAACTGACAGCTTGGCTTTGAGATTGGTTTCTGCTTTCTGGGGGAATCGTTTAGCTTAGAAAAGTCCGGAGTTGGGTTTTCCCCTTTAAGTTCGTAAAGGTTAGCCAAATTTGCGACGTAATATTTTTCTTGCGCATCGTGATCTATATTTTGGCGCTTTCCGTCGCTCTTTAAAACGTCAATTATACTTCCGTGATGGCAAAGTTGCGACTCATGGTCATTTGGTTCGGGGCTGATTTTTGCCAGGGTTGACGAAGAGCATATCTTTTCAGTAGACTTCGGTTACTGGAATGTCTTTTAGGAAACCTGGAGCTGGCGCAGGGTTATTTCGTCCCGTAGCGATGGCATCAAAATGTGGCTGTTTTGAACATTCTGAAGCACAAGTGCTGACTGATCCAATGTCATGCACAGAAGTCGAGGAAGTCGCTTTCAGGCAAACAGTAATCAATATACAGCCGGGTTAATTTTGACAGCTCGTTAATTTTGTGTTGACGCATTGACGCGTGCTAAGCTTCCGATACACTGCCACAACGGCATGGCGACAGCGGCGAGCTCAATGCTGAGGGCTCGGGGCGTATTGACAGAGAGGTGGTGGGGGGGAGGGAGGGAATGCACGGCTGCAGCAGCGGTAGGAGGAGGAGGAGGCCGCGCGCACTGCCGCCCAAAGTGGAATGATGTGCGGCCCCAAGCGAAGCTGCAGCGCCGGGGGTGACTGAGCCAAAAGTTCGCCCCGCGAACGGCAGCGCGCGAGCGAGAGCGGCAGGTTCGACGTCCTCTCGCCGGGAGCCTGCCAAGGTCAGTCAGTCGGTCGGGTCGCCGGAAATCAAGCGCCTGCATGCAGCCCACCGCAACACTGCGCTGAGCGGCGGCGGCGCCGCCGCCTTGAGCGCGGGCTCTCCTGTCGTGGTTGCCTTTGCCCTCGACGCCTTGGTTCCTTCTCTGTCTAGCTTTCCTACGGAAATCAGGCTTCTCCTTTGTGCGTCTCCCGCCAAACTGTGTTGCTCTCTAATCTCTCGAAGAGCGCGTTTGTATTTCTTGGTCTACCGTGACCTCCCGCGCCCTCTTCGTGCCGCTGGTTCCCACCCGCTGTCCTCTCTCGAAGCTATGCCGCTGTAGCCTCGACCATAATCATCATCATCGTAATCGGTGGCTGCGCCGTGTCCGTCATCAGCGGCTCCTTCTTTCCGCTTCCTGACTCACTTAGCCCCGCCCAGCTTGCGCAGGTGGTGGTCAGCTCCGCGTTGACGATAACTGGACTCCGCCTTTTCCAACGTTCGTGCATATCACTTTTTTTTTTTTTTTCTGGAGCTTCGTTATCTGTTGTATCTCTAGCCGTTGTCCGCCTGCACCGGTCGTTTAAGCGGTGCACAGAGTCGTCGACGGTGTGCTCTTCAACTGCTGACCGGCAGCCTCGTGTGAGTTGTGTCGGTCGCGATTAATGTTCTCAGGGAGGGGGACGAAGCGGAAGACAGTTGCGTTCTGTCGCGGCGCGCGCCGCAACGACCCTCGTGACTTGCCGCCGTGCTTCCCGAGTCTTCTTCCTCCAGGATGTTCCGGAGCTGCTGCTTCTTGTCCCCTCCTGATCCCTCTCCCCTCCAGCAGTCCGGTCTCCATCCTCGCTCCCTGGCTTCCTGATGCCGGCCGCCGCTGACCCGGCGCGGCGATCTTCCTTGCCCGACCGCCGTGCCGTCGGGAGAAGTGGATTGACGGGCGAGGGTCGCCTCGGCCGAGTCGTAGATGCGGCGCGCCTTCATCCGCGTAGCGCGAGGTCGCCTGTCACGAATGGTGCGGGAGAGAGAGAGAGGAAATGAAACGAAACAAGACGCAAAACGGGAATTACTGAACCGAATGAACGGACACTGCCGCGGCCTTTCGGAGCTGCGGGGGCAGGGCCAGAAAGAAGGAGAATAAAGTGTGTGCGTGTGGAGGCACTGCCTTCGTTCTTCCAAACGCGGAACTGACGATTTCGCTCGCACTTGTTCCTTTTCACGAAGCGTTGTTGTTAGCCCGGTGAAACTGCTTACGCGATGAGGTCGCCCCTTCCTTCGCAGCTTCTGCGTAGACGTCGTGGGAAACGCGAGGTGGCTCTACAGTGTGGTCACGTAGACTCGGTTTTGCCCGCTGAGGTCACTCCCGGGCCTCTCTGTTGACTCGGTAGATGCGGTTTGTCGGCCGAACGTTGGCGCCCGCTTTCGACAGTGGCGCCCATGAAGTGACCGCTTTTTATATCTTTCCGCCGGGTACGCCCATTCGGCGTCGTAGTTCTTTCGAGACACGCTGCCGGCTTGTGTATAGCAAGCTTTCTGCTCGGTTCCGGCCTCGCACGTCATTTCGTTTTAGAATTCGAAAACCGCGTTGTGTCGCCTATGCGTCACCGTTGCCTGCAGGGATTCAGGATCTTTTCTATATTTCTTGAGGAGATTTGTAGGCCAGATTTCCATGGGTTTCGCACTCTCACTAGCTCTACGCCTTCTCACTATCCTATCTCGGTTTGTGTAAGCGTATTATACTTACTTTGTAACTTACAAGCGTTTCCATTTTTCGGACGCGATGCTTTTTCAGTTTTCCAGCTCCAAGAATAAAAATATACCCCTCAGCACTGCCTTAAACTGCCTCCGCAGTTTGCGAACGAATGAGCTTGACTTTTCATAATCTATCAAATGGTGGGGACTTAATCTGGAGCGACTTCAGCGGCGCTCCAGTGCGGTCACATTCATCGCATCCGACGTGGAAGGGAAGCCGCCTCGTGGTAGGGTTTTGACACTGCAAGTAGAACATGAAGCAAATAGAGAGAACATGAGAACTACTCTCAATTGATTTCTTTTTAGTGCATAGCACTACTAGCCGCAATCACGCATTTCGCTGGTGTCTGTCCGAAGCCGCGATTCGCGGGTCAGATCTGAAGGGGGCGGAATTTATGCGCGTTTATTTATGACGGTCGCGCGGGCGGCCGCACTTCGAAAGTGGTATAGGAACACATGGGGCTGAAACGTGGAGGCTAACCAAGAGAGTTCTACTTAAGTTGAGGACAACCCAGAGGGCTATGGAACGAAAAATGTAGGGGTAACATTAAGAGATAGGAAGCGTGCAGAGTGGGTCAGAGAAATAACTCAAGTTACCGGCATTCTAGTGGAAATTAAGAAGAAGAAATGGACATGGGCAGGACATGTAGTGCGAAGAGAGGATAACCGATGGTCGCTGAGGGTAACAAACTGAATTCTAAGGGAAGAAGCGTAGCAGGGGGCGGCAGAAAGTTGGGTGGGCGGATGAGGTTAAGAAGTTCGCGGGGGTCAAGTGGATGCAGCTAGCACAGAACCGGGTTAAGTGGAGAAATATGGGAGAGGCCTTCGCCCTGCAGTGGGTATAGTCAGGCTGATGATGATGATAGGAACACATGGAAACGGGCGACGTCGTCGGTTCGGTCCGTTCCGACTCTCGGAAAAGTCGCGCTTCGGCCGTGCCGCGGAGGCAAACCATAGCAGTTAAAAAGCACAGCGTAAGCGCAGTGGTTGTGGGTTCGGCGTTAACTGCTCTGTCTCTCGGTTTGAGGGGAAAGGGCGCGGAGGCCATAAATCGCGTCGAAACACGGGCTGGGGAGAATGCGCGGCAGAGGGAGCTGCTGTCGGTGTCTTCTCGGGAAGACGCGGACATACGTCCCTTTGAAGCCGTGCCGCACGCGCGCAACAGACCGAGGGCAGCGATCGGAATGTTTGGGCCTTAGGTTTGTGTGTTGTTTGTTTTGGAAGCGCAACCTTCGGCGCTGTTTGTCTTTGTGACTGCTGGCCACCTCTTGCGTGAGCTGAGGGAAGATATTGGATAGAGTGTGTGGTAATGCATGAAAGGTATAACGGTGATAAGCGGTGCTACACACATACTTCGTATTTGATTTAACTATTCAAATCGGCCTTTTTTTTGTTTTTTTTTTTTTTGTCTCTCCTTGGCATCCCACTTTTTCCTGTTGCACTGTGCCGCTGCACTTTTTTGTGCGGTCGCGTGCTTACAGAATAGTTCTATAGGCGGGCCGTCAAACACTGCATATTGGCTGTTTTGTAAAGGTCTAAACCTGGCCAGAAGGCGTGCGCGCACTCGTGACAGAGGTAACGCCGCGGTAAAGCTAATAGAAGTATATGCATGTGTGTAGTCCGTTTGTGGAGCTATTTCAACTAGGTTCAGTCTGATCAAGCCGTAAGGTCTTAAACTCACTGCTGTCTTGGCCGAATTGCTAGAATTAAGTCTGCTGTAGGACAAAAGGGTTTCCGCAATCAAGGTATCCGCAGGTACCTTGCGGGCTTGTAGATTTTTACTGTTTGTTTTGAAAAAACACATTCCGTTACCTTTTGTGGCATTCTGTTAACCATTGTTAGCGCAGGACAAGCTTTAGTAGCAAATTTTTGATATTCGTCTTAAGGCAAGCTATTTCCGCCAATATGTTCATAAAAGCACAATATTCCGCAGGGATATTTACAAACGCATCCAGCTGGTTTTCTATGGCAGACTTAATTGCTCGATGTGAGATCAGGATAAATTTCAGAAGCCAATTTTGCTCCTCATGTGGAGGTATAAGACCATTTCTATCAATATGCTCATAAACACATATCTTACAGTATTGCGGAGTTATTTTAAAGAACGCAACTCATAGGGTTTCTATGACAGTTTTGACTGCTTAGTTCAAACGCAAGAATACGCATCGCAAGGTTAGCACGTCCGATGAAGATTCGCATAATAATATTTTACTATGACCCACAATTGGCACACAATTAAAATTTGTCTCGGAAGCTTGGACTTGTTTACTGTGACTCCTTGTAACCGTAGCAACCGTCCATTAAACGGGCCTTCGTGCTTATTTGCCAAATTTTCGAAGTTAAGATTGATAAGTTTTGTGCATAGCTTTTTTTTTTAATTTTCAGAATAATTTGGATACAATTTCCTGTGAAATAACAGAAGACAATACTATGATGCTTTTTTTTTTGTTTGTTTTTGCGTCGGAGATAGGGCTATGGTTTTGTAGTATGACTACGCTGTTAAAATATGGTGCTATGCAGCCTCATATTGTAACGCTGTGTACGAGAGACATGGTAGCGATATTCGCCGGTTCAGCTTGGGCTTCTTTCAGGCCCCAATCTCCTCTTCTTGTTTTTCTTGATTGAGCAGAAATACGAGGGACATCGATAATACTCTAGTACCCAAATTTCAGTCTCATATATGTCCGCATCACTTTCTTGAAGTGTCGCGAACCGAACGGGCCGTCGACTAACACTGTGGCCCACGTTCGGGGCACACATTCCCGTCCTAGGCAAAGCCTTTTGCTGGGAAACTTTCTTGACCGCCTCATATCCCTAACACAAAAATCCCCTTCGCCCTCCGGCATTAGACCATGCAATTTGTTGGAAACGTAGAACAGTGCCATCTGACGGAGCGGGCGACAAGAGGACGAAACTTGCACCCATCGTGCAATCTGTGCTTATCAGCCGAATGCTGCCATGGCGGCAATATGATCCCCGGCTATGTTTGGCCACAGCGTCATTTTATCATTAATGTTTGTTACATTGATAAGATTGCATACTGTGTGTCAATTCTACGTGCACATTGGCACTCGTTCCATGCAGAGGTGCTCAGTCGTTTTTTACCGAACTCGTCGTCGTCGAAAGCCTCACGTTAAGCAAGCTCGCCGGCGGCAGCAGGTCTGCTGCGGCGGCGGTCGTCCTTCCGAGAGCGGAGTTCCATTTTCCAGGCGGAGCCCCCAGACGAGGGCCCCCCGCGCCGAGAGCTTTGTGTCGGCCGCGAGACCCACTTCTCGGCCGAAGTCGTCGGCCCCGCCACTCGGGAGAGACCTACTAAGGAATCGACGACGGTGCGCCTGCACCAACAACCGGATTTTCCGCCCTGCAACGAGCACCTCGCGGGCCATATAAAGCGCAGGCTGCATGGTCCTCGCGGTAAAAGCCCAAGGGTGCCGTGGAAGTGACTCTGGGGCCCTCGCGCCCCAGAGTCACTTCATCGCGACCCAGAGTCGCGACCGGGCCCCGAGGTCTTTGTGGTGTGCTCTGAAGCCGCGGAACCTTGCTGCAACTGATGATGGTCATGCCTTAATTGGCATCTATTTTAGGGCACTGCGGTCTATTCAGTCAGAAGTTAAGAATGTTTGTTGATTGTCTAGATTCTTTGCAGACTTGGATGTCCTGTGTTAGTAGGGTCTCCGAGGCCTTCGGGATAAGGACTCCGTGCTCTTCGCGGCAGGGGGTCCGTCGTAAGGTCCACATGGTCTACATGTTCCATACAGCATGGATCTGCCCGGCCAATTCTTCTCTTCCCCCTCCTTCTGACAGCGGCCAAGTGGCATGTACATGCGCCGCTTTACACCGCGAGGATGTCCTGTCGGGCGAGCGACGTCTCCTTGGCAGGGCTGGCGCGTAGGCCAGTGGGACCCCTGATTAAGGGTCCCACGCACTCGTGTCTTTATTGCTAGCCAAAACCACCGTAATACAGCATCCGCGGCACTATGGCAGTGGGGCCAGGGCCTTCACTGCAATGACTCCATTGCATTTGTGTTAGACAGTGACCTCAATTTCGTATTGCATGCGCGCCCGCATTGATAAGATGCCATCCATCGCGAACCGGAAGCCGCAAAATTTCAAAAGTAACAATAGGAACATCAAGAAAAGCAGCAGAAAAAGGGAAGAACAAAAATATCTATAAAATACATAATTGTGAACCGAAACGTCAAATTCTTAGGCCCCACTCTCCCGTTCCGAAAAAAAATCGGAGCGTACTTCACTGGAAGGGTGCAGCGGTTAACAACGCAGCCACTTATCCTCAAAAGAAAATGAAAATGTGGACTGTAGGAGATGATAGGGAGGTCGAGTTATGCGGCGCGAGCTCGCTTTTGAAGACAGCTGACATCCGTCCGAAGTTCAGGCAGATTAAGGGGCCATTGACCCTTTCCATTTTAATAAAGGATGCCTACCGTCTGGCGATAAGGCCTTATAGTCGATCATAACCGGAAAAAGGGAGTCTGACGGTGAAGCTGACTCTGGAAGCGGACACGCGCTTTCGGGACAAAGGCTGGAATTTTTGAGCCGGTGGGCCGCATCACAGAGCTCCGCGGGTCACGTGCTTTTTGAGGCGACCCTAAGCTCATGTGTATTACCTAGGAAGCAAGAATCGCCGTGCAAAGGGATCGCAGCTACATATCGAGCAGCCTCGGTTACGGAGTTAGTAGTGGCATTAACTTTAGCGATCGCAAGGCTTGTGCTGAGAATTCCCCAGCAGATCAGTTTTAGGATCTATCTGGAGTGTCTTGCGGGACCACGATGTAGCTGTTCTCACGGCCACGTCGCTCGAAGGGGAACTGGATACGGATATGGGGGCAGCCCGTTTGCTGACGATCTTCGCCGTGACACCTTTCGAGAACGATCGAGCGTGTTCGCTTTTGCTGATCGTTGGCCCTGCGGCCACGTCACTAGAACGGCCATTAAACAAAGGGCCGGCGGTGTGTTCGTGTGCGCCGCGCACTCACCGACTGTCCGTTGCCCGCCCTTCGCCGTAATCTTGGCCGTCATTGCGCGCGTACACCTTTGAGAAAAGAGCCCGCAGGTCCAGATGTTGGTGCGCCGGAGCAGGCGCGCTGTAGGTATAAAGTTTTAGTGTTAATGGAGACACATTAGCGTGGACGCGTACCAGATTATCATATGCTGCGCGTTCCCATCCGGCCGCTGTATGAAGGAGGCTTACTGCGCACTTGGAACCCACTTCTGCATATCGATGTTAATGACGTACGTTCGCGTTCCTGGACTGCTTTCTGCAGAGGACCTTGTTTTGGGCTCGTTTTGTGTATTTTGCCCATAAGGCCGTACAGTTCACACATCCTGAAGAGGGCAGAGCCATAAGGCTCAGGAAAGGCTCGCGTCTGCAATCTTTGTGTTGCATTTTGTCCAAGATGTTTTAAAGGGTTGCTCACTAGCGCTTTTGTCCAAAGACCTCTCGCGCTGTGGCGAGAAATCGGCGAAGCATGCTATTCGCAGGTGGTCGTCCGAATAATTCATCCAACTCCAACATGGCAGCCGGGACTTTGTTTGTTTTCCTTGCGTTCCTCTTTGAGAGCCTACTGCGGGCCGTGCTGCGGTTACTATAGTATACGTATAGTTGGCGTGTTACTGGTGGCTGCGGTGGTGCCAGTGCTACACACAGGGTGTTGCGGGTGGTCCGTGGCGTGGAGCACGCCTGTGCAGAGGTCACCGCTTTCGCGCGTCCTGGCACGTAGTTCTTCCTCTGCGAAACGATGTCGTCGTCGTAGCAGCGAATCCCTCCTGGCGACCTTGTGCCAGTATTGAGAACCCCCCCTCCCTTCTTGAAAGACGACCTGAGCAGCGCAGTATACCTCGGTCATCCCATGCTATTCTGCACTAGGAACATTCCAAACAGTCGGATACTGCTCTCGTATGCCTGAATCTAGACGAACAAGCCTTAACGGTGTAGTATAGAGCGGACAGAATGTCTACTGAGCTTTTATATATATATCTGCGCTGGGCAGTTGCAGATATGCATTAGGCACCGTTGTTGGCCTCCGTGACGTCACGGGGTAGCCCATGTAGAGCATTAGATCGCTGGGTGGATGCTGTGTCCGCTTCATGGAATTTGTATCGTGATGCCCTGGCTAGCACGCAACGCGAGTCTCCCTGATGAGTGGTAGCAACGGTCCGTTTTTCAGGAGAGTGGTCGTCACGCGTCGTTAAAAATTCTGAAACGCAATAAATATAATTTCATAACACCATATAAAGACCTAGGTAGCTCTGTTCAGAGCATTAACAGCTTAGTGTTATTTCTCGACGAAAAATTAAAATTGAGAATTAGAGAAAACACTAGCGGAGTGTGATGACGAGAGGGGACGAAGTGTAGCGTGAAACGAGCGCCTTTAAAAAGCGCTCGCTCGCACGCCTTGCACAGAGCGGATGGGTAGGGGACCGTCCAATAAATTCTTTTTCTCTCCTATTTCTTCGCGGCACCGAAAGGCGAGCCGCGACAGAGTACAGCAAGCGGGCAGCGCGCGCCTAAGAGTAAAAACAGCACTTAGGCGCACCGGAAGGGAGAGTAACTACAGGAGGGAAGGGGTGGAGGAAAGGGGGGGGGGGGGGAAGTGGCATGCTCCCGGCAGTTCCTGATTCCGCGAAAGAAGTGGGCTCGGGGTTCCGACTCGGGGTTCAACAGCCGCTCTGCTGCGGTCTCTCAGCTCGGCACGGTCGAGATCGCGTTCCCGTCTCGCACTGCCTTCTTCTCTCACCGCTGTTTTAGTTCTTTATTTTTTTCGTTTTCTTTTTCTCGTCGGCTGCTTGTCGTTTGAACACGCGCTAGTTCGTTGATGACTGGCTTTTATACAGTTAAAAAGAGGAGGGAGAGGATTAGGGGGGTGCCATGTGTAAAGGAGCCGGGATGGGCTGAGAGTGAAGGGGGGCGAGCGGTTTCTGCCTAGCCAAGTATCGAAGAAAGGGGCGGTTCGGGTCTCTTCGCTGTCGTACTTTTGCTTTCTCTGTCTCTCTTTTACTTGTGTTAATTCGCGCGTGCGAGGCTTGGGCCATCGACCGATTCCGGAAATTCATCAGTGAGCCGTGGCTTCACTGCATTGCACGCGTGCTTTCCTCTATTTTCCTCTATCTCTCTTGGTCCCTTTAGGAAGGTTTTGGTGTTGGTGTTTTGTTATGGTTACAGAAAAGAAGAGGGGAGGGGGAATTAAAGAATTTCCCATCCCCAACATCGTGTAGCTTGTGTAGCGCCTTTCGTACGCAGTGTAGGCGGTACACTTACAAACGAAAGAATAAACTCGATCATATTATTAATTTCGGCTGAGGTATCGCAAACCCACTTCGCTCTCCACACTCTATGGGGCTATCCTTTTCTCATTAGCGCATGCATCATGTTAAGGATGGCGACAACGAGTCGGGCGCGGGGCTGTCGATTTTTCTAAACTTGGTTCCTTTCTTGAATGACCAAGGAAGCGAATCAGAGCCGAGACTGAGAGCTCGAAAAGCTACCGCACTTTTTGCTTCTGCGGATCAGACAGCGTATCTCACGGACTCCGCATGCCAGCTACTCTTGCTCGTGATTTTTTTTTTTTTTTTCCTTCGGTCTCTGTGTAAGGGCTCGTTCTTATTCCGTGCATGCCACTGCGCGAGCCTCTTCTCCTTGATGAGAAGCAGACGCAAAATGCAGCGTCGGTGGGTAGCCAGCGCGCGCGCGTACACATTTAGGACAGCGCCGTGGCATCGAGTGTCTGCGATGCTTTAAAGGCGAGCGTTTGTTTCGGCTCTCCCTTAGATTGTGCAGTGGCACAGACTCTCGGCCGTACCAGGACGGGCGCGGTATATATATGTTTTTTTCTTATCGCACGGGCAGCAATCAGTGTGCCTCTGTTTCTCTTCAAGATTTCCTGGCACGACCTTCGATCATATACTTTTTTCTTCCTTTCTTTCACTACATCCGTGTATATGACTATAGAGTTGAACTTGCGTAAGAGTGTTGTTTTGCTGCCCCTCCACATACATGCGAGGTCGATTCACTCACTGTGTTCGAAACTTGTGTTAATATGCCAGCAACGCATGTGACTCCTTGCCCGTCTTGCAGCGGTTCAGTCCTATAGCCCACTGTATACGCGTTCATTCGCTGGGCGCGAGCATATTACGTACTGGGGTGATTCGAGTTAGGCTGTTGAATTTTTGTAAATATATACTTCGAAACTTTTATTTTGTAGCTGGTAGATCGTGATTATTAATAGGGCCGATTCACTTCTTGGGGTTTTCCAGGCTATAAACTGCATCTTACTTTCTGCAAGAGCGTATACAACCACGGCTGCGTCCGACGCTCGGAATGACTCCCGAGGGCGTTCTCAGGACTGTATTGGGATGTATTGGGATCTTGTGGACAATAACCCTATGAGAGAATAAATAAAAAGGGGCGTTTTGAATATTTATTTCGCCTTGTTACTGTAATGGCCTTACGAACGTCGTACGCGATGCCGGCTGTTGTGAGAGGGGCGTACGGAATGCGTGTACACACGCTCCGGAGCACTTCCCTTCTCCCTCGCGGTCAGGATCGAGATTAGGTAGGGTAGCGATAAAAGTGGTACACAGATTACGTAACTGCCGTGGCTGTGCGAGTTGGCAGTGAAGAGCGAATTCGGAGTAGTGCCTAGGTTAGCCCACACCAGTGGCGATGAAGCGATCGAAATCATGGAGAGACTTCACTCATAGAGTCATATAGAAAATTATATTTCATTTCGGCCGAACGTTAAACTTTCATCCTGGTTTGACAGTGACGTATACTCGTGGATAAAAATGATATATAGTGCGTGTCTTAGCGCGCTCTGTTGTCACCAGCGGGAGTCTAACAAAGCCGATGCATGACGCGACCTGCAGCACATTGAAGCTGTCACATGAGCAGTGCTGAAGGGGCGAATCTGGCAGCGCTTTACCCAGTCGCGAGAGAGAGCGCCGTCACGTCGCTTTTTTAAACTTTGCGGGATTTCATTTGACGAATTCTAAATTAAGGCTGCTTAGACGGATCGGACGGTTTTCGCGGTTATCGACAGCTTTTCTACTCACATCTTTGCGTTCAAAGCCACGTTTAAGAAAGTCAGTTATTTAATTTCGACCGAATACTCAGGTAGCCGGAACGAAAAATATATCAGTGGCTACTTTGCATGACTCCTCACAAAATTAGAAGCCAACAGTGGGGCCGAGTTCGACTTTAAAAAGCCATGTATGTACGTATTTGCTTAATACAAAAAAAAAAAAATAAATTATAAGCGTAAAGTTGCTAGACTCATTGTGAGGTCAGAAATTGTTTCACGAAGCATATGAAAAATAATTAGACTAGGCAGAAAACAATGACCGCATTGAAAAATGCAGTTGCATACATATGCAGCGGATAAAGCAAGATTGCAGGTTGGATGATAAAAGAGATATAAAACACTTGTTCAATTTTAAAGCACCAACTACCAAGTATTTCTGAAGTTCATTCAGACGTCTTTTTTATTTTTTCTTGTACTTGGGCAATACTTCATTTACTTCGTAAAGGTACAGACAGGCTTACTATACATCAAGGTCACGTGGCGCCGTGTTTGGATCAGTGGACGTACAGTATCTGGCGCTGCGCTTGATGGGGGCTACTTAAGTATGCTTGAACTCGTAAATGTGTCCCTTCTCGTCTCATCCTCTTTTTTTAACTTTCGACCTTTCCACTCTCGTTGCTGCAGGGCTGCCTGGCTTCGTTTCTTGATCGATATCTTCTATTTGCCGAGGTCGTGATACCGTCAGCGATCGCGTGTAATTAGTCTCTGGACTGTGCTCTTTTTTTTTTTTTTTTTTTTTTTTTGCAGATAGATAATTATGTTTTGAAAGTTGGCCTCAGACCTAACCGCTGGCCAGTGAGTCATTATTCGCTTTCTATACGTCACATAAAACTCAAGACGACCATGAAACGTGTGCAGTGGAGACGGCGCGGTGTATGTGGAATTGCGATTGCTATGTTTTAGACGCAGTGGGTTAACTGTAGCCCGGTGCGCGAATATCTATTGGTGCAGAAAGGTGATGTGTACGTCAGCCTCGAAGTTATACACTAGCTCTGGTAAGCACGTTCGGTGGTGCTTGTTGTGTGCAACCGCTTGCCCGGTGCGCGAATATCTATTGGTGCAGAAAGGTGATGTGTACGTCAGCCTCGAAGTTATACACTAGCTCTGGTAAGCACGTTCGGTGGTGCTTGTTGTGTGCAACCGCTTGCTGTAAACCACGGCCACTGGATTGCACTAAGCGTGTGATCTCACTCTTCACGCACATCGTCACAGTCTGGTAAATTCGCCAGGGCATCAAGCATGAATTCCTTGTCGCAGTGTCCAATCTTTGCAGCCTTTTGACAGCCTTTTTGAGGTATATGCAAAGAAGGAAAGAGAGAAAGTGAAACATACGCACATATGCGCGCGAAATCAGAGTTTTCATTGCATAAGCTTCCAATTTCCATTTCATTTGGTAGAACCTTGGTTCGGGATGTTGGTATAACGGCAGCATCAGACGAAAACAGCGGACATTCAGACACAGGAAACACAAGATAGTGAGTCGCAGAGCTGGCGCGATAGCTAAGAAAAATTCTTAGGTGGGCGTATTGGTGCATATTCAGAAAGACACATGGGTTAATTAGGGTTTTTTGCAAATTAGGTAAGTTATTAAAAAAGCTGTGCAGCATATTGGGTCAGCCGCTCCTGAAAGTTTGTTCCTGCAAATATTTTTTTTTTCTCTGCACGTTTTGAATCCACAATATTCGGAAATTTTTTCAATTTCCTTGCTGCAATACCCAGTACGTAAGGTCCTAACCTTAGATTGTAGCGAGTTCTGTTTTGCCGCTAAGTAATCTTGACCTCTAAATATAGCTGAAGCTCTCGATCGGCTTTCGCCGACTGGCTGTTCAGTGACGTAGTGAAGAAAGTATCGGTTGGGTGGTCAGGACAGGCTGGTGCTCGAGGCTAGATCGAGATCAATCGCTCGGTGACTGTCTGCCAGGTCATTGGCCGGCAGCACTGTCGCCACCCCCCCCCCCCCTTTTTTTTTGTTTTCTTTTTCTTTTTTTTTAAACACCGACACAGTGTAATGTGATAAGACCGGGGCTAGGCGGCGGCAGAGAGTAGCGATGCGAGGGCCGTCGGCGGCAGTCAAGCTCGTAACCCTGCAGTACCACCACTAACTACCGCGCTTAGTGGCGTCTCTGTTTAGTGAGCGTGTCGTGCCGTACAGTGGTGGCGTGTCTGCTCAACGCTTTCCCGTCGGGCCCGGTGTTTTTTTCGCCGCTAGCGTATCCTGGCTCGGCTCTTCGTGTTATTGTTGCCATTGTCGCGCACGCGGCGACCCCGGGTGCAACGTCCGGGCGTGAACCCCCCCTCCTCTCTTGTTACCCGCTGCTTCTCCTTCCTCCCCCGCGTACACCTCCGTTCGTTGAGAACGGACGCGTATACTGGTAGTGGCTGCGCTGTTATGGGGCATGCGTTAATTGCTCGCATGGTGAACCCGACCACTTATGAAGTGCGCTGTTCGCTTTTAGACTGAAGAGCGGAGCATCCGCCACAGGAGGCGCGAGATTAGGTCTACAGGACCGCCGGATACCTACCGGTTTTCCTGTGGTATATATGCCTAGCGTTTCTGGGCATGATAAGCTTTTCAGAATCTCATCCGTAAGTTATCCGTACGCGTAAAATTATAACTTTTTAAACAGCTTACGTCTGCAGCGTCGGTTGCTCATGCTTTATCGTGGCTTGTTCCGGAATATATAGGTCTCCAATCTGCCAGGCGGCGTCCGGTTCTTTTTTCCTTTTGTTTCATGCCTAACAGCACGCACCAACGGGTGCAATGTCAGTGAAAACGGAAGCGGTGTATTTCACTTGGGTTTCATTTTCCTTCCTTCGATGTTTTATTTATTCATTTATTTTTAGATTCCGGCGCCTCGTGCTGTGACATATATCATCTCCGCGGTTGCCCCTTGGTTGTGTCGGCGGCGGGGTTATCGTCACCTCGAGGTGCTTGGAGGAAGAAAAGAGGAGGGTAGATGGAAGAGGCTGAGTAGTGGGGGCCGAGGCGAGATGGAGATGTGGAAAGGCGAGGATGGTGTCGGGAAGTTAAGAGCTTTTTTTCCTTTTTTCTTTTTTTGCCAGATCGCGTGTAAGCCGGAGGTTATTCTCCCCTTCTCGGTGGCGACCGGACTGCTTTCTTTGGCAGTCGGTGGTACGCCGCCGCGGCGCGATCGAGGGCTTTGGCAGCGATGGCGTTGGCCGTCTGAGCCAGAGGCCTGGCCAGATTGTGAGAAGGGCATATCGGGTCGTCGTCTACTAGACGCACCTCGTGTTTCATTCGCTGCTTTCGATCATCCCGAGCCGCGTTGATCACAGCTATGTGTTTACTCTTGGGCTGGAGTGCTCTTCCTGAACGTGTAAGCAAGTAAGACGCGGATGCAGGGAAACGGCAAACGCCACCAAATGGGTGATGGGCGTCGGCCACTGGCGTCTTGAAACCGTCGTTAATCAATTCCCTCACGCCTGCCGGCATGACGCTGGCAGTTATGCAAGAGGATTAAACTTCATTTACCTTGACGTCATGACAGCCAGTCGACGCGCCATCGTGTAGGGAAGAGGGGCTCATTCATTTCCATTTTCGTTTCATCCTTGGGTTGAACAGGGCTGTCAGGGTATATTTGGTTTTGCACCGTTCTTTTAAGGAGCAGCTGCATCACTTTTCGAGAATTTTGCGATATTCAAGGTTTCAAATCTACATAGGCATGCATGCAAAGTGTTTTTGCGCTAGCATTCAAACTGATGGCGTAATCGACGATTACACATCAAGCTTCTCCTCACAGCAATAAAGTTCTGCGGAGAAGTTCAGTGATGACGTCACGGACGGTACCATTACTGATGTTCGTTGCCTGTTCTGCTGCACATTTTCTGACGGTGCTAATCAACATTTCTAGATCTCTGTTTTCGGCAGCCTTCTTTTCATTTCTTCAAACCAAGTGTGTCTATGCAGAAAACGTACCGGTATTGTCAATGACGTCATCATGCGTCGCTGTGCAGTGCGGTGAAGCCTGATAGCCGCGGCGATTTTAATCTCTAATTGCGCCATTGTTTCAAATGCCAGCGCCAAGATATTTCGCATGCTTTAATTACAAGTTATAATCATTCAACCGTTCGAAACTCATCGAAATCTAAAACCGGTGCACCTTTCCTTTAAGCAGCACGTAATACAAAAGGACGGAACAGAGAGTTAAAAAAAAAGGGTCCATGAGTTGTATCCAACTGTGCAGTCCAGTGGAGTCATAGGCAACCGAACAAGGGTTGAGTGGGAGCCTCTGCTAGCCAGTGTTTCGACAAGTGGACTTTTCTTCGGCTGGCGAAACGGAGACAAGTCCACTTGTAGAAGCGTTGGCTCCTGAGGTACCTCTTCAACCCTTGTTCGATTTCCTTTGACTTGCGTGCCCATCATCTTCACCCCATTCTATCCACCTGCGTACAAGTTCATTTAGGAGACGTCGATGTTTGGGGAAGGGTTGCCTCCCGGCCCTCGTTCGCAAAATACATCGCAGAGAAACAGCACTTGTTCATTGATCCTTGCAGTTACCAGCTCTGCTATACACGAACGCGGCCATGGCCAGGCCAGTGCGCATGGCGGGTGACCGGCGCCTATCGTTCGTGCAACCTTCACATTGCCCCGACACGTGGTGTTCTGGCATTTTGCATGACATCTGCATGCTTGTTGTAAAAAGTAACACGATTCACGCATGGCGTCAGAAACCGCAGAAGCGTTGAATGAGCGCGAAACGGCGTGTATATATAGGCAACGGTCGCGCACATGCGAGTGCTGTCTTGCATTTTATTTTGTGCGTGTGAGCGTGCGCGCGCGCGTGCACGCACGCACGCGCTTTTTTTGCACGCTCGTTTTGTTTCCGTTCTGGTCGCACAAGTTTCGCAATCACTGTTAAACACACACACGCACGCACACACACACACACACACACACACACACACACACACACACGCACGCACGCACGCACGCACACACACACACACACACACACACACACACACACACACACGCACACACACACACACACACACACACACACACACACACACACACACACACACACACACACACACACACACACACACACACACACACACACACACACACACACACACACACATTTTATTTCATTTTTATTTTTTGTCGTGGCTCTGGTTCGTCGCGGTTGGCAGCAGGAATTTTGTGGAATGTATATGAGTGGCCTTTATTATTTTTTCGTTTGTGCAAATCGGTTCCGCATTGGCACTGTGATGCGTATAGGGCAGAGATAGGGGTGAAGGGGTTTTATATTGGCGTTTTAAGGAGACGGTGGCCAATTCGACACAAGACTGGCCAAATTCTGTTCTGCTGAGGGATTGTGTTTCCGGAGGTATTCACCGAGATCAGGTCGCACCACAGATCTGCATGTTTGTGCAATCCATCGACAGGCAGACATGTTTTTTTATATTTTTATTTATTTATTTTTTTTTAAATGCGAAAGCATAGCTTCGCTATGTTCGCAGATTTCTGTCCGCAGACCGCGTCCACAGAAGTGATAGAGGTTAATGAGTGGTGTCAACCGTTAGAGGGTGACGTAATGTTGTGTCAGAAAATGTAATTAGTCCAGAAAGGTAATTAGGTAATTAATTAGAGGCAAAACACGCAAAATCGTGTCCGCAGCAGTTGTGAGTAATTGAGAAGTGGTAGAGGTGAGTGAGGGGTGCCAATCGATGGAGGTTGACGTATTGTTATGTCCGAAAAAGTAATTAGGCCAATAAGTTAATTCGGTAATTAATTAGAGGTAAAAAATGTAAAAGGGAAGGAGAAAATGGTCTCATTAGCCGATGGCTTGGCGCCACATTTGAATGTTCCAAACCCTAAAGTAGTTAAGGCAGTCAATTCGGGTAACGTCAATGATGCGGCGTCACGCAACCGAAAGTAGAGCCAAAAAAAGTGCATAGGAAAGGATTGGCGCCCAATTTGAAAGTACCAAAGACTAAAATGGGTATACAAGAAGTGAATTAAACAACTAGAAGCAACCAGAAGCAACCAACAGCAGTATCCATGCTTTCGCATTACTCCAGTGCAGGGGCTGCAGTGCTCTTTAATTATTATTTTTATCCGGTCGAGAATTGCGCAGCACAGAGATTCGACCCACGGTCCTTTTGCCGCAAGGCGGACGTTCTACACGCGCCACCGCTGCCAACATTCTAGTGGAAGTCAAGAAGAAAAAAATGGGCAGGACATGTAACGCGAAGTGAGGATAGCCAATGGTTGCTAAGGGTAACAATTCGGATTCCGAGGGAAGGAAAGCGTAGCAGGGGGCGGGAGAAAATTATCTGGGTGGATGAGGTTGAGAAGTTTGCAGGGGCCAAGTGGGTGCAGCTAACACGGAGTCAGGTCAATTGGAAGACTACGGGAGAGGCCTTTGCCCTTCAGTGGGTACGTCCGGTTGAGGGTGATGATGAAGAGGTGAAGGGGCAAGTGATGGAAGCCATGGAAACTGCAACGCGGTCTCTTTCGGTAGTAATGTTTTGATCCTTCACCCCTTTGCTGTTTTGGCAGGTGTCTCTGCGTTCTTTTGTAGTTACCTATTATTCAAGCTTTCGAACGTACTGCTGCAGGGTGGGAGAGCGTGTTGTGCCTATGCCACTTCGCACAGAAGCAATAGTTTGCACGTTGGGAATTGAAGGAATTGCCTTGAGTTCCTCATCCTCCCTGTTTTAGCTTAACATCATATGATTGCTCGTTGACGGCATAGACAGCTCCTTTTTTTTCTCTCTCTTTTGACGCTCGACTTATAATAAACGAGGAAAACTGAATAGAAGACAGGCTGAGGCGTGCATCGCTTCTCAAGAAACGGCCGCTGCCGACGAGCGCGCGGCGATCTTTTTTTTTTTTTTTTTTTTTTTTTTCACATCGCGCAGGTGCGATGTAAATAGCAGCTCGATCGCTGGGAATAAAAAAAAAAAAAAAAGAAAGCGAAAAAGAAACGGTCGCGACTCGGCCGGTTTTGGGTGAAAAGTCTATGGTTGCGCAGTCACTCCAGGGCTGCAGGAAAAAGCATAGCAAATAAGACTCCCCCTCCCTCCTGAACGAGGAAGGATCCAGGCTCCCTTCAAAGGCGTACAACGGTGAATACTCGAATGGACGCGCTTATCTCCAGTTTAGTCTTTTCCTTTTCGCTGTCTTTTTTATTATTATTATTTTTTTTTTGCTCATTACTGGCGCGAACTTGCGTCACCCTATCGAAGGGACTGTCCCGTACACTCCACAACAGCGAACTGCTGATTTCCCCCGCCCCTCTATTTGCGCCGACAACCTGCGCACATGGGAGGTTGTTCGTGACACCTGCGCCGGATTGATTTATGACGGGGGCGTTTAGCCAAGCATCGCCGCTTGACTTTTACCCGTTCTTCTTATGTTCACGTCACGGGCGCGCGTCCAGTTTTTGCGCCTCACCGATCGATGCGCAGCACGAAGAGGAGGGGGAATCTGTTTTAAAGACTGCTGGACTACTGCTCAAATTCTGTCCGCAGTGCGAATCAGAAATCGTCGTCGGCACGAATTCCACGCCGTCAGTATATACCGTGGGATCTCCCTTGTGGAAGATTTACGGTCATATTAACATGACGGAGGAATTCGCCTCGCTTATCTCGAACGCTGCTGCCCTATTTCGTCCACACCCAGAAACGTAAGGAGATAAAAGCCACAGAATTGGAGAAACACGATGCGAAGCAAAACGTAAAAAGCTTGGAGCGAAGAAAGTGTATAACTGAGGGACACCGGGAACTCTGGTTAAAAGCAAAAAAAAAAAAAAAAAAAGAAAGAAGTCAACAACGCTCCTTGAATCGTGCTGCCAAATCTAAAATGACGACCGAACCCCACTGAAGCGCGCGCACCCAACCCGGCTGCTTTTTCTTTTTCGAATTCTTTTTCGAAACGCGATAGGCGCGCCTGACGTAATCGAGTATGCAGCGAGCCAGGTTTGATTTGCGTCCTTGCGTCGCAGCCTTATGCCTGTCTCTTTTCCGAGATCATATCGTACCCCGCCATCACGCGACAAGTTTGAGCGTCTGTGAGCATGCGCGAGTGGAAAAGGAAAGCAGCGAGCGAATACTGCATGCGTGGCTGCGCGAAGCCAAGTGAGCCATGCCTGTGGCTTAACTAACCAACCAGCCTAGCCAACCAACCGACTGGGTGCTCGGTCGGTCGGTCGGTCGCCCGTCGGCAAATAACGGCCGGGGGACGGAAACCGGCTGACGCACGCGAGCACGAAACAACGAACAAAATACGCGCGTACCAAGGCAGCAAGTGAGGGAGAGACGGAAAGAAAGAGGATCATCGACAGGAGAGGAATGAGAAAAGAAAGACAAGATGACGTAAAGAAGGAACGAAAGAAAGACAGAAAGAACGAACGAAAACGGATGCGTGGTGCCGGAGCCGCCAAGCCCCGGCTCGTCGTAGAGGAGAGGTAGAGAAGAGAGAGAGCAGCCTTCCACGCTTCTCAGGCGCGTCGCCGGAGCTTGGGCGAGGTCGACGACCCCGACGAAAGGGTGGTGGTGGTGGTAGTGGTGTCGCTTCTGGCGGTAGTGGGAATGGGAGAAGAAGAGGAGAGTCGCGCGTGTTTGTCGGCGATAAAGTGAGGAAGGGCGGGAGAGAGAAAAGTAGAGACGCAACACATCCCTTCCTCGCTCACCCCTCCACCCCTTTCCCCCCTCCGAACCCACTGCGTTGCTGTGGCTGTCTTGTGTCTCTTCTTCCACAGTATTCCTCCTTTCACTCTCTGTTTGAATTTTTGTGTTGCTTCCTCGACTTTTTCAACCCCTCACCCACCTCAGTCTCTATCTGGTTACAGTGTTCGCAGCCACGTGACAGTTCCTTGGTGGTTGTCTTTTTCTGCTTGGTTTTGGTTACTCGTGCTTTCGTATCTGTGGCATTAAGCATAAACATTTCCCGCAGAACCCCCTCTGGCCGAGTTCAAAGCAAGCATTAGTCTGTCAGGCTAGTTTTGCCTCGGAGCCGCGTTTTCTTTCCTTAATCTGTTTATTTTTCCTCGGATAAACAGTCTCGACGTTATATGGTATAATTGTACACAGTCTCGACTTTTCAGACTTGACGTAGAGCAGGATGAACGTTCATTGGCGTCGTTATTTTTCCCTTCACTGTTATGGGTGCCTCGGCGGATTGACTGCCTAGATGGTTTTGCCTTGCTTTTTAACGTTAATCATTGTTACCGGACGCGTAATTACGCATAGGTCACACGCAGTTCGTTCTCGCGCGAATAATGGCGGTGGCATCGTTTCGCACTCACAAATGACGTCCCGTGCGCCATTATACCGAGGTGAAATTTTTGCTTGACGACTGTCAGCGTGCTTTAAAGCGCACAAACTTTAGCGAGTGGTGCTGAAAGGCTTCCGGTTCTTTTTATCGCTGCTTGTGCATGTTTTAATCACGCTGTTGTCGTTAGCCGGTTTGACAGTACTGTGGCGGGGGACTTTAGTGCTTTCGCCACGCGTAACTCTCCGGCCTGTATTTGTGCTGACCTCTGGGAATTTCTACTGAAGCGGCAATTTGAGCATACTTTCTTTAATTGTGCTGTCGTAGCTGCCTCTTAAAGTGAGTTGAACATCGCTTCTGAAACAACGAGCTTAAAGTTCGCAGCCTAGAACTATGCATAGTTACTCGCCAGGGTAGATTTCTCAGGACATTTCTTCGGTGCTAGTAGTGATGAAGGAAAAGAGACGACACAGGAAGCGACAGTCAACCCGCAGCGGACCAGAAGGAAAAGCAGGGAATGATGTGCGAGGCAAGGGGAAAGGGCAGAAGTGGACCCACAAATCTGCCCTTCCCTCTGCCGTCTTCTGCGTGACGAGACAAGTCGGAGGTTAGCGTACGTGTGATGTCGCGACATACTCCGCTGCACTGCTACTGCACTGGAAACCACAGCAGCGGAACCTCGTTTTGGAGTCTGGAGGCAGTGGCGCGAGCAGATGGGAACCGTAGGCCGCCCGCCAGTAATTGTTGGGCACAGGTGCGTCAGCTTGCTTGCCTGTCTGCCTTGCTGCTACCTTTGCCCCCTCCCATCGCCGCCGCCGGGGGCAAAAAAATATGCAGTCAGCGAAGCGAGCGTTTGCCCTTCCACGCACGCGGGCTTCCACTTCCGCCGGCGGCAGCGACAGGTGCTGCCCCCTGGCGCCTGGAAACGGAGGACGCACGGCGGGACGGGGCTACCCTTGCCGCGTGCTTTCCTGGGCAGATTTCGCACTTTTCGGTACGAGCTCATGGTAGGGTAAGTCAGGATTTGCCCCGCGTTTTGTGCAATCAAAGCGAACAATACAAGCGAAGAGGCACTGACATTGTTCGTCTCTTCTTCGCGCGGTCATCTCCAGGATGTATGTTTTTGGTCTGAAAAAATAAAGAAAACTGAATTGAATTGAATCTCACAAAACTCATACGCATCAACTAGTCATGTATCGCACTGTGTAAAATTTCAAGTTTTGATGAGGCGGTCGTTTGCAAGGTTTACTGTCGGTCGGGTGCTACCTCACTTTGGCCACTTTCTGGCAACGATCTCGCTAAAGGAGCACTTGCGCCACAAGGTGGCGTGATAAGACTGGACTCCCGAACGCATTGATGCATTTCAGTGGCCCGAGGGCACGAAAAATAAGCTTTTTTTTTTTTCTTTAGGAAGCATGCGTAGCAGAGCGAAGGGAAGGGTGTGTGCGAGGGGGGGGGGGGGGGGTGCAAAGTTTCGGAAGAGATAGGAAACTTGCTTATGATAAGGTGGCAACGGCAGTCACGGGACACGACTAATTGAAGAGACGTGGTAGTACACACCTTCACCCTGCAGTGGACGTAGGTCAGGCTCACGTAGAAGAATATGATCATTTTCTCCGAAAAGAAAAGAAAGAAGAAATAATGAACTTACGTCAGCGAACGCAAAGTGCTCCCCAGCTGGTCTCCAAGTAAGTCCGTCCTATATTCCGGCCGCAAGTTTCCGAGCAAATTCCTAGCAAATTTCCTCATATTATTTCCTCAAGATAGTTTCTGAGCCCTCTTCTACATTGACATATATATCTGGTCTGATATATCAAGCAATGAAAAGACTCTGAGACGCTGGAGTTTGCTATTCGCGCACCGGGCCAGTCTTTCTTTTATTTATTTTTTTTTTGTAGGCCTTATCGGCATCGTCACCTTGCTGCGTTTTGTAATTCTGCAAGAAACGCTTGAGCACAGTGCGCAAGCGGCTGAGCTGTCTTGGTCGAAGCGTCGCATTTTCCGCATACCAACTTTTCAAGTGGGGAGGGACGCTTTCGAAGCTGCGGCCAGGTGCGAAATACTCTTCTTCTTGTCCGTTTTCTTTTTGTGCACATCTCCCTAACGCATCGGCTTCGATTTGTCTTTTCTTTACTTTTGCTGAGTCCTCCGGTCGTGCGTTTGCGACACTAATTTAGTATACTTGCTCCACTGTGACGCAATGCCTGCTGTCGCCGGCAAGGCTTAGCCAACTGAGGCGTGAACGGCCGACAAGTTATCGTGCTCGTCGAACGACGAGGCCCGTGTTTGTCCCCCTGCTTTTCTGAAGGGGTTTGTTGGTACGCTCCTGCGAGCGTCGAGGATTGATAGATGGTGGGCCCTCTTCTACGCTGTCCAGCCGGTTGTTCTGACGGCGGTCTGTTACGGCGATCGGGAGGCGCTCGAGAGGAAGTTGAACGCTCCCGATTCTGCACGTGTCGCGCTGCTTGGTCTTTATCGGGGTGTCCTTAGCTGTTTTGCATCCTCTGCGTCGGTCGTATACCTTTTTGCTCTGGTCTGTTTTGATCGTATTTTGTTTCTTCCGCGGTGGAGAGTTTCTACAAGTGCAGAAAAATATGTGTATCGAAAAATATCCGTTACTGCACGCCGAAGGCGCGAAGTGGAGACAAAGGCGGTATCGAGTCCTCATAGGTTAAGCCTTACCGCGAGTTTCCTGTGTGCTTTGTGCTCTTTGTGGAGATGGAAATTTTCTTTGGTCGTCGTTTGGTACAGCTGGGCAAGGCGCACTCCGATCGAGTCGTCCGCACGAAACCTTCTCAGCGGCTACATGAGTGAAATTGCCGTTCGGTGTCCGGATCACCGATAATGACGTTCACTCAAAATTGTTTCTTAGGCGTCGCAGTAATAACCACACTGCACTGTCATGAGCAACACAACAGGTTGGCGTTGAAACATTTTTGGCGTTCAATGAACGCTGCAGTAAATTCCGAAAAGCCTGGAAAACATCAAAATGAATTAGAAAAAAAAAAAAGAAACAATCTCGCGCGAAAAGGAAAACAAATTATCGTGCCTGAAAGTTTTTTTTTTTTTTTTCCTTTCAATAAGTTGGAGGTGCAGGCATGCGCACGAGGGCATAGCTGCGCCTTTTGGCAAGAAAGTATATTATATATTGGCAAAAAGCTTACGAGATGTCGCGTTTCACTGTAATCGCGTTCAGGTGAGCTAACATCAGCGCCTTCACTAAGTTCTTTGTTCGAAAGTGAAGCTGACGAACGTGCTTCGGGATCACGCTTTTCATAATATACTTTGCGGTATCTCCTTAACGAACTTTTCGAGTGCTTCGTTCTACACCATACCGAGTGTTAAGTCTGTTTTATTATTTTGCGAATGCCGTAGGCGTGTCTTGCGCTCTGTAGCGCTTCGTTTTTTACACCGAAATTTTCAATGGCTTCCTGCCGATGCTTTTGGGATGGGCGGATCTCAATTGAAGCGATCTTCCTATCTGTACACCAGGGAAGCAAGAATTCGCATTAACGCGTTAACTACACTCTCAGCGAAGGTAAGCCAAGTATTATTGCTGCTACGCAGTGTGTACGGGCGACTCCTTGAGCAGAAAGCTTAATTTACTGGCCTCAAGTGGTGCGGTAATACGACTTGATACGTTCGTCCTGTCGCGGAAGTCTTTGCGGGAAAGCCTACCAAAGTTCCTACACAGACAAGTGAAGGCATTCCCACGGTACACTTGCGTGCTGCGGCGGAGCCAGCGTACCAGGCAGAAAGTATTGCGGAGGGTTTCAATTCGCCAGAGGCTTCTTTACATCATTCTTGCGCCTAATTTCGTTGTCGACAGGTAGCGCGGTTGCAGAAAGCTAGGACGAAAAACTAATTTGCGGGAAGAGCAAATGTTACAAAATGACGTTTGCAATATCTGCATTTCAAAATTCTGTTATGGCAGGCAGTCCGCCGAATCTCGTCCTTGTGTGCCGTTTGGGGTCGACAGCATTGCATCTATCAAAATGAGCGGAGCCGTTTTGTTATGCATTATGTCTTTTATAAACATGCCTTCTATATGGATTATCGCGCCTTATTTTCATTTTGAGTCTGCTCTCGGGATCAATCCCGGCATTACAGAGCATTTAATGTTTTTCGTCGAACGAAGGGGATAAGCGCCCAGCTCAGCTTTCGCTGGCACATTTTAAGCATTAAACGATAACGCGCGCAGCTTATCGCCGTGAAGTGGCAACCAAGTCACGTGCGCGATGTTTTCCTCGTCGTGAGGTCAGTGATGTTTCGGAAGCGAGATACAAAACTTGCGAGCTCTTATTTTCAAAACACTTCTTGCGCTTCACCGTTATCAAGACGAAGGCCTAGCAAAGGGGTTTCAGTAGCGGCTCTTCACCTGACGGATTCTCCTTTGGCGGCTGATTATGCGCTCTTCCCAGGAAAACCACTCGGCCGCGCAAGCAAATAACAAAAGCCGGAAAGAACATGGGGGTTAAAAATAGACGCCTGAAAGAGCCGTTATAGGCAGTACGTTTTCAGTATTGCACTTTAGCTGGCATCTCTATTTCGCTTGAAATCATTTCCACCATCTCAATGGCTTGCAGTCGTCACTGTCATGGTGCGTACAATCTTAATCTGGTTCCACATACAAGAAAAAAAAAAAAAAGCTCGAGTTATAAGTGGAATTTCCATTTATATAAATGAAAGTTCTATTTATAACGAACTTTTTTAACGCGCATGTAGAACCAGATTAAGAGTGTAGGTTTCGAGCTTGCTAGTTTTCAATTGCTTACATGCTTGTTTTGTTTTTGTTTTTCTGTTTTAACTTTTCTCGCACGCAACTTTATCTCGATCGCTTGTTTATTAGATTCAGTTTTGGTTCATCTCGGTTATCTTTTTTTCCCTCAAAGAGTAATATGCCTGAGACTGCTCGTCAATCAGCTACCACGGTTGATGTCGAAGTGTATATAAAATAAAAGAAAGGTTTAAAGGCTGTAAGTCAACGTTTCACGCTTTCAGTGTGGAAACGTAGTGCTCTAAACATGATCAGCGACCTGTAGAAAGCGAGATATGGAGCCATTAACGAGATAAGGAGTAGTTGGGCAAAGTAGTGGGGCCAGTGTAGTTGAGCAAAGCAGTCAAGCAGAGCAACTAAGCAAATCAGGGGGAAGTGCAATTGAGCAAAGCACCGGAGCATACAGAACCGGGAGCCACGCACAGCGAAACGGGCGACGGCACGTGACCGTATGGTGGCTATACTTTGCGAAACGCTGCCACTTCCTTCACCCTCCCTTCCCGTCGCTGCTCCTTCCTGCCGCGATATCAACGAGCACCCGACCAGATAAGGCTGGCGGGGACTTTCTTTTTGTCGACCCAAAAGCAGACAGGCACGGGTCGATGTTCTCTTGACATAATGGAGAAACCGAGGCACGAACTCCAGTGGTGCACCAGCAGGAATAAGTCTTCGAGCCTGGGAGCCTCTGACAACAATGACAGTGGCATACATGTGGACTCGTTCTAACCTTTCGCACACTTATCTAATAATAATAATAATAATAATAATAATAATAATAATAATAATAATAATAATAATAATAATAATAATAACCCCTCTTGCTTTCAAACTCCAATTTCCGGCTGGACCGAAGTTGCACCTTTCGCTTCATACCTGATCATGATTGTTGAAGGTGTCGGTCGTGAGCAGTGCAATCAATGCACAAAAAGGACCGCGCTTGAGCTTTATACCACCGGCTGTTTGACCAACTCGCACTAAAGAAAAAAAAAGGGGGGGGGGGGGGGCGATGCATATACAAGATAGCATGTTGCTTCCGCATGCGCGCTGTCACTTGGCTAACTATACCCTGTAGCTTAACGCACCTACGCTTATAACTACCGGGCGTGGGTGGCGTTCGCTCCCCGGATTCTGTTTAGTTGCTCTACTGAATAGACTATCGTTGTTTTGCGTTCGGTAGACGGTGAGCGTTGCCTCTGTACAACGCGGGCCGCGCCCCGGCAACAGGGCGCGCGAGTGTCGTCTTTTTGTATTTTTCTTGCTCTCCCTTCTTTCTCGCTCTGCACCACCACTGCCCGGGAGAGCGGGATGATTCTGTGTCAGTGTGCACGCTCGCATGCAAAGTGGCAGTAGGGCTGCCGCCGCACTCGCAAGCCGGACAAGAGCGGATAAAAAGGAGAAGGAGGAGCAAGGAAGGAGGGAGTTTGCGAGACGGAGATATGAACTGCTGCTGTTGGACGACACGGGGGAAAGAATATGAGAGGAAGGAATTTATGGGGGAGAAAGAAAACAGCTGACAGAGGGCACAGTAGGAGCGAGAAAGAGGGTGACTGTACGGGACCAGTAGAGGAGGAAAAAGAGAAAAGAAAACGATTTAAGGGGAGGAAGCCTAGCTGGCTGAGTCGGTTTGGCCCAGTCATTTGCGCATAAAATGGGGCTATACGCTACCTCTTGCACCCGCTGCACATACCCCGCTCTCCCTCCTCCTCTTTACGCGCCACCCAACAGCGGCTTCTGCTGCGCAGGCTCTGGCCTATGTTTGTTGCTTTGGGTGGGGAAGGAAAGGGGGAAGCAGCGGAGAGGAAGGAAGTGTGGCGGCGGGCTTCCTCCTCCGGCGCTGCCGCCGGGTTCAACGACCCGACCCGGCTGCTCTAACGTCTCTCGACGCTGCCGCCACTACGCTAACGGGAAGGAAGCAAATCGGCGGGGGGAAAGACTGGCGCAGCGCTGGCGCGTGCGGCTGTTCTCTTTCTTTGCCTCCTCTCTACTCTCCTCCTCTTTGCGGGCGGCTGCATCACCTCGCGTCGTCGAGTTCGCCGGCACGCGCCTAGCAGTTGCGCTGTGCGCGCGCCAAATGCGTTAGTCGTAGTAGGGCCTGTCGTGACGCTGGGGCTATGGCGACCCGGCCTTCACTTGGTAGCGTGCAGAGACTCCGGGTTGAAGAAGGACTGAATCTTTGAAGTTGGTAAAATATGTACAAGCAGGTTTACTGGCACTTTGAGAAAACGTATTTACAATATTTACACGAAAAAGAAGGGTACATCAGCAAAATGACAAGCGTTAAGAGTTCATAGCGAGAAGCGACTGGATGAGCCGTTTACCCAGGGCCCAGAGCGACATTTCGTGCTCTGCAGCGTCCTTAAAAACCCCCTATGTCCAGCCCCTCTCTGAAGATGCTGACCAACCAAATCCAGGGCACGCCCCTCAGGTATCGGCATCCAATCGAACACATCACTGCACTGATGGTCTGAAGCACTGACTGGTCCGGCATTCATTCGTTGGGCGTGATCACTTGTTGGCGGGAAAAGCTTGGGAACGGCGAGGAGAGGAGGTACATTTCTATTCTTCAGCAAAGAAACCACAGGCTGGTTCTGGGGGTTTTACTTCTCAGAAACCCGAGTGCACGTGGCGCCGCATAGGGCTCCCAACATGGTCCCTTTTCGACAATTGCAAATCTTTCCTGCATTCCCGGGAAATCACTTAATGGCCGTATGAGTCATGCTCTTCTCTTGTCCTGCACGTCAGCGGACATGTCACTCTGTCGTCTCCTTTGGATAGGAGGCATTCATCACTGGAGGATAGCACTTCTCGACTGGAAGGGTGAACAAAAGAAAGCACTTCCTGCTATTTCCCGCAGGGGGACGTTTCTTTGTGTTTTTCCAGACGTTCTCTTGACAGGGCCAATTTGGCATTTGCAGGTTGTCCACAAAGCAAAACATGCTTACAAAACAGGATTCCTGGAAACAGGCTCACTTAGAGCCAATGGACCATCACCACATATTCACAAAACTTTTCCATGCCCACAGGCGAACAATAGAGCGCGCAAATGCGGATGCTTGGTCGTAACAGCCTCCTCCCCCGCCAGAAGAGACTCGGAGGGCAGCAGCCGCAGCTGCTGCATGAAGAGACGACTTAATGGCCTGCACGTGAACGCTTGAAGCTCGCTGTTGCATGTCGCGTTGTCTTGATTGTTGTAGGCCAAATTGCTTGAGCTATCTGAAACTCAACCACATGTCGAAGCAAGCACTCGGCTCCCGTCTGAAGAGACCAGGTCAAAAGAAAACTGCCATTGTTGTTCGAGAAAAGCCCACTCTCAAGACGTTCAGGACCCACGTATGCCTCGAAAACCAAACGTGCTGCTTTACATAGTCATCTATATTCAAGCGCACGAAAAAAAAAAAAAAAAAAACCTGATTATCAATTTGGATACATGGTGAGGAACATCTCGGACCGCTTAGAAAGAGCGGCTAAGCGCGTCCGCATTCCCATTTAACTTCCCCTTTTTGTATCTTATTTCAAAATTGTACTGCTGTAAAATCAAGCTCCACCTAAGAAGGCGACTGTTCTTCGATGTCGCAGTTTGCAGCCAAGCCAGGGGACAATGGTCCGTCTCTACGGTGAATTTGGCCCCTCCAAGATAGCACTGCAATTTTTGAATGGCCCATACAATGCAAGCGCATTCCTTCTCTGACGCGCAATAAGCCCTCTCTCTAGAACTCAGTTTTCTGCTCAAGTAGAGCACGGGGTGCTCATTACCGTCGTCATCTCTCTGGCAGAGAACAGCACCTAACCCTCGATCACTGGCATCACACTGGACCGTGAATTCTCGGCCATAGTCTGGAGCTCGCAATACCGGACGGCTAATCAGCACAGCCTTCAGGTTTACGAAGGAGGCTTCCTTTTGTTCGTCCCAGACTACATTTGTCGGTTCTGTCTTGCGGAGAGCGTCGGTCAGAGGGCTAGCCAAAGCTGAATAGTTAGGGATGTAGTGATTGTAGTACCCAGTCAGACCCAGGAATGCTCGAATTTCCGTCTTCGTGCTCGGCCGCGGGTAGTCTGCTACCGCAGAAATCTTAATCTCGCTGGGTTTCCTGAAACCTTGACCTACATTGTGACCCAAGTAGTCCACGGTCGCCCTTGCCAGGCAACATTTCTCGGCCTTTACGGTTAGTCCAGCTTGACGCAAAAGGCTCAGTACAGCTCTTAGATGTACCATATGGTCCGCCCATGAGTCGGAAAAAACCGCAATGTCGTCTAAATAAGGCACCGCGAATGTTTCACACCCCTTTAAAACCCTATCCATGAGTCGGGAAAAACAAAATGGAGCATTTTTGAGCCCGAAACTCATCATTGTTGGCTGGTAGCTGCCCGTCGGAGTGACGAAAGCCGCGTATCTGCTGGCGCGTTCAGTGAGCGGTACTTGCCAGTATCCTCGAGTAAGGTCCAGCGTAGTCACATATGCCGCTCTACTGACCTGTTCTACTCTCTCCTCAATATTCGGAATAGGATACACTTGATCCCTGGTGAGAGAATTTAGCTTTCGGTAGTCTACCACAGGCCTAGGGTCTTTACCTGGAGCTTCTACTAAGATCATAGGCGAAGCATAATCGCTTTCCGAGGGTTTTATTACTCCCAATTCCAGCATGCGAGTTACTTCCCTATCCAGAATTTCTCTTTGCCTTGGAGAAAATCGGTAGCACCTTGATCGCACTGGCACGTCTGAAGTCAGCTCAATATCGTGCTCAGTCAAATCAGTTCTGCCTGGCCTGTCCACGAAGCAGGCCTCAAACTCTGTTATTATCTCGCCCAGATCGGACAGCTGGGATTTCTTTAGTTCTCCTCTCTGCTCCGTCTTTTTGAGAAGCTCCTGAGCGTTGCTTCCTTTTCCGCTGAGGCAAATCAAGTTGTCCCCCATCTCCTCGGGAAGGTTTAACGTTAGATTTACCACGGCTTCCCTCTGCACATAAGGCTTCATAAGATTGCAATGATAAATGCGCACTTCTTTACGCCTACCGGGAATTTTCACTGCGTAGTTAGTGTTAGAAAGCTTTGCAACGACTTCAGCCGGTCCTTCCCACTGTACTTCGAGCTTATTCTGCCTTGAACTTCTCAGCAACATCACCTGGTCCCCGATACAAAACGTCCTTTGACGGGCTGACTTATCATAGTACACCTTGGAACGAGCCTGGGCTGACTTCATGCTGGCCTCAACGAGTTCCTTAGTGTTATGTAAGCGATTCAAGAGGTTCAGAATGAATTCTACTACTGTTGGGTCTTCTCCGCGCCCCTCCCAGGCTTCGCGCACCATTCGCAAAGGTGAGCGCAGTGACCTTCCGTACACCAACTCGGCTGGGCTAAATCCAGTGGATTCGTGCGGCACTGACCGCAAAGCGAAAAGCGCTGCAGGCAGGCAGGTATCCCATTCGCGCTTGTTTTCATAGCACAGTCCCCTCAGGACTCGTTTGAGAACAGAGTGCCATCTTTCTACGCTGTTGCTCTGCGGATGATGGATCGAGCTATGCACTACCTTAATGCCGCATCGCTCGAGAAATGAGGTGGTGAGGACACTCGTGAAAACGCTACCCTGATCACTTTGTACCTCGGAAGGGAATCCAACTCGTGCAAACACTGACAGCAGCGAATCCACTACACTCTCGGACGTCACCTCGCGCAGCGGAACAGCCTCTGGAAACTTTGTGGCTGGGCATAACATAGTGAGGATATAACGGTACCCTGACTCGGTCACAGGAAGTGGCCCAACTATATCTATTACTAACCGGTGAAACGGCTCGGTAATGATTGGTACTAACACCATCGGAGCTTTCCACTTATCTTGCGCCTTTCCAACCCGCTGGCACGTGTCGCATGACCGTACAAAATTTTCCGTGTCCTTAAAACATCCAGGCCAATAGTATTCTTGCAACAGCCTCTGCTTTGTTTTCTTTATTCCAAGGTGACATGACCACGAGCTGCCATGGGAAAGTCGCAGTAAGTCTCCGCGGTACTTTTGGGGAACGACTAATTGGTCCCGCTCTACTCCGCGCTTATCCTTGAATAAGCGATACAGCACTCCCTTTCTCATCTCGAAAGAAATATTGTTTGCTGTCTTAGTGGCGCGGTGGCGCTCCCTTATCTCCTGTATATTGGGATCATTGGCTTGCTCTATAGCTAAGTCCTCTCGGGTTCCACTTAAAAGTCTCGTGAGATTACTAGACACTGGCGGCAAGAGGTTACTCTCAAGAACGTCCTCATTCCGCGTCTCATCAAGCTCACTTTCAAGTTGACTTATCTGAGATGCCTCGCTCTCAAAGTTTTCTGACCTGCTATCTTCCGCATTTACCATTGTTTTAACTGCCGTTTCCTCCGCTGTGGATTTTTCTGGAATGAGCAGTGTAGCTAGTTCTCGCGCCTTTGAACGTGTTAAGGCTTGCACAACTCTGTCTCCGAAAAGGATGCCCCTCTTTCGCAGCAGCATGTCCGATTTGTTGGAGAACAAATACGGATAGCACTTAGGAAGCTTTCCTGAAACGGCAGCCTCGGTTGTTAATTCGCCGAAAGGGCCCTCGATGACCACGTTCGCGATCGGCAAGCACACACTCTGTTCCTCAACTACCTGTCGGATCCATGCACACTGTCCTGTATAGTCGGAAGGCGATACATACGCCGGATGGACAACATCCATCGTTGCGGCCGAATCGCGCAGTACCTTGCAAGGCTTCCCGTTGACTACTAGGTCATGCAGGTAGGGTTCTAAAAGCTGCATATTTTCATCGCAGTCCCTGACATACGAGAAAGCAATCTTTTCTTTCCGGCAGTTGACGGCAATGTGACCCTGCTCATTACACCTAAAGCATGTGAGCGGCTTCCTAGCCTCAAGCTTATTCTTTGTGTTCTGCACGTTGGTCACTTCCCCACTTTTCTCACTGCCGTCCTTTCTAGGGAATTTGCCTGAAGAAACCTTCATTTCTTCGTTTCCAACTCTAGCAAAGTGCCTTTCCTGACGGTTTTTCATACTGAACTTGGGATTGCGGGGCCTATCCACTGCTGGGTTGCTGAATTGTCGGCGCGAAGCATACTCCTCAATAAGTTCGGCAGCTTCAGTTGCCGACTTAATTTCGCCTCGGTCCTGTAACCAATTTCTTTCTTTTTCTGGGAGGCAGTTATAAAACTGCTCCAAAAGAATTTGCTCGACTACAGCGTCCCTATCACTGTAGGAATCTGTGCTCTTTAGCCACTCGCCCAAATTAACTCTTAAATTGTACAGGAATTCAGGGTAACTCTCGTCCCTGGACTTAGTAGCTTTCCGAAAACGTTGTCTGAACGCCTCGGCGCTAAGCCTATACTTTCTCAGAAGGCAAGCTTTGACCTTCTCGTAGTTGTCCGCGTCCTCCTTGCTTAGCCGCGCGACAACCTCCGCTGCCTCGCAGGGCAGAACCGTCAATAATCTCTGAGACCAAGTGTCTCGCTGGAAGGACAGTTTTTCGCAGGTTCGCTCAAAGTTAGCCAGATACAGACCGATATCCCCTGATATCACATATGGCTGCATGTACTTTGACATCTTGAAATCTGCCTCCTTGTTGAGAAGAGGTACCGCTAGCTGGGGACAATTGCCCGACCTCTTGCTCAACTCTAGTTCTAATTTCCGGAGCTCAATTTCTTGGTCCAGCTTTTTTGCTTCTCTTTCACGCTTCTTTTCCTCTTTTTCCCACTCACGTTCGCGCTCCCTTTCCTCTTTTTCCCTCTCAAGTTCACGCTCACGCCTCTTTTCCTCTTTTTCCCGCTCTTTCTGCTCTTTTTCCCGCTCCTTCTGCTGTCTGAGCTGTTCCTTTTTTTGACCGATGAGGTTCCATGCTTCACTGAGCTCCTCATCATCGGCTCCCAAATCTGTGATTGCCTTTATAATCAAAGGTTTTCGTGCCAAACCACTTGTATCAATTCCCAATTCCTCACACAATTGCAACAGTTCCGGTTTCTGCAGCTTTTGTAGGTCCATGATCGCTCCGAGTGTCGGCTACTTCCAAAACAACAGTGCAAACTACCAAACCTAAAGGCGTTTCCACACTCTCTTTACCAGTTCTAAAATCTAACCCTGTTCTAGAACCTGGTCCACATCAGAAGAAAAGCCAAGCACTCACCCACACATGCGATCGATGTTCCGAGCTGCCCTCTTGTTGGCCGATTGTTGCTCCTGCTTGTTGCTTGAGATGCCACCTCCGATCACAAGGTGTTGTGGCTTGTAGCTTCAGATCCACCTCCAATCATCAGATGTTGTGGCTTGTAGATTCAGATCCCACCTCCAGTCATCAGATGTTGTGGCTTGTAGATTCAGATCCCACCGCTGCCACCAGTTGTCGTGACGCTGGGGCTATGGCGACCCGGCCTTCACTTGGTAGCGTGCAGAGACTCCGGGTTGAAGAAGGACTGAATCTTTGAAGTTGGTAAAATATGTACAAGCAGGTTTACTGGCACTTTGAGAAAACGTATTTACAATATTTACACGAAAAAGAAGGGTACATCAGCAAAATGACAAGCGTTAAGAGTTCATAGCGAGAAGCGACTGGATGAGCCGTTTACCCAGGGCCCAGAGCGACATTTCGTGCTCTGCAGCGTCCTTAAAAACCCCCTATGTCCAGCCCCTCTCTGAAGATGCTGACCAACCAAATCCAGGGCACGCCCCTCAGGTATCGGCATCCAATCGAACACATCACTGCACTGATGGTCTGAAGCACTGACTGGTCCGGCATTCATTCGTTGGGCGTGATCACTTGTTGGCGGGAAAAGCTTGGGAACGGCGAGGAGAGGAGGTACATTTCTATTCTTCAGCAAAGAAACCACAGGCTGGTTCTGGGGGTTTTACTTCTCAGAAACCCGAGTGCACGTGGCGCCGCATAGGGCTCCCAACATGGTCCCTTTTCGACAATTGCAAATCTTTCCTGCATTCCCGGGAAATCACTTAATGGCCGTATGAGTCATGCTCTTCTCTTGTCCTGCACGTCAGCGGACATGTCACTCTGTCGTCTCCTTTGGATAGGAGGCATTCATCACTGGAGGATAGCACTTCTCGACTGGAAGGGTGAACAAAAGAAAGCACTTCCTGCTATTTCCCGCAGGGGGACGTTTCTTTGTGTTTTTCCAGACGTTCTCTTGACAGGGCCAATTTGGCATTTGCAGGTTGTCCACAAAGCAAAACATGCTTACAAAACAGGATTCCTGGAAACAGGCTCACTTAGAGCCAATGGACCATCACCACATATTCACAAAACTTTCCATGCCCACAGGCGAACAATAGAGCGCGCAAATGCGGATGCTTGGTCGTAACAGGCCATGGTTCTGCGGTGTCCGTAGATAGAGGTGCCGTAGTGGAGGTCTACGATGCACCGCGCTATGACTTTTGCCTCATCGCACTTTAGTGGCCCAAAGTGCCTTCTAGAATTTTTTGATACCATGTTTCTTTCATTTTCATCATTTCTGCTGTCTGGGATATGTCCCGACCCCGGTGTTATATCACCCGCGGCGTCATATTGGTCGGACGTGTGTGCTGTGCAGTATGGAAAGAAACAAAATCAAGCGCCACAATGCCCGGTCTCCCTTGAATCGAGCTATTATGATTTTCGTAGCAGCGCAGCACATAAAGATTCCGTTAGTAGAGAACTGGGCCTCGCGCTATGCATAGTCATGACAGTGTGAATTCTCATAACGGCCCTTAAAAACCTGCAGACTTCACATCAAGCTAGCCTATTAGCTTGACAACTGGAATGCGGGCTCCCATAAACAAACTGTTTCACCGCTAACAGACAGCCGTTTTACATACAAGGATATCATGCTGTTGGCATTCGCATCTTACGACTAGCGGCTTCAGTCCCAGTTTAGTCAAGTTCCTAAAACCCTCTTCTTATACTAGCCTTTTGACACCAGCATCATGAGCCTTGTAGTCGGAATGTTGACTCCACCGTGTCGATCTGGAGTCGTTCTAGCACAAATGATGACACATTGTTTACGAGTGCCAGTTTTCCTTCTCTCTGACGTCATAAGTCCACTGCCTGCTGTCGGTTGTTCCTAGTGGATATTTTTCCATCTAGGTGCTGTCTCTTTCCTTAGTCTATACGCTGGAAGTGGAGTCGGCGCTGCGTGCAGTACAAAATCCGTATCGTTATTATTATTATTTTTTTTTTTGTCGTTGACCTTCTGTTTGACGCATGTAGTACATCTGCACTCCATGGCAGTGTTCATTTTTCTTGTTTTATTTTTATTCAGGTTCCCACTTTTTGTATTGTAAGTCCTTGCTCTGCTACTACGCGGTTCTTCAGGCAGCTCACCTTGTTGGCACAATTCACTTTTTCCTATTTATTTTTATACATACATTTTTCCTCTCCGGGAGGTGCATGTTAGTTGAGATTGGGGACTGTCAAATCAAGATCGCAACTTCTTAACAGAGATCCGAACACTTGCTTCGTCCCCTGAAAGGTACGCTACACGGTGAAGGAACAAACCATTCAGAACGGCGTTGAAAGACATACCAGCAGTCTTTTTATTACTTTTATTTTTATTTTTTTATTACGTACGCTATGTAGCAAAACTCCGTTGAAATTATTGTAGATTTGCTGCATTTTTCTTTTTTGCCACCGGTTATGATACCCTTTTCCCGCGATATCTTTTTTTTTCTTTTGTTCTCTGGGAAACAGAAGACGATTCCACGCTACTTCGGATTTTTGCCTGATAAGTCATGTGCGGGCCAGATTACCTACATATCTGCATCTGTGCAGACGCCCGCACAGATCTAGAGCAAAGCGCACCGTCAGTTGCGTTTTACGCCCAGAAACTAACGCATTGGCTTTTCTGACTCCTGGGCCCGCTTGCACAAATCAATCTTAAGACTGTCTTAACTAAGTCCAGACTTAACTGCAGTCTAAAGAATAGGCCACTAGCATAGCCGCTTAAGACTGGAGTCAAGACTGGGCTTCAGTCCTGACTTGAATAGTCGCTTGTATGATTACGACTCTAGGGCTGGCTTGGTTAAGACACAAGGACGCCAGGTGTCTAAGTAGAGAAATTAGGGAAATACAGGGATGCGCTGGCACTGTCCCTGCTGTAAGATGTACACATTCCGACGATTTTGCGTTGTGTAAAACCCGTGCCATTGCTTTTTGCGGCTTAAGATTGTGTTACGAGGAAAAATGCCCCAACTGGTTGCTGAGGCCGTTCTGGGAAGCCACTCTGGTGAACATGAACCCGAAGCGTTCGACGTTCGGAACACGAGCCGTCTTAAATAAGCTTGGTCTTTCTAAAGACACCATTTAAGTCTGGACTTAGCTCGGACTTTATCGTGCAAGCCGGCCCTGGTCGTTTAACTGATGCTGAATGGTAGGCCTGTCGGTAAATCATTTGCAAAATGTGTGGGTGCCATCCATAGCAGAAATGGACACAATGGAGAAAGAGAAGACATGTCGCCTGTTCTTCAAGGCGGTCGTCGGCTTCTTTATTGGCACTCTGTTCCTGAATTCAAAAACTAAACTAGGCTGGTGTCCTCTCTACTTCTTGTGTGGTTGGTTGGCATTCATCTGTTCTGGTTGTTTGCAAGTGGAAAAATATTAATTTTCAGTCGAAATAACGCGCGGCACGTGGAAGTGTTGGCATAGTCAAGAAGGGCTAGATGGAGCCCGCAAAAAAAAAAAAGAAAAAAAAAATGTGCTAGGTTAAGGATGCCCCAGGAAGCTTATGACTCATGCTTGTAGGTTCTTACCTAGCTGAAGCCGCCTCTTTTGTCACCCGGGTCAGAAAACACACTTGCCTTTCAGCGGGAGACGGCGAGATTTACGAGCAGCTATAGTTTGCGAGTCGCGGTCACTGAATTTTCCCTTCAGGTACTCTGCGGACTCTGCTCCCGGGCCCAGCCACATTTCGGGGTACGGTGCGACAGCCTGTTGTGTACACAGTGAAGGAACTCCTTTCTTTCAGTGGCTGCGCGCAGCCAAAACAGATTTGTCGCGTACGTCAGTGTGTTATCATCGGCCTGTCGTCAGAGATTTCGCTCGCGCTCGGCGATGCCGAGCTTCTCGGGCTGCAGTACGCCGACCTCGACACCGCGGCGCCCAGGAGGCTTCTGTGCCTTCGCAAAGAGAGAAAAAGAGACAGAAAACCGCGAAAAAAAAAAAATAATAGTACCACACACAAGCACAACAGCAGCAAGAACAGCGGAGGAATTAAGAAACAAATTACGGGACGATGACGGCGAAGAATCTCAGAAGTAAAAGTGAAGAAAACGACGACGAACAGCCGAGAAACGTCCGTACTGCTGCGGTAGTGATGCTCTCCGCCACCTTGGCGTCGTGGAAGCGTTCCAGGAATGCTTATAAATAACGCGGCCGGCCATCCCGTACCGGCTGTGCACAGGGTGCTGCGGCCTCCTGGAACGCCTCTGCGTCGCATCCGCGGTACCTCCGAAATAATTTCACGTGTGTGCAGCCCACGGCTAGGAAGAAAGAAAAATATGATGGCGATGAAAAGGAGATCAGAAGAAAGCTGCTCATAGAGACAGCTGTCGGTATGACATCTGTTGTAAACTTATGTGCGTGTATCAAACGCTGTGCGTTCCTCGTAGCTCCATGCGACGACGGGGATGTGACAGGCCTCCCGTCGAGCTGACGTTGGCGCGAACTCCGTTTCTGCCTGCTGTGGTGCTTATATAGCTGACTGGCAACTCGATGTGGCAGTATAGTTATAAATGACTTCAGTAACAGCGCAGGTAGAAAGAAGGGACGGGATAGAGCACAAGAGAATAGAAGAGCTCTCTATTCTCTTATGCTCTATCGCGTCTATTCTTTTTACCTGCGCTTATTGAAGTAATGATTAACCAACGAGCATCGTGTTATAGATGTGTGTCGTTGAGGGCGGCAAGCGTGGATAAGGCAATAGACGTAGTAAACGTTGATTGTAAAGCTGATCAAAAGCCGAAGAAGCTGATTAATGACACGAAGGCGTGTATTGCTGGAACAAATACGCACGCCTTAGCTCTTTACATTGGCACGTTTACTTACAGTCGCGTTCTGTTTCGCTGCAGGAGGCACTTTAGCTTGCGTTAAAATCAGGTTACCGGTTTCTACGGTTACATTTGCTATCGTGCGCAGATATCTGCGGTGCCGCTACATGCACTGTGCATAACGCAATGGGAGCTTCCATGAAAAAGGAAAAATACAAGCACCAAATTAGGAGACAAACTTGTATGCGATTGCGCCTCCTAACGACTTACTGTCACGCCGTTTTTTTTTTTTTTTTTTCACTCATTCACCCATTAAGTAATTTAGCTGCATATTAGCCTGCGTGCATCTTCTGCAGTCTCGCAATTACGCGCTAAAGCAGTGCACTAGTTGCGCAAGGTCTCCTGAGTATACGTAATTGTTTGTTTTCTGTTTGAGCGAATGTTGCATATTAAGCGGGGGTAACCGGTGCTTCTCATCGCGTGGTTGCCTGCGTCACCCCGAGCGTTGCGAGTGGGGCGGCAGCCTTATTTCCATCGTATATCGTGATGGCGGTTTATGCGTATAATTCTCCAATATCGCGGTCGTGCATCTCTCCACCAGCGGCGACGCGCAGGGACGGCGCGAGATCTCTGATGTCGTGTCGTGACCCCTGTTGGTTCAGACGCGCATGTCCGATCGCCGTCGGTGTATAGGATTGGAGGCCATCCACCCCAAGGCGCTGCACTACGGAGTAGATGGAGCGAACCTTTTGCGCTGGGGGGAGCTAGGTGCACGGCCGTTTGACGGATGGAATAGGGGGCTTCTATTACCGTATAGACACAAATTTAACAATCCTGGTGCTGTCGCACCCATATTTTTTTGGCCCTCTTTCCTGCTTCTTATTCCTAACAGAACGGGTTGCTTTATGACACTTTAGCATTGAAGTTGCGTGGACCTATCCGTATTAGTCACGTGACGTCACAGCTGGGACGTAATGTTTTGTTGACAGGTTATTTCGCGACACCCTTTCATGTGGGGCACTATCGTCATGCCGTTGCGCCTCATGTTGCAGCTGTCGCCCATCTTACCGCCCAAAGCATTGAGATGCAAATAACACCAGCAGCGACAAAGAGCTCTTGCAGAGCTCTGCTGCTTTGTCAGCGAAGATAAGCGCTGGCAATTTTGAGGCAAAAGCCTTTAATGACTCATACTCGTGGCCATGACCCTGTTCGTCCAGCTACGAGAAGTGTCACTCTTCTTAGCGAGATTCCACGGGAGACCACGAGATTGTGACGTAAGCTCCTGGTGACGTCATCACGACGTCACATCCGGTCACGTATAGTAACCGGAAAGTAAAAAATTTAGCGCAAAAAAAAACAAACACAAAGGACAAAGAAGAACACATGAGACGTTTGATGAGCGTTTGACACATAAGACGTTTAGCGCTCGTCAAACGTCTTATGTGTTCTTCCGTGTTCTTCTTTGTCCTTTGTGTTGTTTTTTTTGCGCTAAATTTTTTACTTAATGGATCACCAACTATGCTCTCCTCATAGTAACCGGAACTGACGTCATCATGGCGAAATTTCTGGTCATGACCCATGACATCACGAGGCGATTCACATATACGAAGCTGACCCCGCCGGGCGGCTGATCTAGGCGTTCGTCCTGTCATTTGGCGCTTCCATGAACGCCGCACCCCACACCATACAGAAGCAGATGCAGTAAAGCAGGAATCAACGGTGTTTCAAACAAAGGCTTTCGCCTCATCGGACTTTAGTGGTCCAAAGTGCCCTCTAGAAAATATTTTTTCCCTTTGTGATGGAAGGAGTTTGGAATGCTGCTTACATTCTTAAGGTGAGCGAAATCGGCGCCAGTCATTTGTATGATCGTGGGGGAAGAAAAAAGCAAAAGACTGCAGTGTCATGAGTTAGACACGCTACTGCCATAGACAATACAGGCGGATTCACGGGGCTTGGTTAAAGCGAGGCTTTATATTCGGTGTAGTGGTCCTCTACGTAATGTGGTAGCTTATGAGTGTATGCTAACGAGCACGTGCGACTTGAAACCGAAGTGAAAACCAAAGTGATATCTTGCACCTGTCCAAACCTTGCTGAATCGGTCGTATACGTTTCTTGCTGCTAGTTTGGCTTGCCCTGTGTATCATTTCCACCGTGTGCATCGTGTTATTTCGCGCTGCGCAACGAAGATAATTTCAGACCTGGCTGTCACTTCTTTCCCGGAGATCGTGTCGTCACACAGGTGCGTTGTCGCTTCAGATCTCGAGCTGGCTATATTCGATTTAAGGCGGTATTTACGCGAGCTCCGGCGCGTGGCAGGCGGAGCTAGCGTCGCATCGTGCATCTCGCAATCCTGCATGCCCTCCTGCGACGCTGGTGGGAAGCTCATTAATTAAGCCCCGTCGGCGTGTAGACGGCGTGTTTCTCCGCGAAATCATGTGGGGATCTCCGAGGCGCAGTATTGTTCTTACGTAACATTGGATGCGTCCCAGCACCAATCTTGCGTCTCGCTTGGCAAGATGTCACTGTCGCCTAGCTCTGGTATAGTTAGGTTGTTTTAAATGCGCCATGTCATGATGTTTTTTTTTTTTTTTTTTTTTATTTGCTACCAACTGAATGGGAGTCAGCGAACTCTGCGATTGTTTACCGGGCGATGTGCTGTTCAGGCAGTGACGGTGGTACGGTTGGTTTTAGGAGTGCGCGTGTGTGAGGGAGGAACGGGGGGAGGACGCACTTCTTTATGCCAGGAAGGATAGAGACAGCGATTTCGTTAACTTTTTTTATTTGCGCAAAATTTTTTGTGCGCTTTCTAGTTGCGCAATAACCATAAAAGTAACCGTTACCCCTGCTTTCAGTATTAACGATTACGTGAGTGATATTCATATATGTACAGAAGGAACTTAGCGGAAAAGTAAACTGCATATCATCATCATCAGCAGCAGCAGCAGCAGCCTGACTATACCCACTGCAGGGCGAAGGCATCTCCCATATTTCTCCAATTAACCCGGTTCTGTGCTAGCTGCATCCACTTGACCCCTGCGAACTTCTTAACCTCACCCGCCCACCTTTCTGCCGCCCCATGCTACGCTTTCCTTCCCTTGGTATACATGTCCTGCCCATGCCCATTTCTTCTTAATTTCCACTAGAATGTCAGTAACTTAGTTATTTCTCTGACCCACTTTGCACGCTTCCTATCTCTGCATATACACCTTTATTTTTCTTCGAATAATTTAGCAAATACAAGTGTAGTGGTTTTTGCGGGCGATTCACACAAGAAAATCAACCTCCCTGGTTTTTATTTTTCGCAAAGCGGTTTACGGCACGCGATCAATCAACGCGAACACCTTAGTGGACGTTCACGGCAGACCGCCGTATTATGGTCTACGCCCAATCTTGGTCCTGTAGTTACGTGAGTTGGTTCCGCCGAGTAGTGTGCTGCCTCGGAGGTCTTTCTTTATCTTGCTTTTAAAAATGAGCAGTGAGAAAGTCTTTCCACTTGCTCCGTGAATGCCCGGAAATGGACGCTTGCGAATTGATAATTGCAATGCACTTTGCTTTCGTTAACGCGAACAGCCAGCTTCTTCGAAGTGGGGATACTTTGGGCTTGTCTACTCCTGTTCTTATGTGGCCCGTTAAATTGAACGCTGTGCAAATATGGATAAATGTTTTGGGTTCAGGTTTTCAGGCGGTGGTGTTGTATTGTCAGTGTATCATTTTCAGGTTTCACCCACCAGCTTCTCAGTTTATAAATACGGCGTCTCTTCAACGCGGCCTCTTTGCCCTTGTGATGGCCGTGTGCAGTGGCAGCAGTGCAAAATGCAGAAACGTGGGCGCGCGCCGAGATCTGCTTCCAGAGGTGTTGAAAGCGTGCCAGGTTGTCTGTTATTAATACAAAGTAGCTGGCACACCTGCTTTCTTATTTTCGGCCGCCTCTCTCCTCGTTGTGCTCCAACCTCTCCTCTCTACCCCAGATTATGCCTGGAAGTGCTTTCTTTCTTTCTTTCTTTCTTTCTTTCTTTCTTTCTTTCTTTCTTTCTTTCTTTCTTTCTTTCTTTCTTTCTTTCTTTCTTTCTTTCTTTCTTTCTTTGTTTTCTATTTCTTTTTCTCTTTCTTTCTCTTTGTTTTCTATTTCTTTTTGTTTTTTTTTATTTCTTTCTCTTTGTTTTCTATTTCTTTTTCTGTCTTTTTTATTTTTCTCTTTCTGTCTTTTCTCGTTCTTTCTTTCCTTTGCTTATTGAATGCATTGCCACCTGGCTTGTTTCTGTTAGCTGGAGTCTTAAGGAAAGCAGAACCGAAACGCGACACAAAGTGGAAGAAACTATAGGGACGACGCGAGCGCTGTGTCCCTTTTTTTTCCCAGAACCACTTCGTCTCGTGTTTCGCGCTGCTTTAAGATGAATCCTTTGTAACCCGCCCAGATTTTCTGTTCGATGTTTGCTGTCTGTCCTACCGATTTTGTTCGGTTTGTCAACAGGTTCGTTCGCCGCGTTTACTCCCCGTTTCACCTTATGTAGTCACGTCTCCCGCTTCGGGAACGTTTATTTTCTACTGAAATTGCACTGCGGCGCCTTCAGCGGATCGCGATAGAGCAGGCAGACCAGCATTCCACGGAATCTCTTTCTGTTGAACCATATTTTCGTGACCTTTATATTTTTTTGGCCGAGTTACGCATCTTACGTTTGATCGTGTAGCTCGCCTGAGGGAGAGAATCGGCGCAGCCCCTTCTGAGGAGCCCGATTCAGACCTCGCAGGGCCCCTGCGAGCATATCTACCGTGCTTATATATGCACAAAATGATGTGATCAGTAAAATTAATTGGGAGCGGAAATTTAGTCCAGCTTAATACATGCTCACTGATGTGCGCCGCCACCAGTGTGGACGCCGAGCGGAATAAGAAAAAAAAAAAGAAGGATATCACGTGATAGTGCTAATGGCCCCTCTGTGCTGATCGTAAGGTGTCCATTTATATGAAAGACATAATAAAGTTAGAGCGCAGAAAAAAAAAGAAAAACCACACTCAGTGCTGTGTGTCGTTACTGTCTGTGCGTGTTGTTGTTTTTTTTTTTTTTTGCTCTCTAACATTTCTATGTATGTACATTATATGAAAGACAACTCGGCATAGACGCATCTAAAGCCTGACTCATAACGAGCTGTATTGACGTGCCTGGGTGGCCTATATAGGAGTAGCATGCATGTCTAACTCATCGCCGCAATGGTCCTGGAATGCTCAACCTCCCTTTTCTAGGGAGAGGCCCGTGGTGGCAGCGCCTGGCATGCCACGTGGTCTTGTGACGTCACACAGTTCAGCTCACAATGCCTAATTTTCAGCTGAACGGGGCAGTTATTTCCTCTCTTCAAATCTATCTTCACCCGATTGGCACGGAACGAATCAATAACGAATCGCATTGAATATATTTTTGAGCTTGTTTACAAATTGCGCTACACTTTCCGGCGGCCAGCGTGCGCGGCCTCTCGTCTTGGCCCCGTTGTTCCTCCGCGTCCACCGTGCATGCTCTGTGTGTTCTGTCGGCCATTCAAGGAATATCACTGGGTCAACGCTCTCACTTGTCGCGGCGACGAGTCTGAACTTCTTGTCATTTGTTTTGTGTGTGTACCTTTCTGCTTTATGAGAAAGTTAGGCTGCGACAATGCTACACCTGGGCTCGCAGTTGTGGCCCTCCATGTTTGCGCCGTCAAGCCTCCGAGGCTACCGGTGCAACAATGTAACAATGCATCTGTTTGAGTTGCTACTGCCGATGGTGCGGCGTGCTTATTCGCGAGAGCAAGACGCTGTCTTTGTGTGGTACGCTGCTCTTCTCGGGTACTCCGTTGTTCCCTCCCGTTGATTTTAAAAGTTCCTTTTTTTTTTTTTTTTTTTTTGCTTAGTTGTCGGTGGAGGGAAATTGGGACAGGGTGGCTTTGGTCGAGCTCTGAATGAGAGCAAAGACCAAGATAAGGGAGTTTTGACTGCGTGCTCAACTTAAGAAGCATAATAAAAACCATGTTTGGACCTGTGTGACTCCGATGAAACGGTGGGAAATATGGGTCGTGTTATAATGTGACTGAATTTAAATTTAACCGACATGCGTTGGTAAAGCGTCTCATTTAACATTGCTGAGAACAGTACGTACTTGTTTAGTTCTGTGGATGGGTGTTGTATGGCTTCTTGTTCCTCTCAGTGCATCGTTTTTCCGGGTTATTTGATCCGGGATGGACCCACGAGTCATTACACACTGAGGCTTGTGCAAAGACGGAGCACTTTTCCCAGGAGCCGATCAACGAATCGCGGACGAGCGCTCTGCCGTCAAAACAACCATCCTTGTCTTCGTGAGTCACCTTCCCGATAGCTCTTGCGTTTTTGTTTCACTGGCGTAGGAAATCGCCGTAGCGCAAGGGCGTCAACAATACACCAATAACAATAGCAATAACAACAGCATGCAGCGACCTTTTCATTTTTGTCTCTTGTGCGCGAAGCTTCTCCCCTTCGGTATAATTCCCGCTTCGTCGGCAGAGTGCAGTAAGCCAGAGCGTAGTGCGCGTCGGCGACCTCGCCCGTCTCTTCCTCTGCAAAGACGTCAACGTCGCCCGCTGGGCGACCAACATCAGCGCACACGTGACATTCAAGGAGGTATTGACCTTCGAAAGGGCGTTTTCTTTTATGCCCCTCTGACCGACGCTCCCGTATTTCGCTGCGCTGCCCTTAAATTGTGGGCGATGATCTCCAGACAGGTAAACATCTTTATTGAGACACCTATTCCGGAGTTCTTATTTAGTTCTCTCATGGGTTCATTGTTGTCCGTACGGGTTCTGCAGGGTGTCTTCCTCTCGCCTGAGGCCGCTGACCTTTTGTTTATTGTGTGCGCGAAATATAAATGAGTCTCCGCATATATATCGACGCTATGAAATCGCTCGCATGGGACTCTCTGTGCGGCCTCTCGAGGGAGTTTGAATTTAAAATTTCCGTGACATCGCTGCGCTCGTCGCCGACCGCGCATCGTCTCTGTACACTATACAGTACCTGATCGTCCATTCGCTGCTTGCTTTGTTGCAATCGGCTCAGCAAGTTTATTTTTTGCTTCAACTGTTACGCGAGCTCGTGAAAAGAGGATGCGAGCCCATTATTCATTCGGCGAAGAAGCAGGCTGTTGCAGCAGCAGCAGTTGTCTCTTGGAGTCGGGCGCATTGTTCCGCATAGCTCCACAGGGAAGAAGAGTCGGTGCCGGAGAGTCGGCGAGCTGCGCTTTGTTGAAGCAGAGCCTTGTCGTCTTGATGGATTTCGTCATGTGAGTACGTGTAACGATCGGCATACACGTTTATTTTTATTCCCGCGGTGTTTCTGTGAAATTCGCGATTGCCACAATGGACATACATGAGCTATCGCTCACTCCATTTTATGCAACTGTGTCGGATTTCGTAACTGTCCCTATTGTGTCTGATCATTGGCCTGACGCTGCTTACGAGTTCACTCGGTTGTCGTTTTGCTGTTATTGGTATATTCTGCTTAACATTCTAAAGGCTATGAATAACGCCTTGGGAAGGACTTGGCATCAATTTAGACCACATGTATGGCTCTTATATGTACGTTGACGCCGCATGGAGAACGGACGTCTTGCATTTCGCCTCTGTTCTCTTTTATTTTCTTCGGTTTCCTGATTTATTTTACTGTGCTAGTAGGCGCAAAAGTTGTGTTCAAGTATTATATGCATATATGCGAGCAGGACATCGTGCAGCTCAGTCCTTCTGTAGATTCGTCACTTTGATTTTCGCCCTCCCCTTTGAAAGCGTCAGTGGTAATTACCCTCCGTCCTGTAGGGACGAAACAAAGCTCAACTCTATCTGCAGCATTGTTCCCGATTTTCGATACGTCCATCACCGCCCAGAGCAGGAATCGTTTCTAGAGGAGACACGCATTCCCACTCAGGTGCCGTCGACCTTGTCACTTTCCGCGTCGTTCCTGTTTCAAAAACGCGTAACACCTACCTGCGTGCGAAAAAAAAAAAAATGTTCATGATGCACCTCACTCCCATGCTGCGTTCATCGAGTGGTACATAGTCAAAAATCGAACGTCAGGCAGAAAGATGGGCGGGTCCCACTTTAGCACTCAAGCGTGGCTCGCAGAACCTGTCCCGAATGTCGCTCTGCAGCGCAGCTCCAGACCTTTCCTCTCTTCAGCGTCTTGCCGATGTCTTCGCGCCTTCTTGAAGACGAAAGAAGCAAAAAAAAAAAAAAGAAAAAAACCCTCAGGCCTCTCGCTCACACGCGAGTCCGTGCATGTCGTCACTATCGTGCCCCTGGCTGTAACACGCACGCTCAACGCGCGTAACCGGTTGTTCGCGTAACCTCTGCAAACGCGCGGCACACATAAGACGACGGACGAGGAGGTAACGTCGCGTTAAGGTCACCTCCCTCCAGCTCTCCTTTCTCAGCGCCCGTCAAACTTGCTGCCATAGTGCTAGGTAGTACAACAGTATCTAGGTGAAGTGCGCCTTTTACTATGGTTACAACGGCGAAAAGTCATGGAAAACGCGTGACGTTATATGGGCCAAGCGTCTGTCCTCCTACCCCCCCCCCCCCTCCCCTTGTCTCACCTTCTCGTACATACAGACACGCACCGCGTTACTGTGTTCCATATGCCTCTAACGCCCGTCTAGCGAGACAGGAGGGACGAAAAACCCATCAACAGCGCTACGTTGCGTTAAGCGCGACAGTTCGTCGTCTTCTTTCTTTCTCTTTTTTTTTTTTTTTTTTTTTTAATTGGGTAGCTCCGTGTGTCTACGCTGCACACGGAGAAGGCACAGCAAGGCGGACGTTGCCCTCCCCCCCCCCCCCCCCCCCTTTTTTTTTTTTCGTCGCATCTTCGCCACTTTTTCTTGACGTCGGTGCAATGCTCAGCCCTCAGTCCATCGCTATTTGGACGTCGGAACTCTCGCCACGTTTGCAGCGGTCAAGCGTCGTTGTCTGCGGGGCGCGGTATAAGCAGGGGAGACGCTGCAGCGGGTGGTGGTAAAAACATGATTGCCATTTGGAACAAATATTGGGGGCGAAGCCCCCTGCATCTGCACGACGCTGCAGCGAGCCCGAGCTCTCCAGTATTAGTTGTATCCGCGGTAGGTATACACAGAAGAACGTGTTGCGGTGTAGCGAGCGACCCGGCTTCGTCCACGTTTATGCAATTTTTTTTTCTTTGCCGCGCATGCGGGCGAGTTGTACATTACCACAATACACGAGTATTATATTTTTATTCCACCTCCAGTGCGTGCGTTTCGGTCTACTGCCCCAAAAGAAAAAAAGAAATGTTGATGGTTTGCGTAGGGGATGAAGTCGTCTCGGCGCGTCGTCGGCCTCCTTATATGCTCTTCGTGTTTTTGCTGCGGTGGCAGTGGCGGTGCTGATGGAGTTTCGTGAACCGCATCGGTTTGTTTTTTCTTGCATCGATTAGCGCCGGCTACCGTGATCGCCTGCGTGGCAAGGCGATAAGGGATCAGAGGAAAGGCGGATGGAAGGTAGGCGCTGAGTGGGCTGGATGGAATGATGGGCGACGAGAGGGGTCGGGATGTAGGAGCGCACGCTCTCGCGCGCCAGTGCACGCGCGCGCGGATGCACTCTGATGTGGTGGTGTTCCTGTTGTTGCTGTGTACGTTCGTCCCTTCCCCTAAAATCTGCGCCCTTTATCGCACTTCCTCCCGCATGTTCTCGGGCTTCACAAGTACGGCGCAGTGTTATTCCAGCTATGGCGCTGCCAGCACTATCGGCGATGTGGGAAGGCTTACCGGCGCCAAAGCTGCTTTCTGTACAGGGTCGTCCACTCTGCGTTAACACACGCACAGGGGGCGCTTTGTAAAAGGCAACCAGCTGCTCGTGTGTTCGCACTAAGTGTGGACGACCTTGTACATTTGTCAGAGTGAATCTTGCCAGATTCACTAACGACACCAGTAGCTAAAGAAACGAAGGAATAGATATATATGAGACTAAGAGCATACTAAAAGAAAAGTAAAAGACTAAGTAAAGAACTGTATTTTAAACTAAAAATCCGCCGCAGAAGGACACGTTGTCGTCATGCGCGAATACAGCCCCGCCTGCTTCTCGAATTTCGACTCCTACTGTAATAAAAATACCGCTGCCTCCGAGGACGCTCTAGCTCTAAGCTTCGACAGAACTGCACGCTTTTTCGTGACACGGCTGGTCGATCGTACGGTGTGTGTGTGTGTGCGTGCGTTAGTTTGTGGCTAGATTGCGCTTGTTCCAGATAAATGGCGTACACGCTCGCATGTACTACATATACGCTCCACGCTCTGAAGGAACGCGGCGGCAACCGGGTCTCCGCGGCGGCCCAAGACGTAAACAAACGCCCTCGCCCAGATTCTTCTTGTTTTCTTCTTCCTTTTTCTCTCCGCCGCTTCCATTCACCGGGTCACTGTTACGTCGTGTGCACGGGGCGTCACGCGCCCCACTCGGCGCCGCCACCACAGCCGCGTTGTTTGCTGCTTCTGCTGCTGCTGCTGCCGTGCTGTGCCGGGAGCTATGCGGGTCCGAAAACGCCGTCGTGGCCAAGCACGAAGACTCGCCGAGTTGTAGAGCAGATTAGGAACAAGTAATTTAGTCGCCTGGGTATGCGCGCGAAAGCTCGTCCTTCACTATTTTCATAAAAAAAAAAAAAAGAAAGAAAGAGGTTTGCGTGGCTTTCTGGAAAGGTTCTGCAACAGCGCGTATGACGGTGTTGCTGTGAGGGGTACACGTGGTACGTACGGAGAGTACGCGTGGTGCGCACAGGGTGCGAACGTGTGCGCCCGATGTGCGCGCAAAGACTCTTGGGAGGTTCGATCCGAGGAGACTTCGAGCAGGTTTCTGAAAGGACTAAAAAGGGTGGCTGCACGCAGGTTTTATTTTTCGACTAATGACCACACTCAGTCCCTTTCACGCTGTGACTGTGGAATTCCTCTACAGTGAATCAATATGAAAACTTGCTAATAATTCTGAAGTGACCGTGCACTGGCCCTGTGCGCGAATTTATCTCCTCCTCCCCACCCCCACCCCAAGAACATGAATATGTTTTTTTTTTCTTCTTTTAATGTAGCCGCGCGCTGTAGCTGGCACAGGCATACGTCTCTGAGCGCATGTTTCCCAATTATCGGTGTGTCTAGACACCACCATGGCGCTATCCGTGCTTCGCCGTTAGCTATGCCCGTGCTCGCTAGCAAACCAGCAAGATGGAACTCTATGAGCTGTACCTCGTTTTGTATCCGTTGTTTCGGGACTGCTGGTTTCTTTCGAAATCCGCCTCCTCGTTTGTGCGCGTCTGAGTTTGCCGCAGCGTACTCCGCAAGCTTGCACGGAGAGAGAAAGCTCGAATCTTCTTCATTGCTATGTAGTTTTTCGTTGCCAGCCCGGGTTCATCTTTCGCAACCGCCTCAATCATGGGAGGTAAGGGCAGTGCCGTGCAGAGAAGCTACACCGCCCGCTTCTCCGTAGCCGCTCTCTCGCTACCGCAGTATAGTCATCAAGGACGAGACAAGAACACCTCGAGAGGAAGGAGCAAGAATAAACAACACGTATAAAAGGGGCAAGTAACGAGATTGAACGGAGGTGGCACTTTCATGAGCTTGTATTGTGTTATACGTTGCACTGCGCGCGCGGTGACGTAAACGGTGGTTCATTCTCCCCTTCCCCCACCCGCTTTTACTAGAAGATTTTCGTTCGTGTTTTCTTTTTTTTCCTCGTTTCGCAATGCCGTACATACCGCAACAAGTCCCGTCTTGAGCTGCTACACGAGCCTTCCTGCTAAATTCGGACGATGTGTGCTCGCTTGCTCGATCGCCACGTACACACACTCACGCTCTCGCTCACGAACTCCGAAACGAAGGGATCGATACCGCTTTGGAGCGGAGGGCGCGATGAAGCAACTGCTTGCTAGCCACCTGGATGCCTTTTATTTCTCTACTTTGTCCCGAGAAAGAGCTGGCGCTGCGCGTGTTTATACCGCAGGATCTTTCCAGAAGACATTTTGTGCAAAAAGCTGAAAAGGCTCGATTATTCTCATACAGCTGAACGGCCCATTATGCGATAAACGTGTAGTATCTACCTGTCTTATCGAACGAGCCAGTTCCGGATCGTTTGAACTGAAAGAAAAAAAAAAAAAAGCGGTAAATGCCAGAATAGAAATGTGACTAGAGTGTGAGGTCAAGGAATTTCGCAAAAGGAGTTTATTCGCCTTATCTTTTGTATAACCGCCGTGCTTGTTTCGTAGCCCTGCCTGGCTCGGCTCGTGCGAAAGCATCGTAAAAAAAAAAAAAAAAAAAAAAAAGACAAAAAAAGCGCGCTCGCGATGTGACGGAAAAGTCGATACAGGTCTCTTCTTAAGAACCTATATAGTACACGACGGTATCGAGAGTTCTGGGGTGAGAAATGAGATAAGGTCGCGACTTGAGAAGTTTGCGAAAAGGAAGTCCTAGCCGAAGGCAAGGAGATAATGACGTGCAGTGAAAATTAGGCGAAGATGTGCTTGCGCAAGCCGGCGCATGCGCATACGGGTTGTAGAGAAAGAACGAGAGAGAGAGAGAGAGAAGAGCTTGTAAAAAAGAGTGCAGCTGGTATTTAAGAGGAAGTGGAACAGCTACGCAAAAGTCGGTTTTGCTTCATGATGAAAAATAGCGCAAAAAGTACACGAAGGACGGATGGACGACACGGACAAGCGCTTACTCTCAACTGGGGTTTATTGCTGAAGCACGCTTCTTCTTATTCTTTTGTCTTCGGTTCTCAGAAGGCGAATAGCTTAGCTACGAAAGTATACTCGAAGGAAAGAAATAAAAATCCGACAGAGTAATGAACAGTCAAGGGCGCGGATATCTCCGCTCGACCTTCACCCCGCGGCTGTCCGATGGCACACGGTTTGGGGCCTGAGCGAACGGTCCCTCGAAAAACGTTGTCGGCTCCCGAAGACAAAAGGAGGTGACGCAATGAAATTAATGATCGAAGCTCGCCGTCCCGTGTGGAACTCGATGGGCCAATGATGGGAGCGCGATCAGCAGGGCCAAAAGGCACACGCCCTGAAAACAATTTGGTAAAGGAGGGGGGATAATAATAACGCGGTCAGTTCTGTCTGATTTTGTTTTTCCGAGTTCTTTTTTTATAGATAGATTTCTTTTTGGTAGTATTTCTCGATGTGCTGATCATGTTACAGGAGCATCTTCGCGGTTCACGGTCGTAATACTCAAGACGGGAAGACATGTTATGTTCAGTCAAGAAGAAGTTGGGGACGCGGAAAAAAAAAAATTGGGTCATCTTTTCGAAATGTTCCATTTCTTTTTTTTTTCTTGACCCGCGGACCTTCATCTCTTTTTTGACAAAAAAATGTAGCCTAATACGGAGTAGCAATTCAGAAAATTTATTAATATTATTTACTGTCAGCGACGTCAGGCGCTAGATGGGAGTGGTGAGTATGCACGATGAATACATTCCAAGGATAGTGTGGACCCGGTTTCGTCCACAGTTATGCAACTTTTCTTTTTTCTTTGTCGCGCAGTTACCTCTCTCTTTCTTAGCAACAGCTAACTAAAAAAAAAATAAAAGGTTCTGAAATCTTAAGAAGATACATATTCGTGCAAATTTGGTTGCCATCTATGCCGAGCGTGGCGCTGCCGAGGAGTGTCGCGAGCTTAACATGCTGTCTGGGTCACTGACATGCGTACGAGACTACACAGATGCCGATGGTACCAGGCAGAGCTTGTGATTCGCTTACGATGTATCAGCAGCGTAAGACATGTCGCAGTTTGTTGGTCTTATGAGATGCTGCTTATATCTGGAAAGAAACTGCAAACTATAGACTATTAAAGGAAACACAATGAAGAGGAAAGATGGAGTTGGGCATTTATGACAGTAGCTGGAAATGAGAACGCAATTCTTCTTTTATGGTGTTAATATTTAGATCAGTGTTAAACTTTGCATTGGACACTTTTCATATTTGATATGAAGAACGCCGCTTTTGTGTGTGTGTGTGTGTGTGTGTGTGTGTGTGTGTGTGTGTGTGTGTGTGTGTGTGTGTGTGTGTGTGTGTGTGTGTGTGTGTGTGTGTGTGTGTGTGTGTGTGTGTGTGTGTGTGTGTGTGTGTGTGTGTGTGTGAGGTTTTTAATATTGAAATCAAAACTGGGTCAACAACAGCATTCCTAACAAGGCAGGGCAACCTGACTTTCAACAAACTTATGTGTGCACGCAGGTGCAGCCAGCCGCAAAGGAGCCTCAGTAAGAAAAATTTAGTTTACACTCGTTTTATTTTTTCTTGTGTGTCTTATTTTGTAATTGTCTGCGTCTTTTTGCGCTAGTTTGTTATCGTGTATCCTACCCACTTATCCACTCGCCCATCTCGCTATTCGCGTTTTTTTTTTTTCTTACCTCGACGGGCTTGATAATCCGCTGGTAATCACTGCTGTCAGTTACTCAAGTGTCCTGGCTTCTGCGACCTTTCTTAGGTCCCAACGTTAAGCCATTTTTCTACACGCCTGCCCGTGCACGATAAAAGACAGCGCGAAACGCCGGCGCCGGAGGCGCGGATCATGGCCTCTTAACTCAGGGGAAGCGTTCTGCGCAGCGAGCGAGGAAGCAGCAGCAGCAGCAGCACTTCGTGAGGATGAGGAGGAGGGATGGCCCATCGTTCGGCCCGCTCATTGTGTCATTGGAGCAACGGCGGTAACGGCCTCGCCTGGCGGCTGCGTGCAGCTCGCCCGCTGCCTCCGCCGCATCTCGGAGGTCGACGACCGCCGCCGCTCTTCGCCGGTGCCGCCGGTCAGGTCGCTTCGATCCGCTCTGCTCCTCTGGGCGCGTGCTGCTGCAGCACAACGGAGCGCACGCGGTCCCTTTGCCTAATGGGCACCCCCCCCCCCCCCCCCCCCCCCCCTCCCTGCGCTCCACCACGCACTGCCCAGAGGAGGAGAACTCCTTGGAAGGAGAAGGCCCGCCTCTTCTTGTGGCTGAGGTCATCGGAACGCGCTTCCTCGCTGCCCCGTTCGTCTCCCGCGCGTCACACGCTGCCGCCCTGTGTTCCACCCGGAGATCCGTCTACTGCCTGCTGCCTTGCCTGTGCGGCGCCGCCGCTAAATGTGCAGCAGGAGCACCGGCGCATTCCCTATGATGACGGGGTTGGGCAGGAGGAAAGACAAACACTGGCAAGGGAGAGAAGGGCGCGTTGCTTAGCAATGTTGGCAATGAGAATGTGTCCTCCGTGGCCTTATAACGTTCCCGGAGACAAGCCTGCCGCACCGAGGCTGTGGGAAGGTTCGCGGAGCCGCCTGGTTGGATGGATCAAACTTTCCGGTGTTCTTTTACGTGGAATGCTATTTGACTGCGTCGTTTGATCCTCGCGCTGCTTGAGATTCCTGGTGGACGGGCGACCAGAGGCCAGCGGAGTCGTCACTTGTAGGGGTAGCCTGGGAAGAAAACGGATTATATGTACTTATATTTCCTCACTGTGTAGCCCTGTGGTCGAGCGCAGTAGAATATCGGATTAACGTCGGGTTAACATCTCGCCGTTAGAGAGCACGGTGGTCGAGTGTAGATGACGGGAAAAGCACTTAACGCAGGTTCGGATAGTTCGGACCATATTTTAATAAAACGGCTGTGTATGACGTGTTTAACGGTTGTTCAATCGTTTTAGGCACGCGGAGAGCATTTTTAGCACTTAACGGCGCCCTCGGCACAAAAATCAATGGTAAGGCGGATAACTGTATTTTAGGAAATACAGCAAAAAAAGAAAAAAAGAAAGCTGTCTGACTGCTAGCAGCGCTGCAGTACGCCTGACACAAGTACTATACCGTTTTCGCTAGCGGCAGTGACCGTTGATGCGCCGCGCGCTGGAAACAGACCCGCATAATGTTCCGGAATACACCCGCACCGCTCGTTGAAAAACAGAGAAGCAAGTTGCGACCCGTTTTTCCTCCTTTATACGCTTCCGGCACGCGCAACATCAGCTCATCTTGGTCGTTTTTCAACTCTGTCGAATAGGGTACGCCAGTCCGTTCTTCATTCAACCAGTGCGAGTGTGGGTGGGGGAACTAGTTGCAGCGGCAGGCGGGGTGGTCCGGACAGTGCCACAGGTGTGTGAGGAGAGAAGAGGTGGTCCCGCGAGTTGGTCGCAGAGGCAGCGTTGACACGGGGCGTCCGCCGCGAGCGCCTGAGCCACCGCCCCGGCAGCTCTCCTACTAAAGGAGCGCCGGGAGGAAGAGCAGCGTTGGCAAGGCCCAGAAATGGGTTGCTGTATCAGGCGTTGACCCCCACCGACGGCCCTGGCCTGACCGCCACCGCTACCACCACCCGTGCAGCACGCTGGCTCGTGTTCCTCCTCGCCCGTCCGCTGCCGCTCCCTCCTTCCGCGTCGGCGGCACACAGACCGACTCAGCGGGGTCTCCTCTCTTCTTGTTCGGCATCGCTCACCTCCTCTGGAAGGACGCCGGTGGAGGGCTGCAGCAGTCAGCGCAAGCGCCACTGTGGCGGCCGAGGCATCCATCGCTAGGCGTCTCCTCGCAACCGCATCCCCCTCCCCTTTGGTCCCCAGCTGGGCACACGCTACGCTGCCACACAATCGTTGGAGCTGCTCTGTTGTTGGCCGGCAGTGTGTGCTCACCCTCACGACGGCTGCTGTCCAGCGCCTCGGCAAGAGGAAGAGAGGACTCCTGAGGAACGGCCGCCCGTTGAAGGAGTCCTTCACTACCTCTTTCCTCCCGGCGCCAGAGGTGACTACGCGTCGTTCGCCGTCACGCTAAGGACCCGCTGACCCACCGGCGCTGGAAGTATTCGTTGCTTGTTCATCTTCCCGACAAACAAGACGTGTTTTGGAACCTTCGGAGGAAAGGCCTGCGCCCTCCGGCTTTGCACCGCTGTTGCAAGGCGTGCCTTAATAAGGAGATCTTTCGTACGGACCCGACCGGTCCCGCTTGTTGGGAGGAAAGAACGTGCGAAAGCTGCGAGAAAAGACTTGGTTCTCTTTGGTCGAGCTTCGTGGCGGTGCCGGTTGTCGTCCTCGCCTCCTAAGCGGAGGAAGGGCGGCTGCCGAAGCCGGCGGGCCTTCTTGCAAGGCGTGTACGGGCGACGCATCGCACGCCTCGCCGACGGCGGCCCCGTTTCTTTCCGCTATCCTTTTGTGCTGTCGGCGCGAGCGTTGCTATCTTTTCCAATTCCGCGACCGGCACCGAGTGACAGACAGCTGACGAGAATGAGGAAGGAGAGATAAGGCGCAGAAGACGCGGCGGCACAGGCAACGACAGTTCCGGATTGGATTGTGTGTGGACTTGTGTCTTCACCGCGACGCGTGCGTTCGAGCACAAACGCCCTCCCTCTCTTCTCCCGCACAACGCACAGTTTGGGCGGACGCGGCATCTTCTTCGCCATCCCCACCGCGGGGTGGTTTCTTGCGGTGGCGTCTCCGTCCCCATGAGTGTGCCGGTGACCACCGTTGGTGTCGTGGCCCGTGCTCGCTTGCCTGCCGCTTGAGTGGGCATCGGGGATGCTTCCTCTGAGCTACGGCCTTGAGATAGTACAGTTGTTCGAGCCCCGTTGGGCGGACCACGAATTCAGGTGAGCACGGACCGCCGACATTTGTACTGTTGGCAGTCGTTCAGACACATGCTTTTGGAGGCTGGTTTGCTTACCTGGTGCCATTCGCACGATGGATAGCGTGCTCGAAACACGATTTCTTGATGCATGCGCGGGCATAGGACGTCGAGAGTCAGGTGTATTTATTGCCTTTCGTCGTTTCGCGCAAAGCCCTTAACGTTCGCTTCCGGAACGGTTTCCTGTTCACTTACTTCGCCGTTCCTGAAGTGACGTGGGCTATTCTTTGGTGACCACCGCTTCTTCGCTGCCCCAACGTGGGTGATGACCGTGTATTGTGCTGCAGGAAAATCCGCGTTTCGGTTTGATGCGCAAGATCGGCAGGGAACAGCTTACCTTATGCAGCATCAGTCTATAAGAGCTTCGATTAGCAACGCAAATCATGTGGGCCGACAAGACAAGAAAAATACGAGAGGTTTGGGAAATCGTTTTTATCCCCCTTGGTATTGCTTACAAGGTTGCCACCTGTGAACTATCGATCGGAAATTCGATAGCAGCTGTCTGTTAAATCCCATAAACACATCTTTTTTTTTTTTTTTAAGCGCAGACCGCCCTGCGTAATTTCTTCCAAGTCCGATTGTCCCCCCAAGGTCGCGGGTTCGACACTAGCCGTTCAGCCTGCGTATCGGGGGAGGCAATAGACAGTAACATCCGTGTGCGATGCCAGCGCTTGTTAAATAACCCCGGGTGGCTTGATTTGACGGTTGGACGTGAATTTATTTTACGGCACTGTGTACTATGACCGCTGACCTGTGAATGAGCATTTGAATCCTTCTTGCGTTTTGATCCTCTTCATGACATTCAGGCAGGTCTTCAGTTTCCTTGTATCCATGAATTGTTTGCCGATGACGCACAAGCTGCTTGTTAAGTTATAGTGCGCAGTCGTTAAGGGGCCAAGTGTTCAATTCTCAGAATTGGCTTCTATTGAGTACACACGTGTGGCTGCTTGCGATTAATGCGGAACCGCCTACTTTACAAGCAATGCTACGTATCGTTCTTCTTCCTAATCGTAAAGCCAAAGAAGAAAACAAACAAAAAGCACTGTCAGCGCTTCTCCTTCCGAGTCTTACACACTCTTAACATGACATATGTGTAGTCATGTGCATAGCGTGAACAGGGATGACAATAAATACTGTGGAGTAAATAAAGGTGGGGCTGGCTTGCATTCAGCGGTACAGGGGTGCCACAGTGGTGGACCACGCATACTATGGTTTTCGCCAGGATATCTTTGAGCATGTGGCGATAAGTGTGTTAGGCGCGTAAACACGCTTTCTGTTTGCTTTCGGCGCACTGCTGCCGGTTCAACGTCGAAGCACATCGGACGCGGTTGTGCATTGTGATTCGTGAATATATTCCGAACATGCTTTTTTTTTTTTTCGTGCCGCAGAGACAACAGTATTCCGACAGAATCCGGAATATTGGAGTTTTGCTTTTATTCTGAATCAGCGTCTTTGGGAAAGGTCATCTTTTTGGTGATTACTCTGGGAGCCTGGATCAACCATGAACCTAGCGTTTGAGAGGATTTTTTTTTCTTTTCAGAAGGTTTTTTTTGTCTACTGTTGCTATTTGTGTCCAAGCATTAACGTTATGGCCTTGACGGTTGTTGCATACAGGCGTTCGAATTTGGATCCGCAGACCAGTAGTACGGCACTTGAAGACTTGTGGTAGTCGAGTGAAATATGACGAAGCATGAAGTACGTACGCCACCCTCGCGCAGTCTCGCCCCTTATTGTTTTCTATATCTCTATGTGTAGACGGGTATTAAGAGAACGTAGTAGTTAAAGAATTGGGTAAGTGTAGATTGTGAATAGTCATGCCATTTCCTGATTTTATTTTATACGGTAATCCTGCGACAGCCTCCGCAATGAGAGTAGCAGTATGTAATAAAATTAAATAAATAAATAATAGGTTTGGTTTGGTGTGTGGGGTTTAACGTCCTAAAGCAACTCAGGCCATGAGAGACGCCGTAGTGGAGGACTCCGGAAATTTCGACCACCTGGGTTCTTTAACGTGCACTGACATCGCACAGCACAAGGGCGCCTTGCTTTTCGCCTCCATCGAAAAGCTGCCGCCGAGGCCGGGATTCGATAGTAGCTGCCTGTGTAATCGGTTAGATTAACTATGAACCTGTAGTCGTAGAGGGTCATACTCCGTTGTTCGCCCTCGTAAGTTTGCTCCGGCTGATACCTAACGTGCCGTGATGAAACGTGACCGTGCAGAGGAGAAATGCGTCCATGTCACTATACTTCCTCTCGGGTGAATGGCGCCGGAATTGTGTCATGCCATGCAACACATTTGTCATAAGAAGGAAAGGGTTGTGGTTAATTATGCCCGACAACTGTGCCGTAGTACCCGGGTTCGAACCCGACCACCGGCGGCCGCATTTTAATGGAGGCGAAACGGAGAGGCATGGACGTGCTGTGTGATGTCAGCGCACGTAAAAGAACCCCAGGTGGTTGAAATTTCTGGAGCCCCTCACAATGACGCCTCTCATAGCCTGAACCGCTTCGGGACGCTAAACCCCATAAACCGTAATTCTTTAGTATCGAAAACCAAAATACACGAAGAGACGCGATCAGGTTTCGCATTAAAGCTATCTACGAGAGCCCCGCGCTGCCTTTTCTGTAGCAGCACACCTTTTTCCTTCATTCTTGCTGGAATTTAACGCTAGTATTTGTCGGTACTTGGTGTGACGTGCTTTTTGTTGCCTGTCAATTAACGAAGGTGATTCACTATGATCGCTTGGTACATTGTCGTGATTTTATCAAGCGTTGGGAGATTTCTTTTTGCGGCGGCCATTGGCTCTTATAACCGTTGTCATTTGGCAACTTCTTTGTGAAATATGTTGGAGACTCCTGCATCATATTCCTATGTTGTCTACATGTTTCTCCTATAACGAGCAACAATGCGTCTCTAGCAATCCGTGTATACGGCAGTCGACGTGCAGTGATGTCTAAAGGTCCTTCATTATTCCTTGCGCGTTTCTCCTTTCTTTCTGTTAGATGGCTCGATTTACTTGGCCATCTCCCCTGTTTTATTGGTCCCTACAAATTCCTGCGTAAATTCCGGTGTTCCTGCACTAACTCCATTGGTGCAGGTTCATGAAGCTGTGAAATCTTTTGGCGGCTCTTCTGCATGGGAACATGACTATACTATGACCAGCCCCGCCGGGGTAGCGCAGTGGTTACGGCGCTCGACTACTGTTCCCAAGGACGCAGGATCGAATCGCGGCCTCGGCGGCCGCTTTTCGATAGAGGCGAAAAGCAAGGCGCCCGTGTGCTGTGCGATGTCAGTGCACGTTAAAGAACCCCGGGTGGTCGAAATTTCCGGAGTCCTTCTCCACTACGGCGTCTCTCATAGCCTGAGTCGCTTTGGGACGTTAAACCCCACAAACCAAACCAACCAAACTATACTATGACCAATAATACAGTGGAATGTTGAGCGATAGTTGGTCCACACACATACGTCTACGTGCGTGTCTCTCTTGTGTGCATCGTTGTCTGTTCAGCTGCGTTTTTCATCACGAGCACTACGACCGAAGCAACCCAAAACTCACTTTCGAAGCAGTGATTGCAAGCGGCTGCGATAAAGCGCTATTTATACGCAGTTACGAGTTGCTACGCAGTGCCCCTCCTCCTCAAACCATGGCTCCTGCTTGTTGAGAGAGAGAGAAAAAAAGGAGGGGGGGGGGAGTTGAGGTACGCCTCTAATAACGTTTTCCTTTTATCGGGAAGCCTTTGTTTAGGTCACCGTGTCACCGTTCAGACCTGGTGCTTGGAAACGCTTTACCGAGATAACTAGTCTGATGAACAGACAGCGTCTGTGTGGGTGTACGAGTATATCTGGGAGGAAGTGGCGGTCACGGACCAGACCGGCATCGGGATACGAGTTCATTGTTATGCAAGCTGCGTCTGTCGCCTCTCCAATGCACCTCTTCCAGTGCAGAGAGAAAGAGGGATGGGGAGCAGAGGGTGTGGGAGGCTATCGTTGGGGCTTCGTGGCATCGCGACAATTGCGCGCGCTTGCGTGTGTGTGTGTGTGTGTCTGCACATCGCACAACATCGCGGGGCACAGAGGAGTGGCGTTGGCGCCGGCATCGTCGTCGTCGCCGTTGCATGCTCGTCGGCGAGGCCAGATAAACGAGTGCTGCTGACAGCGCCGATGAGGGAGAGAGAGAGGCAGGTTCGAAGGCTGCGAGGTCGGGTCAGTGCACTGCGGCGAAACAAGGAAGCGCCCTATCCCCGATAACCTCGTTCGGCATGACCGATACCGGCCAGCGACGCCGCCGAGCTCGCACGCCTCTCCTTTGCTATACGGGCTGCCGGTCCTCCGTATTTCCCCTCTCCTGCGTTCGTCACATCATCCTTCGTCGCCCCACACACCGAATCGCTTTCGTCACCCCCGCAGTCGCGCTGCGGCTTGCGGTGTTTCCAGCGAGGCCTCGATGCGGCAGCGATATATCCATTCGCGTATACTTCTGGGGAACACTCCTTGTGCATCCTGAAGGACCCTTGCGAGATTTTTGTGGAAACGGCAGTGAAGCCCATAGAAACGGGAATGAAAATTGATTCACTTGTGTCGACGGCGCACGCGCCTTAGGTTCGGGTGTTTTTCTTTCCGCGTGGACGGTATACGCGTGCATGGCTCTTGGTGAAGGGTGCGAGGACTCACTACAGTTTGGCGGTCGGCTTGGCTTAGCTAGAGTCAGGCCTTGTACGAGGCTCGCAAGTTGAGCGAGACAGATACCGCTTGTGTACATGAAGCTGCACCCGAAACACCGCGGCAGACATTCCTGCCGAGGAGCTCCGGGTCTTTTCCGCTTCAAGAGGGTTCTAAGAAACTGATAAGACGCTGCAGCGCAGCAAGGTGCCAATAGTGCATAGATAAAACGGAGCAAAAAAGTTCTTTCCGTGCCTCTTTGTCGTTGTGTACGTTTGCGGCAGTGAATAATGAAATTAGTTGTCGATGCAGCGAAGTCGAAGGATGACCATCGTTATTTTGTCTTATTCAGGTTGCACCTGAGAAATATAGAAAATACAATATTTATTCTGAAGAATTGTACTTGCTGTAAAGAAAATAGTAGATTGGACAATCTCTAGAGTGTATGCTCGGACATTCGTATTTCTTTTTTTCCTTTCTCGAATGTGGCGATCTTAAAACTGGTCAGAGAATGTTAGTGTCATTTCGCGCCACTCTAGACGGGACATTAAACAAACAAGTGTGACTTTAACATCTTGTTTAATGCAAATGTTGCGTGAAGTTTAACGTGAAGATTTTTCGCAACGCGGTCTTGACTTCGCGTGGAACCTCGCAACGGGTCTGAGTATAGTAAACACGGAATTTTCCCGAGTAGTTTCTTGAGAACGAATGATTCTCGTGAAGCGTTATGAATCTCCGTGCGCATCAAAAATGTGAATTTCACTTTAGATTGCAACCGCAGTTCTTATTTGTTTTTGGGCTTTCACATTCGCGTTCCCCATTTATTTATTACCGGAGGGTGTGAAATTGACGGTGCTAATAGTTTTCAATATTTTCGTTCACGATGCGGCCCAACCTTCTTCCACAAATCATGTTCAAAATAAGGTCGGTGGATGCGTACCGTGTATGGTAGGCTATATTATGTGAATTAATTTTCTTCTTCGCGCACCAAAGGGTACCAATCATCACGGTATTATGCAAATTGCGTATCTTATCGCATTCTCAAAGTAACAATGCCAGCTTCCAGAAGTGCAGCAGGCTGACGCGCAAGCCTAACCTAAGGAGTTTTCAATGTGTTGCAGGCAGCAATGCGCTCGATTGTACCCGTACAGTGCCTCCAAGGCGAAGCGAGAGGAGAAGGCTTGGCGTGCACCGCGTTGTTTAACAGCAACGGGACTTCCCGCTACGCTTCCCCACACCGTCATCTCTGAGGCGCAGCCGGCGGTTGCGATATTTCTTGCACTCCGCTCACGCCAACATACGCGAGAGCGTGCATAGAGGGAAGTCCGTGCACGTGACGGCGGCGCCGACACTTTGATCCTCTCCTGTAGAAGGGAGGAACGAACGGTCCGGCCGTGGAAGGCGAGGGGGAAGAGGAGGGGAGCGAAGGAAAGGAGACCGAAAGAGAAAGAAAAAGAAGAAACCTTACCTAACGTGACCTTGGCGTCAACGTCTCGCTCGTTGCTGCTGCTGCTGATGCTGCTCCTTTTCCTTCTCTCCCGTCTGGCCGGCTCTCAGTGTCAAGGTCGCGCTACACTGAGCAACTGAGGCAGTAGTGCCAAGGACGACCCACAGCATTCGTGTGCGACGCTGGCCGCCGCGGGCAGTGTGTCGCTCCTCTTGCCCCGGTCCCGGCTGGAGCGAGGCAAGAGCAAGAAGAGCTCCGCTGAAAAGCCAAAGGGGGGCGGGCCACGCGACGCCGGGTCATCATCGCGCTGATGACTGAGGACCATAAGCGACTCCCGAGGCGACCGTGCGGGGCGGGGGTAAGAGGGCGTCTAGACAGCGCTGCTGCCTATGAAAAAAAAAAAGAGTTAGAAAAAGAAGTCTTCTCCGGCTTATGTCTCGCTCCGAAGGAATACCGCTTCGCACGCACGGATGACTATCTGCGACCCCTTCCCTCACCACCGTCTATCCTCGTCGTCTTCTACGTTTATGGGGCTTAGCACGGCTCTGAACCCAGACTAACTAACCCAGTTGGAAATAATTTTTTTTTACGTAACCTTGTCGAGCGGTGCTTCTTTTCCTGAGTTTCTAGGTAACGGGTTTGGTAACATGTCTTCCCGGCCCTCCCTTCTTTCTTGCGAATGCAGGGCGCGTTTTATTTATGGTTATGCGTGCTAGCAACTTTGCTCTTAGTGCTGGTCCCATGCGCTTTCTCTTTATTTTTTGCGTGGGTTCCAAAACACACCCGCCCGCTCGCGCGATGCCCCTGTAGGTTGGGCCTCGCCTTGAGCACGCCACCTAAGTGGGAAAGCCAGCTTACGGGCCGAGACCGTGCAGTTTTTCTTTGCTGTTCTGTTGGTCTGTTCACTGTTTTGAACCTCGCGTGCATTGCCGATATTATCGTAGTTGGACATCGAAAGTGAAATCAGTGGTTAGGCGTGCGAAAGTGGGCCTAATGAAAACATGTCTTTTTTTTTTTTTGTCACTTGTTCTATTGTTGCTTTTTCCCACTTGCGCTGGTTAACTTTGCACAATTGCTGCTTTGTTGCTCATGGTGTAGACTTTTCATTCTCGTTTTTCACGTAACTAGACGTGCTGAGCAGGCGCGAAACGTGTTTGTTATCGCTCTTGCCAAAGGAAATCTCGTAACAGAATGTGCATTAAGTATATTTTGCTAAGTAAGGCAACAATGTGACTAGTTGTTTCAACACTTTTATGGATCTAGCGCGCTACCCTAAGAAAAAAAGGCTGTTGTGTGCCTCGTTTGTCTTAATTGTGTAGCGCGCTAGTTCCATCGAAATGTATTGTGGTGCTGAAGAAAATAAGTGACTTGGCAATGCATTTCCTCTTGCCTTTCGTGATGCCCCTTTACCCGATAATACCGACCGATCCAGGTTTGACTTATTTTGCGCAGAGGGTGATTGAGTTAACCTTTATTCACTCTCATGTTTTCCTGTAGCACTGAGCGCGTGTCTTTGAGCGTGTCGCCTAACCACAACTCCTAACGGACAAACATACGAGTATTCGCTCTTCTGTGCCCTCAATGGAACCACCTTCGAGAGAGCTTCATTGACAGCAGTGACCGCGGCCTTTCATAAAGCGAGAATGGGCCTAAACGGTGACCCTCACGCGCACCCGTGAACGCGTCGAGCTGATGTTCGTATAAAGAGCCCGTTTATAGCCGCACTGACTGCGCTTATTCGCTGGACCTTCTTTACGAGCGTCCACCTTATGAGCTGCTCTGCTTCTGCGCGCGCGTCCTGATATAGCACCGCTAGCGATCGTATCGCAGCATCGCGCCTATTTTACTGCTCTGGCCGATGGGTAGATGAATGCCCCTTTTGTCCGCGGGGCGGCGCGGTGTACCCTGCCTCCAGCCGTACCGCATTTTTACTTTTTTTTTTTTTGCATTTTTTCTTTCGGCGCTTTATTTTTCTTCCTCGCTTGAATCTGCGCGACAGGCCGCTTGGAGGCGCCTGTGAAACGCTGGGCAGTTGTAGAGGCATCCCGGTTCCTAGCCAGCGTGGCCAAGTTCGGAAAAATAGCTCCCGGCAGCCTTGCGCTTGTGCATCATGGAATTTCTGGTACTGACCTGCTCTGCTTATTGTCGCCTAACCTGGTGATAGTGAATTCGCCATTAGCACAAGCGAGCCCGATTGCGCTATAAAAACGATTCTGTTTTCGTTCGCTGTCTGCGGAGCCGTTAAAATCTGACCTGCACAGTTTAACGAAATATTTCGCTTTAACTTGTGTAGCCTAGCTGCTTTATCACACGACCGACAGGCAGCCTCAGTGGGTTAAATTGCCAGATAGCTGATAGTAAACTCCTATATTCGGATGTCCCGGCCGCGGCGGCTGCTGCTTTTTGATCGAGACGGAAAGCCAGGCCTTCGTGTATTATACGACGACAAAGCACGTTGAAGAGCCCCAGGTAGTCGTAGTTTCCGAAGCCCTTTACTACGACCTCCCCTAGCCGATGACTCGTCCCGAGAACACGAAAACCCACTTGTCTAGGGCGGGCGAACTTCGTGCTCCAGGTCGTTCAGGGCTCCGCGCCCAGGCTGTATACAAGCTGTACGTGAGCATATGTGACGAATTTGGTCGTACGTCATCTGCCTTTTCCCGGCTCACTAACTGCCGCGGAATCGCCACTTCCTTTTGCTGTCTGCTGTGTCGACTGTGAATCGGAAATGAAGCGACGACCTATAGGTGCATGATGCGAGTCGTCTGTTTTATTTATTTATTTATTTATTTATTTATTTATTTATTTATTTATTTATTTATTTATTTATTTATTTATTTGCGCATGGGAGAACACATTTTGTATTGCGCCATGTCTGACGTCGAAAATAGGTGGCAAAGCCGTGGCAGCCAGCGAGTCGCGGAGAGGCGGGCAACGCTACCAGCTTATCCTCCCGCTGTCGCGCCCGAGCTCTGTTAGATGTGGAATTCGGGTGCCGCGCTCGACGGATCCTTGGCTAAGATGACGCCCGTTCCACTCAGGAGAGAAGAGCTGACAAGTGCAGGGGGTACGGAGTTGAAGGACGAAGAAAACCGGTTTTGTTTGCATCTTGGATGGATCAGGAAAGAGAAATAACAAGAGCTGAGAACGTCAATGGATGGGTGTAGTACTCGGTTTTATAGCGTTTGTCTTCCCTAGTCTCTCTAGGTGAAGGGCGGGCCCGTAGTTGAGGGAGTGTCTTAAAGGACAATAAACACGAAATTTTGGTGGCATTTTTCGTCTTGGTAATGATGCGTAAGTCATTCCTGTATATCGATCCGCACGTAGTTCTCGCCTACGACCGCTAAATAATTTACAATTGAATATGCTTTTCTCGTCAGTTTTGGTTTCGTCAGCCGAGAGATGGCCGTGACGTCCCAATCATGTCTAGATGCGCGGCATGAAAAAACAGCGATATAATCGCTCATTCTTCACTTAAGGTGATTCTTATTCTTGAGGCAGGCTGTCTTTACCATTTGAGTAAATTCAAAAGACGCAGCAATGATTATTCATCCCTCGCGTGACCCAGACTTTACTGTGACGTCACAGCCATCGCTCGGCTGTTGAAATCGAAGCAAGAAAAGAAATTCGATTATAAATTATTGAGCAGCCGTAGGCGAATGTGATGTGGGGATCCGTGTACAGTAATGCCCTAGGCACCATTAAAAATGATAAAGCACGAACCCAAAAATTAGGTGTCCGTGGTCTTCTATCACGCACTTGCACCCTCTCTCATTCCTGGTGACATGCCTCCAAAAATAGTTCGTACTTGCTGACGAGGAGGAAGCCGTAGTGGCGGTAAAGGTGGCGGCACATGAAGCGCTCAATGTCTGCCGGCGCCAGGTTCTGGGCGCACACCTGCGTCAAGGATGCGCTCCGTCGGCAAGAGCAGGGAGAAACGTAGTCTAAAGCGATCCTTTTGTCCCTTCGCTCGGCTACCCAGAAGGGGAATGCCCGCGCGGCCGCCTTGAGGGTACCGACCCGAGTGGAGACACCCGAGCCTTTTTGTTTCCGAAGGTCCGCTCGTTGACCGCTGTCGATGACCGTCCGAACATCCCCCGCATTCCTTTCCGGCTTTTCATGTCAGGCTGCTTCATGTCGCGTCTCGCTGTCGCCGTTCCTGACCGCCCCACCTCTTTCGGTAGGGATTTTTTTCGATGGCCCAAAGTGGCGGCTTCCGTGCACAACTCGTTGTCGCCATTATTAACAAGGCGTTGTCTGCATGCTCCGAGCTGTGCCGGTGCGGCTCGAAACACGTTGGGCCATTCTAGGCAGGCGTTTTTGCACTCTGTACTCTGTCATCTCCGTCCCATCTATAGACCTTCATTTGTACAGTCGTGAGCAAAAGTGGAGAGACCATGCGCTTTGAGAGAACTACCCGCCAGCTTTTTCTGACTGTGAAACAGTTATTTCTGAAAAGTGCATTAGGTACCACGCATAATATACTTGCCTTCTTGCCCAAGCAATTTTTTCTGGCACATCTTTTTATACATCAAAAAAGCAATCGTAGCAGTTAGCGTGGTCTCTCCACTTTTGCTCACGACTGTACATCTGTCGATGTGTCATCTCCTCTCTGGTTGGAATGCGATGGATACGGATTACATGCGCTGACTCGTATTCATAAACGCCTTACGCGTGAGCGTCGTCTCTTGGGTTGCAGTTAATGTTAACAAGCTTGCGTACACGCGACGTTTTCATAACTGTGGCGGAATCGAAATGGCACAGGTTTTCTAGCTTCCTGGTATCGCTTTTAAGGTAAACAAGTCTATTTCCAGCGGATCTGATGAGTTTCGTGCAAGTTCGATGTCAGAAAAAAAAAAAAAAATGAATCTTCCGTCTGCAGGTCGTTTATTTTTCACGAGGTCGATCACTTATTTCAGCAGCGCCACACTCATGCAGTTTCTCGGGACATGCATTACGAGTTTACGACGAGGTTCATTGATTTCTTTTATGGACTTCCGGCTTGCACCCTTGCTCTGCAGAGCGGAGAGAAAAAAACACTGACGCGATTGAAACGCGAGTGGATTGCAGTAATTGATTGTTTTTACGACTTGCAAAAAGGGCACTAGCCGTTCAAAGCGAACATGGCACTACCTGCAGTCAGTCGATGTCTATAGTTTTGCTCTGCAGCTTTGTGCGTATACGAGCTGCTCGTTCCTGCATGCACTGCGGTGCTTTTCGGTATTATCGGTAAATGTCCCTCAGTGATCTAGTTGGAATGACTGCAGTGTGAAAACGTGATATATTGTGGCTTACAGTCAATGTATATAGGACTGAAGTAAATGAATGAAATTGAATTCCTTGTGACCAGTGGTTCTTTCTGCGGCGATTGTCATATTCGTCTCATTTCTCACTGTACAACGGCGCCGACTTTTTCCGTCTTTATGTGACACGTTTCGCGGGGCCCGCGTGCCGGTGCATATCGATGCATGCCAGTGTAGATTGGTGCGTGCCGGTGTATATAGACTCATGACAGTGTACATATATGCATGCCGCGATGCACATCGATGTACGCACGCAGATGTATCTCGATGTATGAAAGTGCACCTCGGAGTAATAAGTCCCGACTTCCCTGCTTTTACATCCTTTTGAGCTGTGGTGGACTGTTAGCGGACTATAAGCTGTGGGAAAAGTACATACGGCCCAAGGGGTTTGCTCCTAAGCTGTTTAGCGGGGCTTGGCTCTTCTAGCAGTCCAAAGCTTTGGGGAGGACTCGAGGCACTTGCTATTGCATTATGGAAAAATGTCATGATTAGATATTTCATTCCAAAGCGAAATAAATGAAGACGTTCATTTGCTTCGATGGCGTGTCATATTTTGCGCGTTGCTTTGTGAGGGTGTATAATGAAGTTCTTTAGTTCGTGCGAGCTGACATGCGCGTTTTTGTTTCCCGATGTCAGTACAGTGGTTGACAACGTAACTTCATGGGCGAGCCAGTCTGTAATCGTAACATGCACCGTTGGTATCGCTACATTCGAGCTAATTTCTTTTTCGTTTTTAGAACTCCGTCGAAATCTCAGCCTGAAACTTTAGTATAGTCCTGGCTGCGAGGCTTCACGTATATGGAGTCAAAGTTGGGTGCCGTACAAGCACTTACCAACGCTATCCCTTCCAGACTTTTTTTTTTTTTTTTTTTTTTGCGCAGGTTTCGATTACACTCGTCGGTCCAAAATCGGCACGCATAGTCTCAGCCCGAAAGGCGATTTATTGTTTTGCGTTTGTCACGTGTCAGAAATTGCCGTGTCAATGTTCGCACTATCTTTGTTCGGGAATGCTCACGTCCGGAGCGGAAACTGAGCGGGCGGCGTCAGTCAACGCGCTGCCCTTTCCCTCGTTCTCTCCAGAATGTTTGCAGCTTTCGGCACGCCTCCGCTTGATGGTGCTCACTTTTCTTTCCTATATATTCTAGAAAATTTGAGTTCATCAACATCGGCTGCATTTCATTCTGTAGCCGCTTTATACGGTGCACACGTTTGCTTCGCGTGCCCATGCAGTTCGGCGCATTGGTGTTGCAGCTGCCTGTTAGGGCGAAGACGAAGCGGGCCGAGCTTCGCACGACTGACAAACGAACGAAGCAACAAGTTAGAAACTGCCTCAGCTGAAGCGAAAACAGAACGCGCGGATGCCTTGTTGTTGGGAGATCATTCTCAAAACTGTAGGGCGCGAGACAAAGCGATGTGGAAATCTTCGCCATCTTTTATGGACACGTCAAAGCACACGGGCTTACAAAACCGATTATAGGAAGTTGGGCTTACGGCCACGAGAGGGGAAAAGCTATCCTTGTGACCAAGGGACACCGCTAAGAACCGGCCCGAGCCATTAAAAAGAAGGAAGCTCCCTGTCGCTTCGATCTATTACGGTATTTTCCTTCTACAGTCGCGCTGCAGTGGCTTGAAAAAGGGCGATCTGGACACCTGAGCCGCGCTGTAAGAAAAAGGGGGAAGGTAGAATTGAAAAAAAAGAGGGAGAGGAGGAGAGAGAGGGATAGTGGATGGCTCCAGAATAATTTCGACCGCCTAGGAATCTTTAACGTGCACTGACATCGTACAGAACATGAATGCGACGGTTAGAACCATGTGCCCCGGATCAGCAGCCGAGTTCATCCTTAACCACTGATCCAACGCGGCGGGCTAAGTGGGTCTCTATAGCGCCCCTTTTTGGCAGGAAAATCCGGAAAGTTTGGGAACTCTTTTTTTTTTTTTTTCAGATGCCTTGATTTTGGCCTTTTCGCACTTGTGTGAGGCTGTGCACATTTGAGATTATTGCCGTCTATGGACACAAGGGCAATCTTTGGCGCGGCGTGTGAGGGAGTGTGTCTGTGTTGAACGGCGGTGCATGGAAGTGCTGTTGCATGTGCGTCCCCACGAGAATCGGCTGTGCTTTTCGGAAGATATATTGAACCGCGCTGACTCAACGGGGGGATGACATAGGTGGCTTTCGCACTTTAATGTGCTATATGCGTCCTGTCGCGGGGCCCGCCTGCGTAGTGCGTTCGGCGATCCCAGCGACATGCCGTCTCGTGGAAAGCCTTACACGCGCCGCGCGCGCGTCGATTTGGTGTGCGGGAGGTCGCGCCCTCGTAATGTACTGGCACGTGGGTCGGTATGCTCGGTAACAGACCACCCAGCGATGTCTTTGGGACATCCGGTGCTTCATATGCCATAATCTGGCTTACATTTCGCGTGTTCTTTTCTTTTTTTAAGGAAATATATGCGGCCGTTTACAAGGTGCCACCGTCTATTTGTTTTATTTTGTTGACAAACTCACGCCGGCGTGTCTTCCCGGGAACGATCCACCTGAAAACGTCTCGGAGCGCGCGATCCTGACGCGGTTGAAACTGTTCACCGCTTGTTTTTTCTTGAGTAAGATGTGGTGGTGCAGTTATTTCTAAAAGGTGGCATACACTGCTAGGATTTTGTTTTGTTGAAACTTGCTTGACACATTTTCTGGGTATATAGGTTGGTCCTGTCGGGCAGTATTGTTATTACAAGGGTTCTGCTGCGTTACCAGGGGCAATGCGCTTACAAGAATATATCTTACCCGATTGCCCAGCCCTTCAAGCATCCTTGACGAGCGCGCTAGGAAACATTTCCATCTTACATCTTCTAACTACCCTCATCAACCGGGTGGCCGGGGTCAAAGAATTCAGGCCAGTTGTAGAGTAGACCATTGTTAAATCTAGTAACTGAGCGAAGATTCTCCAATGTGGGCAATGTTTTTGCAATGTTTGACTGTATCTATAAATATTCGAACAACCTTGGAATGTAATTTCAGTGCTGCACAGATCAGTAAGTGATCCGTTCATTCGAACATCCGCGATAAATGGGGAATAGCATGGTTCGATCCTGTGCCACCGAGTGCCCACTGGTTTTCCAGTGGACACATTTACCGTACTTTGGAGTTCGACTTCTCTCTGGCTGAAATATTTCGAAAAAAAAAAAAAATTCTCCGTCGCCTTGTGCACACTAAAAACGCCTTCACCGTGAGAGTTGCCTTTGCGCTTCTAATAAGAAATTGTAGGCATTGATTCTCCCGAAAGTCCTCTTGCGGTTGGAAGGGCAGTCGTATTTGACACGGAAAAAAGAAAAGCCACTCGACTCCCCCCCCCTCCCTTTTTTTTTTTTTTCCTTCACTGTCTCAGACAGCGGTTGAATCGGAACGTTGCTCATCGCGTCTGAAGGCCCAGTACTGTGGAAATCTACGCATTTTGTGAGGGGCCGCGCATAGCGGCGGCGCCACTCAAGGACGCACACTTTCGAAACGCGCAGTCGCACGCGCGCACACTCATGCTCCGGAGCAGTCGCGCGCGGTCGCTAACCTCGACAGCACTCTTTCAGGTCGCCACAGCATTCGCACTCGTTTAATCGAAAATAAAATCCGCGCACAGCCAGCAGCTGCTGCTATGTCGGCGCACCTCCATCCGGACAGCGCCTGCCTGTCCACCCGACTCTCTCGTTCCGCCTCGTCCCCGGTCGTGCGCTTTGCGAAGCGCACTACCTCGGTTCCGATTCCTGCACGTTCTGCGATGCTGCCGCACACCGCCTACTGCCGCCTGTGAGTCGCCACTCTGCTCTCGCATATCGCTCTGAAAGCGCGAAGTCGTCCCCAGACTACTGCACGGCTATGGGCGTGTCAGATTCAAGACTAGCTAGCTAGATCGCTTACTCGGTGCCACTATAATCTCTCGCTTATCCCTAGCACGATCGACTCTAAATTAGCCTTGATGTATCTCCGCCATGTGCTAGGGGCCCAGGCGTTATTGTCAGAAGCACGAAGTTTCCAGACAGCTGGTATACGACCCTGGGTCGCGCATCAAATATCAAGTAGTTTAGAAGAACTTCTTGTTGGGCGAGTTGGTGCATTGCTTTAAAGGAACCAAGATGCGCTATAAAAAGACAGCCACAGGAAAAACCCAAGGAGACAGACAGAGCGCATCTGTCTGTCTCCTTGGGTTTTTCCTGTGGCTGTCTTTTTATAGCGCATCTTGGTTCCTTTAAATCAAATATCAAGGTAGTCTGGCAGGTATGCAAACATAGCTTGTGGTTTACCACAGTATACAATAGACTAGATTGTTAGTTTACATTTATTGTTCTACTAAGAACTAGCTAAACATTCAGCGACTTTCTTTGAAGTTCTTTCTTAGTAGTAACGTGGGGTTCATCAAACTGCTAACCATTTACTGATGCTCGTCTTTAGCGTACAGCACATACGATAAAGACGCGCTCGGTCAAGGTTCATAAGATGCAGCTATATAGTTCGCTTCCATATTTATCGTTGACTGTTGTGGGATTCGGAGGGTTGTTTAATATACGGTGACAGTGTTGCTTCAAGAACGGCTGCCTTCAACAAATGTAAGCCTGCAGGGTTCAACAGGGGGCAGCAATCAATCGAAGGCAAGCCTGGCATCCATGGTTTCTGTTATGTTTAAAACTAGGGTTCTGTCTCCAAATATAGATTCGTGTTTCCATTGATTGCTGTTATCGCCGCCTGTCGATACACGGGCTACAACTACGCGACCACTTGCACCGAAGCGGATAAATGTGCTCCATCGCTTTTCCAGAGTTTCGTTACCGTATACAAAATTTCTGCATAAGTGCGTTTTCCTCCCTTCTTTTACCTTCGTAGCGACCTTCACAGTCACGTCGACCTTTATAAAGGTCTTGGGCCCCCAGCGCTCAGTCCGTGTGAATGACATAACGCGAATTACGCAACTTTGGCTATCTGCGCCCGCGAAAACGTCGAGCTCTGAGGTTTATCCCTATGCGCTATCTTTCTTTCTGCTGTGATGGAGTGGCTCAAAGGAAAAAGTGTTTTTTAACCTTGAATGCTGCTCAAAAAGGCGGAAAAAAAAAAAATCAGAACGGACAGACGAGAGGCAACTGCTGCTTACTGTAGGCGTCTCCATGTTAACTCCGGCGCGTTCGTAAAAAAAAAAAAAAAAAAAAAAAAAAAGCATATATAAATAAAGCATATGTATATATAGAAAGAGAACACACTCCACGCATTCGTAAGGCAGCTGCTGCCCCTCCAAGACGCAACCGGAAGCAGACGACCTGCATTCGGTAGGTCCGGGCGGCAGACGCAATGTCCTCCGCAACACAACATCAGGGGGCGGTTCTACACGCCGCGTGCGAGAAAGTTCCGAGCTCAGAGAGAAAAAAAAAAAAAAAAAAAAAAAAAAACGGGCGTAAAGGTGAAGCGTACCTAGGAGCGCGGGAGTAGTAAGGTCACGCGAGAGTCCGGAACGACGCAGCCGCGATAAGGATAACAGCGCGGGGGCATATACATATAAGACCGCATCACAATGGCACATACTGTCGGAGGCACCCCGCATTCCGGTCAGCTTGACCGGTCGGAAATCGCCCCGTAGCTCCAGGGACGGACGTGTGGGGGCAGTCGCGATCAAAAACGAATGCAGATGAGAGTATCGCAGTTGCGTTTATTCGGTGTTGATTTTTGGCTAGAGAAGATTAAAAAAAAAAGTGAATCGGAGTGAAAGAGAGAGAGAGAGAGCGACTGACCTCAGCAGGAGGGGCGCAGACGACATTGAAATGCCGCCGTTCCACAATGGAGTCGTCTGCTTGCGTATAAGACAAAAATAGAAAGAAAAAAAAAAAAAGGCTTCGTATTGGTGTGAGGGAGAGGCCGAATCAAGGAAGGAAGGAAGGAAAGCGGAACTGAAGGTCGCACAATATGAATTGCGCAAAAAGAAATAAGATTTGGTCTGTCGAGGGAATGCATGCTCTATACGAACGAAACGCACGAACGGACGGTGAACAGGCACACAAAAACACACTACTGTAAAATAAGTGGCCGAAGACACCTGAAGCCGCCGGTAGGCGTCTCTGCACGGGTATACGGGCGAGTGGAAAAGGCAGTGAGTGACGGTGAAGGCTGTGCGTGCCCCAGGGTTGGCCGACCTCTCTCGCTCTCCGGGCGTGTTGTGCTGGCCGGAGACGCGGCCGCTGACTGACCGTGTAACAATGATGGCAGAGTTGCACGCGCGGCCCTGCTCCCTCCTGATGGCGATATTGCCTTCGTTGCTCCTCCTCCGGTCCGCTTGTCGCCTTCGCTCGGAAGTTGTAGTTTATATATGTATATTTTTTTCACTTCACTGCCCGTTGAACTGTAATCGTCGTGGGTCAGTGCGAGAAAATGACGTGTGCTTTGCCCCTGAGCGCCTGTTAATCGTTTTCTACTTACTCCTCGACAGAAAAGAGCCCGTCACTTGCACCGCAGTAACCTACCGCGGGTTCTATATACTTACATAAAACGTCTGTAGGGTACATCGATCGGGCGTCCACTCGAGTTCGCGGAGTCATTCCATGCATCGCTGTTTGTTTTTCAATACCCGAATCCTTGTTTCTCACGGGCGTTTACGAGTCCTTAGGTTAGTACATCTGTGCGCTGGTGAGACGTGCATTCTGGATTTTTAGTGCGTAGCGCTTGTGGCCGCATTCATGGATTTCGCTGGTGGTGGTGCGACGCCTGCTCTTTCTCCCTTCCCAATTCGTGCTTGAGGCGCGGAGTAGGTGGCGAGACTGTGTTGCGTTGCGTCGCGTTGTCTTAGCCAATTAGAAGGTGGAGCGACCTCGCATCTGCAGCCAGTCAGAGAGTGGCGCGCATCACAGTTGCGGCCGTCACCGCGGGCAATGCTGTACAAGCGCGTGTCGCTCCGGTCTGAGTAGCCAAATTCGGACTCTCTCCCGTAGCGTCAGCCTCGTTCCTCAGCCTTCACAGGCAACAGACGTGTACGCGGGGCGCTCTCTCGACCTCGGCTCCGAGCCGCTCACCGGGCTGCTCGGGGATGAGAACCACTGCAGATGGTGTGAAGAGAGCAGACATGGCAGTAATTGAATTACAGTAATGAAATTACTGTAATTTAATTACTTTTCTCGGTAATTTGTAATGTAATGAATTACTTTTTCAGTTTGGTAATTTAGTAATGTAGTGAATTACTTTTTGGTAGTAATTTTGCAGCAAAGTAATTAATTCCTCTTGAAATTACTTTTACTAAAGTGCGCCATCACTCCTTCAATAGACAACAAAGTAGAGTGCGCGAAAGCACGAACGACGTGCTGCAATCCGAAGCCAGCGTAACGGATTGGCAAAAGGAGACAGAATTGAGCAGAACTAGAATACTCTGGAGAACAAGTTGTTTTGTTTAATAGCTTTACTTAGTTTTTTCATTTATGGAAACTAGAAAGTAATTTCAAAGTAATTGAATTACTCAGTAGAAGTAATTGTAATGTAATTTTATTACTTTTGGGGGAGCAGTAATGAGTAATGCAATTACTTTTCTGCGATATTCAGCAAAGTAATTAGTAATGTAATTTAATTCCTTTTCAAAATTAATTCTGCCATGTATGGAAGAGAGTTCAGGCAGACGACATCGTGGCGCACTGTGTGGACGTAGTTTGCCTGACGTTCTCCGTTTGGCAGGAACTGTCAACTGAGCTATCCCCTTCAGCCGATCAGGATACTTTCATTCCACACACGTTACACCTCAACCACGCAGTCACGTTCATATACGGCTTGGTTAAAGCGGGGCTTTATATTTCTGGTTGTAACCTACGCTATCGCGTCATACCCTTAAAGGCGGACTTTATTTGCAGCTGATGTATGTCGCTTATTTGGGTAGACTGCGGCCATTAGCCTTGGCACCGCCTCAGTCTTTCACTGTGTTTGTTGAAGCAGATGGATTTTGCGAGAGCGTGTTACACTGAGCAGTGTCAGGTGGCCGGAAAGGGCGATGTATTAATCCTGCACTTTAGGTGGTTTTTTTTTTTTTAATCATCATTGTCGTCGCTTAGGCCGCGCTTAATGTGTCCAGGATGATACGGAGCACCCTTCGGCGCTCCGTTTATTTTATTGGATTGCTTATTGATGACAGAAAAGTTTCTTCCGTCTACGCAAAAGGGCACCTGCGGGATGGATGGATAAAACTTTTATTTAAGCGAAGTAGTTTGGGACTTGCAGACCTTTAGTCGGTGTATCTTATGAAGCCAGGCCTGAATGATGTCCTGCCGTGAAGCGTGGTCCGTATACTATGGATTCGATTTTACATTTCCGGCTTTCGCTTTAGACCACCCTAAATTCCTGTTGATGACGCCTACCTGTGTGATGCTCGGCCTTCGTACCTGAATTTAACCTCGTTGCCTTCATTCATTCACGTTGCTAAATAGTGAGTCTGAAACCCAGGCGTGACGTGCGGCCGGTCCTTTAACTTAATCGCAAACAGATGGCGCCGCCGTATGTAAACGCGACAACCAGTTATCAACGACGTCTCGCATTTTTTTTTTTTTTTTTTGTCACAGCTGTGTTTCCAACTGCTGAAGAGTACGTTTGTCCGTCGTAAGTTGCATGGAACCGATACTAGCTTCCAAGTTTTGCACGGATATAAGTTTTAGAATTTGATAGCCGACTATCTTCGTGGAGAATTATGCATCTAGCGTGGTATCAGAAAGCTCCGAGGGTTTCGGAGGCCTTAGAAGTTGTTTGCCTATGACTTTTTCCAGCCGAGTCAGGCGCAACTGGGAGCTTTCGAAGCCACCAGAGGACGGACGTAGAGAAAAAAAAAAAAATGGCACAGTAGAGAACGAGCGGACACATGGTGTCACAAAGACGGAACGTGACCCTCTACAGTGTCCGTAAGGAAACGAACGGGAACTAGGCCACGCAGAAGGCGCAATCTCTATAGCTAGGGTGCAGTTTTTTTTTTTTTTTTTTGCCCACTTCGGTCCTTTCTCATATTTTCTGGCACCACCATACCTCGGCATGTCCCTCTTCGCCTCCTCTGGCGTCTCTCCGTTCTGAAACCTGAACAGCAGCGGCAGCACCTCACCCCGAACCTGGCCACATCCGTCTGGGCTTCGGCGAATGTGGTCTACGGAGTCCACCGACAGATTGGCGTAAACATTGCCTCTTTCCTTCCCGTCGCCGCGGTGTTTGCGGACACTGAGCGATGAGGCAACAAAGTTTTAAAGGAAGGTGGAAAAAAGGGCGGTTGACCCAAAATACCCTTTAAAGCAAAGACGAAGAAACAGAAATCCTTGCGACTGAGGGAGGGAGATTGCTGCGGTTAAAGGAAGTCGGGGAAACGAAGAGCCATGCCTGCCCAGTGAGGAGATGGTTGGTTGCGCCAACTGGACATAACCAGACGCCATCGCGACCTTTGCCTCCCACTCTTTCATTTTCTCCCCTGTCTGGTGGTTGGGGTCAGCTTTCCGGATGCGAGTGAAAAAGTCTGGTAAAAAAAAAAAAAAAAGGCACGTGTTACGGCAGCGGGGTTGCGGAGACGGCGGACCGGTTCCTCTTCGAGCCTGTCTGCAACTTTCGGGAAAATTAAGTAGAAAAAACTCTGTAGACGGCGAGCAATCCAACCCACTCCCCTTCCCTGTCTGGCGGTTCCAGTATTGCCTACTGGGTACTCAAAGAAAATAATAAAAGAAAGGGTAGGGGAAAGAAGGATTGGGGAACTCCTCACCTCTTGACCTACAAGTTGGCCGTGGGGATGGACTGCCCACCGGGCGGTCTTGTCCGGACCGGCGGCTCTCCCTCATCCTTCTGTCCCGTGTTTTCTTTACCGCTTCCTTTATCATGTGCTTTTTTTTTCTTCTTTTTTTAAGAGGTCAGCGCGGTTCCGTTTACTGACGAAATAACATGCTTCAGAAGGAACGCTGTTGGAAGGGAAAAAAAAACCTGGAACGGGGAAACTGCTCTGACGGGGGAGGTGAAAGGGCCCGAACGGTCATGCGAGGCCCAAGGGAAAAAAGAGGGTCCGTATGACCCCCCCCCCCCCCCCCCCCCCTCCTTCCCTTTCTCTTCCGTCCATGGCTTGCCTCCTTCGCAGAGCCCACGCTCTAACTTGCTGTCTACGGCCGCTGCAGGGTTCGGTACGCACGCACTCAATCTGTTGTCCAACCTTGCGTCTTCCGTCCATTTTGTTTGCAGCGTCGGGGCTAAGGGGTCGCTGAGAAAGAGGCAGCAAAGGCGGTGCTTGCGTGGTCGGGTTCTGGAAAGCACCGCGAATTGTTTGGTCCGGTCGCCGAAGCTCACCGGCATCCTGGGTAGGCTGGTTGAATTTTTTGTTTTGTTCGCAACCTGGACGACCTAGCTACATTGGTCTGGTTTCCTCTTCCTGCTTATTTTCCGAGTATACCATTACCACCTTGCACAAAAAAAGACGAACAGCAAAAAAAAAAAAAAAAAAGAAGAAAGAAAAACTCTTGGTATAGTACCTAGTAGTCGACGGGGCATCTGCCTTGCGTTCTGCTCTTGACCGTTTCGCATTGCGTCGGGGGGAACCTCACGTGCGTCTGCCGGCTTCTCGATCCGTCTCTGAGGGGGAGTGTTATCTTCGTTAATACATTCTCGGCCGCCCTGTTATAGTGTTGTGTGTTTCACTACTGTGGCGCGTGGTGTGGTTGGGCGTGGGTGGCCTGGCGGCCATATCTCCCGCGGTCCCCTGCTTTGCCCTGCTTGCAGCGATGCTCTCGGCGGCAGCGCCAGCTCCGGTTTTGTGGGGCGGTGCGTGTGTGACCCATTCGTAGAATACGCGAGGCAACAATAACAGATGGAAAATAAAGACTAACAACCTCTTGGACTCGGTTGGGGACCAGGCGGCCGCCGCCTCTCTCCTCGTTTCCGCGAGGTGATGTACGACTCCCGAAACGGAAGCGACCGCTAGCTCACCCCCCCCTTGCTTTGTTAGGCCGTGCGCAAACTAGTAACATTCAGTGTGTGTGTGTTAACTTGGGCAAAACAAGAGCTGGTCATAGTAGCCCGGTTGCTGCTCGTCATCTAACTTGCTTTCTTCGCCACCGAAATGGTTTTTGTGGAGCGGTCGCGTTTCTGCCTAGTTTCATCGCGGCCAAGAAGGGTGCTCGGAGCATTTGAGGAAGAAGCAAACACGCCGACGCAGCTTCAGGAGGAAGTACTGTACACCTCTGCTCTCTTGCTGCGGTGGTGGCGGCGGTTATGGCTGTTGGGATGAAGGCTGAAAGAGCCATCCAGAAAAAAAAAAAAAAAAAAAGCCGGCTGGCGTGTTTTGAGCCCGCGCCACTGTTTCTGCTGCCGCTTCTGTTGCCGGAGGTGGAGCGCGCACCGGAGGCGAAGGGGCCAGTAGGTACGGCGGCAAAGCCGCGTGTAAGGGGTCACTGGGTCAAAAAACAAGCCGCCGGGCCGCTCTCCGGTGCACATTTTCTGCTTTTCTTCAGTTTGAGCTGCTCCTCCGCGCCTTGTCGGTTGTGCCCTGCGCGCGCAGACTCACGCACCCATCAATGCGCATACCGGACGTCTCTTCACGAGAGCGGGACGGTTGCCTGTGTAGCCGCCGGCGTACCGGTCGGGTGCATCCTTCTCTTTGCTGCTTCTGCGCTCGCGTTCTGCTGCGGCCGCTGCTGCTTGCTTCCTCCTCGAAGGTCGTCGCCGTCTCCGCCGCCGCAAATGTAGGTCCTGTTTTGGGCGGACGCGCTCGCTCGCTTGTAGGGGATGAACGTTTCCTTATCGGCTTTATGTACTATACTAAATATACGACTCGCAGCGGAGTAACGGCACGCGGGCAGCTCAAGCCGTTCGTGTTCTTTTTTTTTATTTTTATTTTGCTTTTTCCTCGTATACTTGCGTGCTGATACAGTCTGTACCTTCTCTGAGTTTATTCGTTCTCTCGATCATGCTGGTTGGGAGTCGGTCTGAGATGGAGACAAAGTAGCGGTTGTCTCGTGGTCGTTCCAATATCGACGACTTGACGCGCTGCTGTGTCGGATATAGGCGCACTTGAAGCCGATTGGCGCGGGACCTCCTGACGAGTTAGGCCGAAGAAAAAGGCTGGGCGTAGACCCGTTAGGAGTTGACGAGGTCTAATTGCTGCCTGTATTAGGTGCGCATCCTGACTACTACAACGCGTGCGCTTGCACTGCATGCAGTGTCGTGGCCTTCCTTTGCGCATCTCTGCCTACATTTTTGTTTGCTTGTTTTCAGTATTTTGCCCGCCATTTTCCCTTCGAGAGAAAGAAACGCGTTGGTTCGCTGACGCGGTGTGTCGCTATTCGGGCTGGCCACTCTGGAGAAAACGCCACGTGGTTTGCTCTTGCGGTGGTCGCGGCGATTGGTCTCCGTTTCAGCCTGGTTTGATTAGACAAGTTCAAAGACCGGCTCTCCTGTGGCTTGAGCAGGCTTGTCGTTTACAGGAACTGCGTTGATGGCAGTACTAGTAGTAGTGAACCGTGTTCACTTGCACCCCGAAATGACCGCGGATATGGCATGTCCGATGAGCCAGCTGCGGAAATGGTACGACGTGTTGACCTTCGAGGTACTCCAGCGCGTACGACCTTTCGCGCACGGCCACACCCACATTCAGCCTGGGGTTTCGAGCAAAATTGCTAAAGAAATTTGTTACAGTATGGAGTGGACTTTTTTTTTTTGTTGTTGGAATTCACGCAGTTTTATAGTTCATGTCGCACGTGCGATTACATGACGGTAACTAAGGAAGCTGTATACTCTTTTCGTTCCGTAATTTATTTCCACTATAAGCGAGGGGCAGAACATATATTCTTCAGTCTTACTGTTTATTTTTTCGGCGCAGTTACTCCATCGGTGTTGTGTGCGTGTGTGTGTGTGTGTGTGTGTGTGTGTGTGTGTGTGTGTGTGTGTGTGTGTGTGTGTGTGTGTGTGTGTGTGTGTGTGTGTGTGTGTGTGTGTGTGTGTGTGTGTGTGTGTGTGTGTGTGTGTGTGTGTGTGTGTGTGTGTGTGTGTGTGTGTGTGTGTGTGTGTGTGTGTGTGTGTGTGTGTGTGTGTGTGCGTGCGTGTGCGTGTGTGTGTGTGTGTGTAATGCGCAAGCATGCGGACTGATGGAGCAATGGTGTAAGCGGAGAATACTACGCAGACAAAAATTCGCTCGAGGTTTGTTCTAAAACTAATCCGAACACGAATAATGGCTTCCTCAATACACTCCCCCCCCCCCTCCCTTTTTAGCCTCAGAAAAAAAGAGAGAACACAAGAATCGAAGAGATTGCTTTGGGCCCATCAGGACAAACGGCTGATTGAACCTCTGGAAAACACGCACGTGAAACGCTCGAGGCGCCGGCACTCACGCTTACAAAAGCTGCTGTCTGGGCGTGCCGAAGACGAGTTGTTGTGGGTAACAAAGGAGGGTTTTTCTCGGTGATTTCATTGCCTCCGCCTCATGTCTTGTTTTTCTTCTACGAGTTAGACACGGTAGTCGAATGGTCAGTTCCCACTATGGCCTTTATATCACGTTCTTTTCAACACGTCTACGTGGAGGTGCGGAAGGCTAAAATCGCGCACAGGGAAAAAAAAAAAAATAATAAAAGCACAGTTCGCTCGCTAACCATGGTCTGAGCCGTGCATTGTGTGCTGTGTTGTGCAGTACGAGCAGGGAAGTTCAAAGCAAGGCCTTCGGTTTGCGGCTGCATTCTCAGGGTGACCGGCAATTAAGCTTCGTTGTAATATTTGGGTTCCGAAAACTTTTGTGGGTGCCTCTACTTACAACGGCTAGCCCCCAGGGTGCGTATACAGAAGTCTGTAGGTCTGCCCTCGAGACACAGGCTACCTTCCCTGCCGCGTTTCCTGTGATCTGAAAGTCCTTCGCCGGTCGCACCATGATCTATGGTCGTACGGGTCAGACCAGCCTTTTCCCGGTGCCGTCCGAATCCAAAGTTGGAAAGGAGGGAATTGCCAAAACAAGCTGTGTCGTTTTAGAGTTCCTTGAACTTGGCCTGAGCCACCATAGCAGTGCGGCGCTGTGCGCCTCCTCGCACATGCTGCTGCTGTCCATGTTCTCGGCACTATTGCCGCGGGATGTTTCGACTGTGTTCGTGAACGGTGAGGAAAAAAATGTTTATGACGTTTATGACTCCATACGTACTATATTTTAGAAGCCGGATCCTGCTTGTAGAGAGCCCATGCATAGCGGGATACCTTTCAGGCCATCCTTCAACGGAGTTCTCGGTACTCCCAAAGCGAACCGCACCGTACGCGAATATTATGGGCGCGAAAGGCTGCGGAGTTCCGGAGATTTTCTCCGCTTCCAGCGGCTGGCTTTGACTGCGATGAGCGCTCGAAAGGGTAATTTTCACCTCACCTCTTCCGAGCCTTTTTATCCTTTTTTTTTTTCTCGTGATTTCAGCCCTTTGTGCCGCCGTTATGCCTTTCCTGTACTCCTCCAGTGTTCTTCGATTTAATTTTTTTTTCTCCTCTATGCGGGGCACGTGTCAGCGTTGTATGGTTTACGAGTATATAATAAATTTCCTGCCGTCCACCGTGCGTTACGGACTTGGGACGACAGCTCGGTTTCCAGAGCAGCTCTGCTTCATCGGACCCGGGTCGACCCGAATGAACGCGAAGCTCGAAATAAAAAACGCGAGTCGCAAGGAGCGAAGCTAGCGGGTCGGGATTTGTTAGTCCGAAGCGTGGGGAACAAGGGGTTCAGAAGCGGGCCGCCGAAGCCGCATGCGGAGCGGAAGACGTAGACCGCAATAAACTCGGCTTTAGCCGAAACGCCCCCTCCGTCGAGGAGGTGAGCTGCAGAGAAGAGCGTCTGTTGTTCTCGGAGGCGTCCCCGTATGTGGCACGTCTCTGTGCGAACGGCCGACCGACGACTGTAGGCTAAGGCATGTGGCGCGGTGGTGTTATTTACGAGGACTGCGTGCGGTTCGAGCTGGCCGATGCTTTCTTTACTTCGAGAAAACGCTTATATAGTTGTTTATCTTTATAGGCGATGGTTGTTTAGCAGTTGTTGCCACTGACAGAAAAAAAAATAAAACAAACTTGTGTACGTGCTTTCGTGCGGCGCACTTTATATCTCTTCTCGCTCTGATCATGTCCCCCCCCATCCCCCTCTCTCTCGCTTATGTAAGTCCAGTGTTCCTGGAAACGTATTGTTAATATCGCATGCAGTGTCGACCGGAATTTGCAACTATAAGCTTTTGCAGCGCGCTTTTTTTTTTTTTTTTGTCCTCTCTCTGTATTCCTCGCTTGCAGTCTTGACCTGACCTGTTGCTCCAAAATCGCAGCTGGCTTCTAAAGCATGAAGCTGCCCCATTCCCATTTCTCTCACTTTAATATATATAAAGAACGATGGCTTAAAGTTGCCGGCCTGCCTGCGAACACAGGACCCAAGAGGCGGAGGCGGATGATGATGAAGGTAGGGCGTGCAGTGCAGAGATAGAGGGTGCAGGAGAGAAAGAGGGCGGCTCATGTACGCTCATAAACATATGTCTTGGCCTGACTTATGTGCTGCTATCGCGCTTTGTTTGTGTGTATATTTTTCTCCCACGCCGCCTCAAAACAGTTCCTTTAACACCTTCGCGAACCCGCTCGGCACGAGAACGCGGGCGCGAGGTCCGTAAAAGATGGTGCCAGCAACCGTGTCGTACATCATTTCGCCGCCCCTGGCGGCTTTTTGATAGGGACGTTGTATAACACGCCCCCTTCCACATTTCTTTCAGCGTGCACGCGTCGTCGACCATACTGAAACACGCGCGTATACGGAGAGAGCGCTCTCTGTGATGGAAGCAGCAGGGCAGCGTATCCGCCTGTGCGGATGTGTCAGCGAAAGAAAAAAAAAAAAATATCAGGCAACGTAAATGCCTCTCGGGAGAACGTATGGAAAGAGTGTAAGGAAGAGAATGGGCGGTGAACGCGTAATTCACGCGCGACCCTATTCTACAGCACCACTTGACGCCTTGTATGAGGCGAGCTGGCGTCCCAACCTGTCCAGAGCAGCGAATGCGAGAAACTGCGCGAACTAGTTCCTTCGTTTCTTCCTTCGTCGGTCGGTCTACCCGCTGCGCAAGCACATTTGTCTCGCCGGAATTCCCCTTCTAATTGACTTCGTCGGCGAGCCGCCGGTAAATAGGCCCGGTGTCGTCATTTGTGTATACGTGCATGCATAGTTTGAAGGCAGGCCAGAAGGCGTGTTAAGTGGTCAGCCCGCGCCTTCCACCGTTTGCCGCGACCGTCCATTGTCACTCGCGCTAGGCGGAAGGAATACCTGCCACCTGGCTGCTGTCTCTCTCGTATTAACCCTTGCCGGACTACTTCGCGCGGAGGTTAATTTTGCTGTGGAGAGGGGGTTGGCAAGATGATCTATGTAAGAACCGAACAAAAATGGCAGGGGGGGGGGGGGGGGGTGATGCAACGGCTGTTATGCTTGTGATAGGCAATGGCTTCCTGCATACCGGGGCGCGTTCATGTCATGCTTGTTATATGTAATGACTTTATATATGTCGGGAAGCCTCTGACTTTCGTCGATAAGACGACCCCGCTATATTTTTTTCTCTCTCTCTTTCGAAGCCACTATATTTCGTTCTGGGCATGGTCTCCCCATTCGCGCCTCATCTCGTGCTCTTCATTGGCGCGGCGCCGCCTTCTTATTCAAGTGGCCGCTCGTTGAGGTTCGTTTTTGTTAGGCGGCATTCCGTCTCTCTTCCTCGCTTTTTTTTTTTTTTCCTGCCGAGCCATGCCGCGCGATATTCACTTCCGCGAGTCACGAGGTCGCTGCTTCTGCTGCTTATAAATTATTGCATCACACGCGCGCGCGCAGGCATAGCGGGGCATTTAAATTTGCCCCCTTCCGGCCCAACAAAAGCGGACAAAAATGTGAGCACGCGCGCACTCCTTTCTGTGGACGCGCGCACGATCGCTCGGGGATGCATGCAAAGCCTGGTCGTGAGCGGCAGCGTCATATATGATGAACTGCTCGAGCGTCACACCACTAACGCCAGTCCACTCGGTCGGTCGGTCCTCGATATATATTTATCCCCGCAGCTTCGCTAAACAAACTCGGTCCAAGTCGAGCGAGTCTGGCGAGACCCTGGAGCTCTTGTGTGCCCCGAGTTTTGAGTGCCATTTCTTTATTTATACGCGTGAGCCCGAGTAGTGAAGTAAAAGAGAGCCCCTTCTTCAGTCTTCGTTCGCTCTCTTTCGGAACGAAAGGAAAGAGGGAAGAGGAATAAGCACGCTGCTGGTTGACGTCTTCGAATTCTCTGCATTCGGCACATGCCATCTCGCGCGGCCCCGAGGAGAGTCAGCAACAGCGGCGAAAATGAGGCGGCACTTATCTGAGATTTGGCACGCTTACTACTCTCCCACTCGCTCTGTTCCCGAGCCTCCGAGTGCGCGCGTGTGCATCCCATAAGCGTCGGCATGAGCGAGGTCGCTGCTGGCTTCTTCTCCTGCATGCTTTGCTGATCGCATCCCTCTCCGCCGTCTTAGCTGTACGGCTCTCTCGCTGCGTGCCTCGTTTCCTGATCGGGAAGAGGATGCGAGTGGGGCTCGGATTGCCTCGTGCCAGGCGAGATCACTTTGCCGACGCTCCATTCTCGCTGGTCGGTCGCGCTGTTGATGTTTCGCCTTGCATACGCGGCTTGATACCCCCTCCTTTTTTTTTTTGTTCTTTTTTTAATGCATGCGAGCATCTCTGGTTCTCCAGTTGCTGCTGGTGACTCGTCAGCTGACGAGGCTGTCGACCTCGTTGAAACTCTGCCCTGTCTTTTCTTCTTTCTTTATTCCTTTTTTTGCTTGCGCACATTTTGGTCCTAGAGCCGATGTGTGTGCACTCCCAGATTTGTTCGCTTGACGCAACGCGCCATGGTATCGCTGACGAAGCTTTTCTGGGGCGATAGCAGGCAGGCACGCACCACCAGCCGTTCCCGACAAGATACGCTGCTTTCGGGAAGTCCTTTCATCAAGTTGAGTCGCTTGTGGGGGGCTAATTATAGAGCGCGACGTATGCATGCCATAAGGTGCCCCTTAGTATTGAGGTTATTTGTCGTCCGCTCGCTCGCTGGTCTACTGTATCAGCCAGCGGGAGGGAAATGGTGTAACATCGCTAATTAGATGGCAGGCACATCTGCAGCACGCTGTAATAACCGTTTAATGCTCCATTAACCGGCGTTTTCTAATTTTGCATTGCTCGCGCCTGTTGAAACGCATTTGTCGCCCTCCGTTGAATCCCTGGTTTTGGTTTAATTTAAACTGCGCTTTGGAGGTTCGCGCGTACCTACTTACGCACGTTCTCCCAGATGCTCGCGCATGGTTCCCGCAGGTCGCCCTTGCTCTGTCCTGTAGACTGTCGCCAAATTGCTCGGGCTGTCTCTGTTTGCGGAAATGGCTGGTTTCTGCCGCCCCTTTTACTACAGCGATAAGGGTTGTTCTAGCCACCTCCTTATCGGGCCCGGCGAACGCTCTTCCGGGCACTGGTGACGAAGTCGGGCGAAACAACTCGTGCGTCGCCTGCGCTTTTGTATATAGCGAGGCTGACTCAGAGATCCTTGACTTTCCTCCTTATATTGAGCTTCAAACTCTCTTCCTTGGGGCGTTGAAGTACCATGAGTTTCATTCAAAACTTAATTACATCAGAAGTTCATCGGCAAAAAGAAGGAATAAAGATTGTATAGCCCATAAATCAGCATTGCGAACTGGGGTAGTTTGAGTGGGAAGTTCACCTTAGGAAAAAGACCGAAAAAAAAAAAAAACGTTATTCTCGATTGTCCTTGGTTGTTTTTTTTTTTTTTCGCTGGTTTTTTTTCTAAAATTGTAACCCATACCTTTGTGTTATGAATACGAACAATTTACCTGCATTGCATTTTCGTTTTTATCTTTGTCGTCGTCAAAGGTTATGTCACCGACAGGTGTAGTTTACCCTGAACTAGAATGTCCTGCGGCCGCTCCAATGTAGTCTTCTGGCTACATGCTTCGAGGTCAGCTCGTGATCGCAGTTCATAAAATAATCCATCGTCTCTCTGTCGAGACAAGCGTACTACCTCCCTTACGTCTTATTGTCGGCAGATTTGCGGTAATTCGCTCCTTGTCTGCCTGTCCCGCTCAACAATTTTGTTTTAATGTAATATCAGAGAAAACCAATTTGAGAGCTGTGACAAAAAGACAGTAAAACAAAAACTTTCCCCAGTGCTTCGCTGTATTTCAATAAACCAGGACACGAGTGCCTTCTCATGGCGCCTAATTATTCCGTTCTTTCTGTCTTTTTCGTCCTCCGAGGTTAAGACAAATGGAAACTAATTGCTCCTACGTGTATTGATATCGTAGCGTCTTTAATTATGTAAGCGTCAGCGCTGAGCGCCTGGTTATGCAATGTCCTGCGAACGCGGAAGATGAAAAGCAGCGAACGCATGCTCCTCACACCCTCCCCCTTTTTTCTTTTCTTTCTTTTCTGCCTCGTCTGTTCAATGCCCCCGGCGTTTTGTTTGCCGCTTGCCGGGGACAAAGCAATCCGAGTCCCGTCGAAACGCAGAGCTCCCCATAGCTCTGATCGCTTCCTGCATACGGGTGTGCTGTGATGCCCGCTGCTGTTGATGCTGCTGCTCGCGGTCGTTCACCTTGTCGGTATACGGGCAAGTTGATCGGAGACCCCCAGTCTCAGCAAAGCTGCAGACGCCTTTGGCTGCATAATGAAAGGAAGCATGTGCATGCCTTCCGCTGAAATGAAACCTCCCGTCGTTTTGGTTTATTTTGTCTGCGGCATCCATTACGCAGGATCAGTGCATGATTCTTTTCTTATTTTGCGCGCTGTATTGTTTCGCGTCAAGCGAGTCTGCTGCCGGTGGTCAAGGCGCCACACGGCGTCATTGGATCGGGTAGCCTGGCCTTGCGCGCTACGTGGCGGCGTGCATGCGCTCTCAGCACTGGCGTATGAGGTTCCAACTCGAAGCCTTGAAAACTAAAATTAGTGTTTTCTTTCTTTTGTTCGAGGCCCCGGCGTCTGGTTGTTCGTTCTTTCTTTTGTTTTGTTTGAGGTCCCGCGGCGTCAGGTTGCTCGAGGACAGCAAAGGAATCGAGGATAGCCAGGCTTCGTGCGCTGCGCTTCGCCATGCATGGGCTGGGCGCCTCTGTTCTCAACATTGGCGCATGTTCTGACCTGAAGCTTTCACAGCCGCGTCTGGTGATCTCGTTTTGTGCTGAATAGTGGGTTCTCTTGATATTTCCCGCGTACGTACTCGCCAACAACGAATAAGAAAGGAGCATCTGCAGTGTTCCCTGTACTCAAAGCTTAAGCGTATGAACACCCAAAAATGTTAGCACCGAACAGAAACAATGAACGAAGCTGCGAAAACTGTGAACGCTGAACATCTGATTGTATAAGTGTATATGAGGTGTACACAGAATTGGTGCCTTCTTTAGCTGTTCTACATATGGCACAGCAGTGTCGTTTTTCTTCTGGATATCGGAGCATGTTTCTATGTAAAATTGCGTTAACGCTGAAAGGAGGCCATCGATTTTTCTTCTTGGTGGTATGATGCTCAGTGTTCCAAGAGCTTTGTCATATCCAGCTCGCAGCAGCTGGTCAATATGACGCAGTGATTTCGTTTTTTGTATCTGGTAATCGACGTTGTTACTTAACTCGTATGAAGGCTGAAAGGAGACCAGGGTCCGTTTCTCTTGGCGCTGTGATATACCCAGTCTTCGTTGTGCGAGCGTAGCGTGGACCTGATGCCACGAAAACATCGATTTTCCAGGAATAGCCAGCACCAATTTCACACGAAGATTATCGGTCGAAGCATCTTACCGGTGTTCAATTGATGTTTTCTCTCTCTCTCTCTTTTTTTTTTTTTTTTTTTCAATTACGGGACGACCAAGTGGTCGATATGTGGCTTTCCGAGATTCAAGTATGATATCGTTTAGTCTCCAAGCGATTTCCTCGCCGCTTCACTTGGATCGCGTATCAATAAGCAGCAATATGTAAAATTGTATATCGCGGGTTCATTCCTTTCCGGAGGCCTTCCGATAGTTTCTCCTCTCTGATGTGTGCTCCGGATCGGTTTAGAAGCGAAGACGACATGCCGAGTCAATTTGCCTATATGGCCGCAGGGAGGGGAAACATTCGACTTCAAAGAAGGCAGCGTTTTTTACGAATGACCTGGCCTGTCGACCTTTCTTTATTCACAAGGCACGCTTGTAAGCTCCATGGATCTTCAGATTTTTAAAACTCAGCGGTTCATGATGATCGTTTTCCTGTTCCTTTTTTTTTTTTTTTTTTTCTTTGCTAGGACTTCAGTGGCAAAGGTCGAACTTGTTTCGTGTCAGTCTTATTATTCTGTCTTGTGCTTACCAGTGAGGCCTGCAGTGACCGTGTGTCAGGTTATGGAGCCCTTCCGAGGCTTTGTAGCATGGAGTACAACAACTACAAAAGGCCAGGGCAGTGCTTTTTACCGGAGTCGAGCGGTACTTGCGAAAGAGATTTCGACCGCCTAGCGACAGCCTCGTTTCGAATCGAGTCGATTGCAGGCACGCTCTACAGTCACTTGTACCTGTGCTTCCAACTGGCCGCGGTACTGTTCTCGCGTGCTGCTCGCTCGCCCTGTACAGGATACGAGCAAAGACCTAGTCGACGATCGCGTGCAACCGGCAGTTCGCTGGTGAAAGAGAAAGAAACAAAAAGAAATAATTAAATGAGCGCCGATTTGTCACTGCCTTTGTTCTTTTCTGCCGTGTCCTCCCTACCACCTGTCCCCTCCCTCCACTTTTTGAGCGCAGCTTAGCTTCGTAAAGGGGGGAAACGGTCGTTACGCAATCTTTCACCTTACTCTGGTCAGTGGCTCTCCCTCGGTTCAGCCATCGTGTTCAACAACCCTTTTTTTTTTTTTTCCATTCCTTCTTGTATCTCGGGTGGTTTTTTTTTTTTTTTTTTTTTTTTTTCTCATCCCGAGTTGGCCTCCTGCCTTTCGTCCCGTGCGGAAGCCGAAATCCTCGTGTCTCTCGTGTGCAACGCTCGCAGTTGCCCCCGCGTTCTCCCTTCTCGCACTCGGGAAGGCTGACCTGCGTGACGTCTCGTAAAGACGCAGCTCTTCACGTCCGTTCAGTGAAGAAGGTACACAAGATTAGTGGGAAGCGGGGCCACCGCGTATCGCGTTCGTTGACCTCTCCTGCTGGCAAAGCGATTGACGCGCTCCGGTGCGTGGAAGACGGAAAGGGCGTGGAGAGGGATCGAACGCAAGTGTTCTGAAGTGCCCTGTTACCGCGATGGAGTTGACTTGACCGAGGAAAAAGGCGGCAACGCTTATCGACCACGAAGAAAGTTTTGAGCACTCTGGCGTGCATTCGTTTCCATTCTTTTCGTTTAGCTTAACTTTTGCTTTCTTGCGCAAGTGGGAGCGGGAGTAGTCGTGAATTTTATTTGCGGATTTGTTTTCTCTAATGGGGCTCCGAATGCCTTTTCTGCCGTGCAACTGTTCCTGGATGCTACGTTTACGTGGCGCCCAGAAGCAGCGCCTATTGACGTCGTGATTGCACCGGGTTGGGCTGTAATGACCTACTCTAATCACCATCTCTAAAAAAGACACAGAAGCGCGTACACCTTCACGAGAGAAGTTTCATAGGTAGCCTAGCCGGCATTATAAAGTGGTCATGTGAAGCTTCATCGAAAAGTCTTACCCGCTTTAATTTTTTTTTGTTTCAAAAGAAACGGAAGTTTTCCATTGCACAAGAACTTTCCCTCGGCTTTTGACAGAGGGCCGAGCGTGGATACAGTCAAAATATTTCAATGCGCGCATAAACAGATGGGTCAACAGGTCGGACCTTTGACGGGCAGCGCTCGGCCAAATTGTTGACATACAGGTGGCTTTCGGCACCGCGACGTTGCTTTAGGTTGTCGTCTTACGACATTTATTCGCTGTCTACTTGATGTTTGGAGCCAATTGAGACCGCGCCTCAAGAACACGAGCGAACTAGGCCAGTGCAAGCGCGGACAGCACCTGGTCGAAAAAAAGATCGCGGTGCCGAAAGCCACCTGTATGTCAACAATTTGGCCGAACGCTGCCCGTCAAAGGCCCGACCTGTTGACCCATCTGTTGTTTATGCGCGCATTGAAATCTTGTGACTGTATCCACACTCGGCCCTCTGTCAAAAGCCGAGGGAAAGTCCTTGTGCAATGGAAAGCTTCCGTTTCTTTTCCGATTACCTTTGTGTCCAAATAGCCAAGAGAGGAGATATTCGAAATACGCTGTATGCCTGTAACGCATTGGCTCATTGGACTCATGTGCAAAAAGTGCAGTAGACCTGTTACTGAACTATTCATTCCTTTTAGCTAACATTTGCCCATTCACATAACTGTCTTCAGCTCTTGGGACAATAATTACCTATAAAATAATGGGCAGGGAAAAACGTTACGCGAGTATTGCGTCCTCGGCCTTTTGTCGTATTGAGTCTCTTTGATCTGATCTGTGATGTGAAGTTTTGGCCCCAAAGCTGGGAACCCGTCACATAACCAATTGTATCAGGAACGCTGGCGTTAACTAATCCGGCACATTGAATAGTAGACGGAGCTGCCCCGCTGGATTTAATTTGTGACGTCATCAGTATCTGGTCAGTATATATAGGCTTTTTTTTTCTTTTTTCACTGGTCAGTCGTCTTTCTCAGCTCTCTGCGTCGGCGGTTATACGAAACGTAAAAGCAACTGTCCGTGGTTTTCTGATGATTGCCTCAAAGCTGTGTAGCCCTAAACTCCTGGTCATTGAACGGGCCTTCCCATGCCGCGTATTCCTCACTATCGGCCCGGACAAGCCCGCGCTTTCTTTTGCTAGCCACTGTAAAATCTACGTTGACGTCATGCATGCAGCCACTGGGTAAGTTTACACTGCCCTCATGCCCTTTTGAAAGCCCTGAAATCGGGACAATCCCACTGTAGTCGAACCAAACGAACTGCTGGTTTCTCTGACATCTTCCTCGGCAAGGTATCACGCAGGAGCAGAAGACGACACTGAAGCTTAATAGCAGTTTCGGGCTGAGACTGTGTATTATTTGCGGTTCTCAGTTCTATTCCCGAATGCGGAGGGAACGATAGAAAGGAAGAATAATCCGGCGAAACATTGTATTTGTGTTAGCAGTAAGAGTCTCCAATAATCGTCACAGACTAAGCCGACCGGCTTGCCTCTTTAAATCAACTTTCATTTCAGGCTCGCCTAGTTCATACTGCCACGCGCGTTCCCTCAATCGCGTGTAAAGGAATTTCGACTCTGACTTTGCGGGTGCCCCATGCTTCATCCAGTAGGGTGAGAAAGAAGAGAATATGATGAGAGAGAGAGAGAAAGCGCGCGCACCTAGAGCGGTAGTGGGAGAGCGGGTCCATCCGCAGTGTACTACGCGGTGGGGAGGGGGGGGGGGGTCGCAGCGTGCAGCAACTCCCTGTCGAGCCGCCGGGAAACGCAAGGTGCCGATGGTTGTGGCTCCCTTCCTCTTCTTTTCATCCTCCCTCCCTTCTTTCTTTCTCGTGTACGCGCGTACAGTTTATACGGGGAGGAGGTTAGCGGGCTCGTTCAGCAGGACAACGGCGCGTATGAATTGAGAGTAAGGGGGACGCACGGCCAGCAAGAGAGAGGGTGACGAAGGGAGGGCGCGGCGGAGGAGATGGCTGCGCGCCGCGAGATTGCTCGGTCATTGAGTCAGTAGTGCGCGCGCGTGCAACGCGGATGCTGGGAGCGGCGCGCCGTGCGAGGGAGACCGCCTCGAAGAGAAGTCGTGCGTCGAAGACGACCGTGTCACGCGCGTCCGCCGCGGGCGTGTGATGCGTGCGTTGTCGCCGCCGCTAGTGTGAACGACGAAGGTGCGCACATCGTTGCTCTAGGGCGTGCTACGCCATGGGGCCCGCGTCGGCCGAAGCGACTTCGGTGCAAGTGCCCAGCTCTCCGCCTCGTGTTTTGCCGGGCTACGTGACTCTCCTGCTCGGCAAGGGAGATGTTTCGAGGCTCGACATTGTGCGGCCCAACTGCGGGTCAGTTTTGTCACCTTTTATACGTTTGGTGTTTTTTTTTCTCGTGTTTCTGATGGGCTGATTGTTGCGTATTTTCTGTTATCTTATTCCGTATTGCGGCGTGCAATGTTCCACTACGTACCAACTATGGCTCGTTTCGAAGTGCTGTCAGATCGCAAAAAAACGAGCGAATATTTGCGGCCAAGCGATTGTTGACCTAAACATGTTTCTCAGTGCGTACTACCTACCCTTCTTTGATTTATCCATTGACGTGACGCAGCTTTTTCGCGAAGTGGTACATATTTTTTGCTGGTTTGTTTGAGCAAGTCGTTTATTTCGCAGGTATGCAATGTATGCAGTCTTTTCTTTCCGCGTACTTGTTGCCGTTTGCGCCTCGTTTTGTGACTTGATAGCAAGTTTCTTTTTGGGGGTCATACTTGCGACATTTGTTGCTCGAGTCATGTTGAAGTTCTAGAAGAGTTCGAGAGTTTTCGGCTTAACATCGGTTACCCGATCTATTATATCTCGCGCGCCACAGTTTTGCTGGTTTGAGCTTGAAGGAGCCGTGTATTTTGTTACCCGGAAAACGAGTGAATACTTATTGCGGGCTATTGGGAGAAAATATGGGGTCCTGCATGCAGGTACGAGGCAGGTCATACACGCGTGCGATAGACGCTTGCGCTAGGAACGGCGAGGTGTCCATTTCTTTAATTATTCATCGTGTTTCTGTGTTCTCAACAGTACAGTTGATAATAGTCTTGTAGTGTTTGCTGATTTTTCGGAATCTTTTGCCTACACGGCCGTTGTTCACGCGCCTTGAATGGGAGCGCGACCGCCGACTTCGGCTTTCCTGTAGAGCTACTGTGCTCCGCGGTGAAGAGACCGTCTTTTTGCTGCTGGAGACGTAGGTTACTGCAGTACCAGGGTCACAGTGCTGATACGGTGTTTTGGTTACGAAGGCAAAAAGAAAAAAAAAAAGGGGGGGGGGGGTCCTGCCGGTTTTTAATCCTGTATTAAAGCGTAGCATGGCTTCTCGTAGCTAACCAGTAAGGAGCGCTACGAAGTTTTGACCTATTTCAAGGTATGGAATGGCGTACTCGTGAAATTGCTAAAGAAGGGGGCGAAATTTTGTTGCTGATTGTATATGTGCTATAAACGCGCGTTCTGTACACCGTTTGCAGAAATTCATCTAAGTCATGCTGTTTATATTCTTTCCATCCGTCAACGTTGTATCCGCAGTGTCGGTCATGGGGCATGACCTGCTAGGCGAGGATAACCTGTTCAGAGCCGGCTAAACATTGTTTTCTTCTCGTTATTCTTTTCTTGTCGGGGAAACTTAACAAACGGACGACGTTTATAGAAAGTTGATGCTGGATGTTCACGAAGGTTGCTTTCGAGCTGCGACCCTTGTTTGCGCATTTCGCATCGCGCTAACTACACTTGTTCGCGTAACACGGTCGGTATACGGTGTACCAATTGTGTCGACCAAATGCTCACTCGCTAATGAAATCGCGCTTTGTGAGTTAAACAATATGCTCGTATCAACTTCAGTTCCGGAACCGAAGTGTCTCCCTCCCCCCCCCCCCTCCACCATTTTTTTGTATGTGCGTGTGTGTGTGAAATTTCCGGCCGACCATTGGAGAAGCGTACGCCAACTTGCAAGTTTCGGCAGGGTTTTTTCATTTTTTTTTTTTAAAGATAGTGTGGACCCAAACCTCGCGTTACTGCGCCGTCTTTAAAAGCAGGAATTCGTAGTTAATGCACCGCATCTCTTGAGAAACCGGGATCGCATCGGAGTTTTATAACGCATACTAACCGTTGTTTAATCTGATACTTCCATATGCACACAATCGTGTGCTCAATTCCGCGGTGTATGGGCTTGTGGTACAAAAGGAAAAAAAAAATAATGCCACGTGATTCATCGAACTAGTTTACTGGAAACCTTGGGAGACGTGAATGTCTGTATTCTGGAACAAACAATAGCAGAGTGGCTAGCGAGGCTACACGGACATCTTTTTTTTTCCTCCCGTCAACTCGCATCTCATAAAGCTCTAGCGATCACTGATCATAATGGGGAGTGACGTCACGATAATTAATCTCCGTCATGACAGGGTGCAGTCTCCATGGCACAACCGCGAAAAAAAAAAAATCCTGCTTTAATTGAGCTCTTATCATTTGTAAAAATCTTTCTTCCGGCCTATATTAAACGGAGTGGCGATTGTGACTTAATAGGGCGTTGTTGTAGGCCATTTGATGGGACATCGTGAGGAACAAAAGCGCACAAACGACAGGACAAAGACTAAGAAACAACGGGTTGTCAGTAGCGCTCTGTGCTGTCTTGCTTCTGTTCTGTTGTTTCTGCTCTTTTGTTCCTTACGGTGGCGAATGTGAATGGCCGTTTCATGACTGCTTGACTAAACCACGAGTGCTTTCTGTTGTCCCGTCGATGGTATTGCAGAGGGCAGCGGCAGTTGCGTAACCTGTTCCCATTTTCATTTGTCAGGTTGGAGAGCTCTTCGAGCGGCGGCTGCCGGCTGGCGCAGGGGGCCGGCAGCGGGGCGAGTGGAGGTTGCAGCGGCGGCGGAGGCCATGGCTCCTCGTCGGCTGCGGCCGTGGCCGCGGCCCGGCCCGTCGAGCTGGCCTTCCGGGGGCTCTCCGTCTCGTGCGGAAGCAAGGCCATGCTTCAGGACGTCTCCGGGCTGGTGCGGCCGGGGGAGATGCTCGCCGTCATGGGACCGTCTGGTGAGCTTGGAACATATCCTACTTGAGTGCACTGCGTACGCTGACGAGCGTGCAAACTATGAACACAGCATGGAGAAGCTCTCCCTACTGCCTTTAACAATGAACAGTGTTTTAGGTCCCTTAGCCTGCCCTAGGCAACAGAGACTCGCGATGAACTTTTTATTTACATATTTGAAAGACATTGGACTCCTTGACAAACTCTAAATTCACCTCGCATGTTTCCCTCTGGCATTTTGAAAGCTGTGAACTCTATAAGCACATTTGTCGGATCATGCATTTCATTATTTGATTTTATATCATTACTCCACGAAGCACCTTAGCACGTATTTAATGGCCGTGTTTTATCTCCCCCTTTTCAATTCTATGATTTCCCTCTCCATTCTTTTTTCAATCTTTCCTTCCCGAATTCCCCTACCCACACAGAATAGCATGCCAGCGAAATCTAAACGCCGGCAAAATTCTCTGTTTTTCCATTAAACAGTCTCTCTCTCTCTCTTGGCCTTTAATTTTTAGCGATGGTTACTCCTCTTTGTGGTGCATGAGCAGCCAGAGCAGCGATCGATTTTCGTCCCTGACTTGTTTAAAATCCGGTTCGAAGATCACACGAACAGGGCAACCACCTCTTTGTGAGCTCAGACTGTATGTACATGGCCGCGTAGGTACAGAACAGGCTTTGGTTATTATCCGGGCGAGAACTGAGAATAGTGACGCGAGGAAGACGAAACAGTAGCACACGAAGACGAAAACATCGATGGGCTACACGGTATTTTAACGGAGCTCACCCAAGAAGTAGCGCAGAGTAAAGGCGCGATAATCTGCCGCCAATCGTATTTCTGCGCGCACCAGTTTTACCTAACATTTCATTTTTTTTTTTGCCCCTACACGTTTGATTATTTTATCCGGCGGTATAACCTTGCTTTTTGTTCTTGGAGGATCTATTCCCCGCCGAGCCAATTGATCTTCGATATATCGCCGGCAGCTGAAAGAGAAGCGGCCATTTTTTTCTTAAGTGCACTCGATATCTGCTGGTTGCCAGAAGGATTTTGTGATGCTTTTTGTGTAGCAAGCACTTAAATCTTTGTGGTCCTTCTCAACCTTAAACTCATACAGCATCGCTGTTTTTGTTGTCGCTGCTGCTGTTGGCGTTCAGATTCGGAGACTCACTCCCACAGTCTTCTTGTAACTCGACACCGAACCCTGCGCAGGCCGCAACAGTTTGGAAATTCCAGTCATTTCTCCGCAACAACAAATTTGGCTTCGCTTTGCTTTTTTTTTTTCTATCTCTGTGTACAAGGCATCAATATCACTGTCTTGGGAATTCACTTCTTGTAGCGTTTCGTAACGAAGGCTTTGCGAAAGAAGATTGGATTTGTATTCCAATTTTGTCCAGGTTCAATTCGATATGTTTCTTTCTTTCTATAGAAGTCGAATGGTCGTGTGATACGCTATGCTGCCGTGTCGGGTTGCACCATTTATCGTGTTCTTTCCCTTTCTTATCCTTTCCACGCGCAAAAGTCGCTCGGTAATTTGTTAAAATTTCCTCAAAAACATTTCCTGGTAACGGTCAGACGGTACGCGCTGGCGGAGTGGATATTTTCCTTGTTCAAAAAGAACTTTACCACTATGTTATAGCTGACATTCAACTATACATCACTTTAAGTCTGGATTCAGAGTCCTTGTACGTTTTCTTTCAATGTGTGAAAAAGGGGAAAAATTTTATAGCGAAAAAGCGAAAAAAATTTTATATAGCAAAACCACGCTAAAGACAATTTTTGCGACACATGAATCCGCCCCTGCCCGAGATGCGACGATCCTTTTTTTCTTTTTTTTTTTTTTGTCGACAGCTTACTGCTTAAGCCGCACTTCAGACAAACGTCTGCATCCGCACGCGCCAGTAATTCGTCATTAGGACGTGCCTATGAGGTTTAACTAGTCGAAATCTACTGTTGGCCGCCGAGGGCCAAACCAGTTAGGATGCTTTGTCGTGTTTCTCTTGCCGTACGTTTTTCTCCGAATCTGGCGACTAAGCATTTCTGACCTGCATAGCGCACTCCAGCCTTCTTTCTGTCGATATTTACTTTCCTATCGCCTATGCTAAGTTGCGTTCATGTGGGCGGGCCTCAGCCGAGCGCGCACAGGCACACAGACAAAAAGGAAAGACTCATCCCGGCTGCGTTTTTTTTTTTTTTCTTTTATATGCTTCGGCTTCCGAGGAAGCGTTAGAACTCACACGACGCGCGCCACCTCGCACTCCTTTTCAGCGCCTCTCTACGCGGTACTACTGCGTACTACTACGCCGGTGGCTGTGCGCGTAGCCCTTCTCTTCCGAACGCGCGCAGCCAGAGTTCTCGCGGCGGGCTGTTTACCGAGAACGGGTCGCGATCCTCTCGCGCCTACGGGACTCCTGCTGCTTCGGCGTAGAGGTGAAGAAAGCGACTCCCCGCCAGCACGCGCTTACGCCAAGTCCGTGTTCTGTGCCACGCCGGCGACGAAGTCGCAGGTGCGCGAGCAGTTGCGTACGTGTGCCGTTTTGACGCGGATACAATCTGCCCGCGATCGATTCAGTTGTTCGATGCCTGCCAGAAATAAAAAGAGAACAAAAAACGACCGGAAACGAAGATGAGCGAGGTAATATAGTTACGACACGGGATCTGGCAGAAATGAAATGTCACCCGTTTTTTTTTTTTTTTTTTTTTTTTTGCGTAACAAAAAGCGCATTGCCGGTAACTTTAGTACTGCTAGGAGCGCCGACTAAATGTTATCGTTTTGCATGAACTACAGCATAGTTCTGTAGACTATTCACTAAAGTAGTACACTTCGCATATTCATGGTCTCCGCTGGGCATCTTTCAGTTTCTTATATAAAAAAAAAAATTCTTTTGAACCCACTGTACTTCCTGATTCGTTGTATTTAACGTTCATTTTTGTCGAGCATCCAACAGGAACTGTTGCCTTCCCCGCGAATTGAGAAAAAAAAAGATAGAGGAAAGGCCCCGAAGCAAAGAGCACCTCCTACCCCCCATGAACGAGACCTCTGGTCAGTAACGTCGGCGCCGATACGGTAATAAGACTGGTGGTCAGAGCTGCTTGTGTGACGTACGGCTTTTTCTCCTCCTTTCCATCTTTCACTTCTCTTCCCCGTCTTAGTTCAACCCGACTAACGGCGAGCGTGCTCGCGCGCAGTAGCACAATGCCCGGCGCGCTGTCCGCGCCAGGGCCATTCATCGCGGAGAGGACACGCGCGGCGGGGGATCGGCGACGCGCTTCGCCGCGCGGCGCGTTGTTGCGCGGGAAAGCCATTCTTACGGGGCGGCGAAGACATCCCGCTAGGACAGTTTGCTTCGTGCTGTGCTCAGAAAGAGAGCAGCTGGTGTGTCTTCGTTGTATTGGTGTGCTGCTGGGCAGAGCCTTCGTTGTAGTGGACGCTGTCCCATAGTACAGCGAATCTGCGGGCGGAAAAGTCTTCTCCACAGGGGGCCGCGCTTATCGGCCAACCGCGTGCGTGCGCACACGTGCAAGTGCGATGAAAGGAGGCAATTTCGTGTCAAGACTGGCTTAACAAGCTCTCTCTCTCTGGCGGGTGAGTTTTGGGGAACACTTCAACGTACTGGTTAGACGGATGAGGGCTTTCCTTCTCTCTCTCTCTCTCTGTGCTTTTCTTTTTTCGTTTTGAGAAGTCTGCAGTACCACGACTTCTTTTCCAACACCGAATTCTTTTTGAAAGTTGGGGTAGACCAACTGGCCTGCCGAAATTAAATCATTTGGTCCAACAAGGACCCTAAAGAAAGCAACAGACAATATTTCAGAATTTGGTTGGCCATCGTCATGGTGGATTACAAGGCTCTAGGAAGTTTCCTGGCTCTGACAATGCGTTCTAAATTCAAAATAAGTGGTCGCGGCAGGACAGAAAATATTGAGCTACGTTGGCCTTTTTGTTGTTGTTCCTGGTATTTCCTGCGCTGACGTCCTACCGGGTCCAAGTTTTTGCTGAGTTGCAACGCCTTTGTGTGCCGACCACACGTAGGTTGGCTTCACCCACGAATGCCATCTGCCGCGCCTGGTTAAGTATACAGTTGAACCAACCAGCCCGACAAAGCCCCCCGCTTGAAGTTTACAGTCTCGTCGATAGTACCTTGATGTGGTTTTTCGTCCATCCCAATTGGATGGCCTGTAATAAACACTGAAAGAAAGCCACATCTTTAGTTAACAGTTAGACGCTCAGATTTCCACCGCCACAGAGCTCACAGTTGTTCAGTGAAATGGGGAGAGAGAGAGAGAGAGAAAACTTTATTTGTCAGCGATTGGTACTTGCCTTGGGCTGCATTCAGCTGCTCCAGGTGGCCGACAGTCCAAGTCTGTCAGCGACCTCTTGCGCTCTTGCCGGGGCCCGGGACTGGACGTCTGGGTCCCGGCTGGCGAGAACAGCTTCCCAGTGTTCCAGCAAGGGAGATGGTACTAGATCTGCCGGAGGCGGATCCCCCGCGCAGTCCCAGATTATATGGTCTAAGGTGGCAGGCTCGCCGCTCAATTGGCAGTACGGATTTACTATATCGGAAAGATCTTGGCAGTGAAATGAAAACCCCCCACCACGCATCGCGCGTTGAAGGCCATACTCATGACGTGGTTAAACCGTTCTCTCAAGGTCGGCTGCCGTATCTTTCCTTTTCGCATAACCTTCAGTTCACTATCTTGAGCATTCTGCGGACTCAGCAGATTCGTGGCTCGTAAGGGTTAAGTATCTAGAGAGGGTCGGCTACCGTTTCAAAGCCGGCGTAAAAGCGTGCGTCGTCCTATAATTGCAGGGTTGCTAAAGCCTGCGTATTCCACCGCGCTCGTAACGGGGCGTCCCTCGTGAATGAACGGGTGAAGTCATCCTGTAGTAGATGTGGGGGTGGGAGTTTGTAAATGGCGCGGCAAGGGGCAAAGAACGTGGGAGTCCGCGCGGAAAGGGGGCGGTGTCGAACGATGCCACGGAAAGTGAGGCGAGGGCGGCGGTGTGTAAGATGGTGCGCTGCATTGCTTCTTGCGTCCCTTTCTTTTTCTATGTTGGTCCCGGCGCTTTGGGTGGCCGATTATGCTTTTCGAACATCGGCACTTTTCATCTTCCTCTCCCTTTGCCGCAGCCTCCGCCTCCTCAGAGAAGTTGATCTCGGCGACCGTTTTCGAGATAAGTTTTTCCGCGGATGGCTTTCTACCCCCCCCCTCCCCCCCTTTTTTTCCTCTCTTCTTTTTTGTTTTTCTTTTCAGCAGTGCTGGCGGCTGCCCACTTAGGCTTTCCCATGCTTGTAGGAAAACGTGAAAGTTAAATGAATGCTAGGGCTACGTCGTGCCTTTCTGTGCTGAGAGAAATGCAGTGGCGCCGGCCTGACCCCCCCCCCCCCCCCCCCCCCCCTATCCTACGGTTGTTCCGCGATGACGTCAGGGGAGCACCGCAGCCGGATGAGCTCCGCAGCTCGTCGCGCTGACGTCAGCATCCGGTTTACTACGTGACTTTTGGATGCTCTCACGTTACGGACCGCCGGCACCGTATGCGCTCACGACGAGGATTAACGAGGGAGAAGGCAAAATGCTTTCTTTCTGGATCTGCCTTCTTTTTATTTTAAGTATGATGATGGTGGAGATCGCGCGAGCTGAAACGATGGAGTGTGTAGGAAGCTGCGAGCGGATTCTTGCGTCCGCTATAAAAAGGTCCATTGTCTTCTCTCGAGAGGCACAAAGACGTCGCTTGTTTCGAATCCCGTCATGCGGGACCGTGCATCACGTTTTACCCGCCTTCGAATGACGCATAACAGGATCCTTTGGAGTTTTCCACTCTCCTAACGCGGCCAAGAGCACAGCTCCATTCAGCTTTCAGGTGCCTCGCTGTTCGGAAGGCTCCCTTAATTCTTAATGAACTCACTTCCTTGAGGGACCGATATGATGGAAGCAAACGAAAAATTCCTCCTTCAGAAAGTCTAAAAACAAAGCAAGCAAGGAAAAACTGTGCTATACACCCCGTGTTCGATGGCTTGTTGCTTCACACCGAGCTTCTGGAGACGCCGCCGTTTTTTTTTTTTTTGCCACAGCAACTTGCAACAGAACTGCTCTTTTATTTTAGTTTTCAGCAGTTATGTCGCCCGCCTTTAAATTTAGACCCACGCCGTTGTCTAGAATGTAGGGCGCTTTAGGCATTCTCCTCGTCCGCGCGCTAGTCTCTTACCGTTAGGAGCATAGCTTGACAGCTGCGGGTACCTGGAGGAGGAGGAGGAAAGGCAAACAAGAAGAAAATCGCCCCACATGGCGGGAGTGGCCGAACCTTCCCAAAAACAGAAACCGAACCAAATAACGCCGTCCCAACTGCCACCGTACGTAATAACGGAAACTGGCTCGTCATTTGATGGTAATAATAAAAAAGTCGCACAACTTCGCCGTCAACCGTACACGCAGAAGGCATTTCGAGGCGCAGCGCCAGCTTTTTGGGCAGGAGGGTTCGAATACGGAATTCGCCAGGAGACAGAAAAGAAATAAAAAAACGGCAGAGACGGAGGAAGAAATCTAGGTCACAGACCCCCCGCCCCCTTCCAACTTTATGTAGAACCTAGGGGAGACAGGGAAAGTCAGCTGCGTCATCGCACTTCTGTCAGCCACCCTTGTTCAGACAGCGTGGCGGAGGAGGAATAGAAAAGCGCGAAAACAAAACAAAATCCCTCCGCGGCTGTCCCTCTCGGCGTTTTATTTCCTCTCAAACTGTACGGGATAAAACGCGGCGTCGTAGTAAATAGACGCGCACATACTTTGTGCGAAGCATAACCGCCTAGCCGGCACGCACATGCATTCGCCACACCCCGGGGCACCCACACCAAGCATCGGGCGCGTCGTCGTCAGCTCGCTCGAGGCGGCGTCGCCCGCCATTTTCTTTATCTGAAACCGCGCTTCTCTTATCCGTCACCGCTTCTTCCTGTACGAGGGCTGCGCGTGCATCTTGCGCACGCGCGGCACCGGGAGTATTACCGTTGTTCAAGAAGAGGGGGGGGGGGGGGGGGTGTCTAGGCGCCCAGGCCACGCGAGGGAAAGATGCAGGATAGCTACCGCGGCGCCCGCTCCAGGTCGGGAGCGTTATTTTTGTTTTCCCGTTTGTTGTGGTGTTCGATAGCGTGCTGCTGCACTTTCGCCTTCGAAAGCGCTTTCGCAGCAGCCGCTCGACCTCATTCTCAAAACCGGGTAGGGGGATGCCCCCAGCCGCCCACCCTCCTTCTTCCCGCCATTTTTGCTTACCGGTGTAGCAGACGAACCGCTCTGCCCTGTTTGTGCCTGTTGTCGTCCGCTTTTCCCGCACCTCGCTGGGCGCGCCGAAAGTGAGCGGAATCTTTTTTTCTTCCTCCAGTCGCGCATGGCTTCGAATTATTTGTTTTATTTATTTATTTATTTTTGCTAAACCTAGAAAGAAGGAAATAGGCGATGATAGAACCCTGGCATGGGGAAGAGCAGGAGATAGGGAGGCAATGGTCGACTATGAGCTGGAAGGGGGGGGGGGGGGGGGGGGGCATGAACAGGAGAACAGCGGAGACTGGGGCCTTGGCGCGTGCTAGAGTGCGCATCACGTCTGTACCGCGTGCGCGAACCAATGCCGCCTTTCCAACCGAAACGGCGCCAGACAAGGCGCAACAAAGGATGTTCTTTCCCTCGCCCCCCTTCTTTCGCATTCCTTTGCCGTAAGTGCATGGAAATGGGGACGTAAGGGGGCGGACCTCGTAGCTGTAGACGAGAACGGAGATAGACTTTCTCCAAGTCGTGGACACGTCTCGAAAAATACGCCGTTATCGAAGGCCGTCGGGTGGCCAAAACGCGCCCCTGAGCTGCGCGCACGCCAGCACGTATGTTGCTGCGCGAAGCTTCGCCGAAAAAAAAAAAAAAAAAGTAACGAACAGGCAGGAAAAGAGCGATTTTGACGCGGAAGCCTTCATCCCCGACTGTCGTCAGGAGCTCACTGCAGGCTAGACAGATGGCTGGCGCCCGACCGACTTAGCAGAAGGCCAGAGAATGCTCGAGATTGAATAAACACTGAGGACCGAACGCCCATGCGTTCGGGAAGAAGTAGGGGAAGGTAAGGGGGTTAGACCCTAGTGGCTGTGCCACGTTTCCCGGCTCGTCGACGGGGGGCTTTGTTGTGCAGATGCCACGCCCTAATCAAAGGGCGCCGCCAGGTCAGAGGCGGCGGTTATGGTGCGATGGAGTCGAGCAAGGAAAGGCGCAAGAATGGGCAACGTGGTGTAAAATAAACTAAACGAGATCCCCCTCACGGTCCTCGAGTTCAGTACGCACTTTTTTTCGACACACTTTCTACCTGGCGGTGTTCGTTCGTCGCGTGGACTTCCGCGTTGCTTGCGAGCCTTTTGAAATACCGTCAGCTCCCCCCTCCCTTCCTTTGGTTCACGAGAATCGATATATTTAGTCATATTTTCTTATTCATTAGTTAGGGCACGGTTTTCTTCTAAGTTTCACTTTCACTTCCGGAGAAGCGTTTGAGTTTTGCTGCATGCAAATTTTCACGGTGTACTCCACTGAACGACCTGTGCGCCCACCCTTGTGGTTTATTTCTTGGATACTTAGTATACGTCTACCCTAAATCTTACTTCCTCTTCTCTAGAGTGGGAGTTCGTGATTAATAATGCACTATTGCCTCACCCCCGCCGGGGTTGCGCAGTGGTTACGGCGCTCGACTACTGTTCCCAAGGATGCGGGATCGAATCCCGGCTTCGGCGGCCGCTTTTCGATGGAGGCGAAAAGCAAGGCGCCCGTGTCCTGTGCGATGTCAGTGCAAGTTAAACAACCCCAGATGGTCGAAATTTCCGGAGTCGTCCACTACGGTGTCTCTCATAGTCTGAGTAGCCTTGGGACGTTAAACCCCACAGACCAACCAACTATCGCCTCATACCAAGTACCTCGCATTGTCCTCTTTTGGCAGCGGGAAGGTCTTCAGGTGCAATCAGTGCGGTATGAGGAAATGAAAGCATGACGGCTGGGCGGGCCTAGTTTTGTTTTAAATGCGAAAGTGTTACTAGCCTTCTTGCTCGAAAACCCATCTGGGGTAGTTGTCACTGCCACTCGGTGGCATCCATAAAGATGGCGGCGAGCTTGGCGGCCAGAAAATAGAAGCAGTTCAATAAAACATGCAAATTGGTTGGCATAGGAGTTAAAACTCAGGCGCTCTGCGTTCCAGGCGGGCACCTAACGCATAGGCAACGAAGGGTGTTTGGTTTAAGCGTGTTGTTAGAGGGACACGTGTAGTGAGCACGTTGTGGTGCGCATAATGTACTAACTAGTGTTTTGGATGCGTAGTGGTGTTGCAGCAATAGTAATCGCCGAATGAAACCGGGAGAGCGCGGGCCTACGCAGTGATTGATGATGGCAGATCTCGATGCACTGAGGCATTGCGTGATATGAACACCGATGAAACCCGAATGCATTTGGACTGCTCCTCGTTCAACTAGGACCGTCTTGCCACCACTCCGTGCAAACTCGGAAGCTCACGGTCGCTTTTCGTGGCGACAACGTCGGAATATCGCCTGTCTTGTGTGCAGCAAACGCGCATACACATTACAAGGAATAATTTTAACGAATTTAGGAACATTTGCCGCGAAGTTGGGGTCACAGAAAGATTGATGCCTTCGCATTCTCACGGCCGAACTTTTTTCTGTTCCTCATCGTTGCCTATCTACCCGTGCCGCGGAAAACGGGTGATCCGTCTCGAAACAGGCCAAACTGCTAGCGGTTAACTTTCCCTTTCTCTGGTTCACTTTCTCCTCCATTGTGTCGCGTGCGTTTCTTTTCTTTGCATTTAAGGACGTCTGCTGAGCCCGACGGCATATGGTCGCCGTCTCCTTCCGCGTGCGCCCCGTTCCCCTATGTCGGTAGAAAGAAGCCTCCCTATTTTCTAGGTTCCTCTGCATGCAAGCTGAGCGAGTGCGCGTGTCCCTCCCGGCTCCCCGCCTCTCACTTCGACCTGATTCTCATGTCCCGGGAGCTGCTGCTGTTGCTGCTGCTGCTTGCTCACTGTGCTTTTCCGTAAGATTGAGCCGCCTCCTCTCATCGGAAGCAGAGACCGCGCATGTTCCGGGCCACTCGCATCACGCCCAGGCCTTCCTGCCCTGCATCCATTCCTTCCCCGTGGTTCATTGCCGCTAATCTCCCTCTTCTTCGGTTCCCAGTCAACTGCATAACCTGAGCGCTGCTCACAACTGCTGACCCCTGTCCCGGCTTTAAAGCGCGCATCTTATTCGTGTAGTTTGGTCCAGTGTTTCTTTTTTTCCGTTCCGTGTGGGTGCATGCGATGGCGTGATGCGACTCGTCGAACCGGGGCGGTGGGACGTTATGGCGAAAAGACAAACACAAACAACAAAAACAAACAAGAGAGCGACTGCATATCTGTCGGTTGCGCGCGGCGTCTAACGTTTCCAGAGATAAATGCTCAGTCCGTGCATGCATCGCCTGTCTGCCTCCGCGGCCTCTTTCGGTGCCCCGACCTCCTCCTCCTCCTCCTCCTCCTCCTCCTCCTCGTCGTCGACAGCGAAAGTTGGCGGGGCTCGCGAGGCCTCCTAGAAAGAGTGTAGGAAACGCGTTTGCATGGAACGACCTGCGCGATAGAAACAGAGGCCGAAAAACAACAACAACAACAACAATTATGTGGCAGGAATAATTGATTTGCAGCTCCTTTTTAGGCGGTGTTGACCTGGATGGTTCCTACATATTTTTTTTTCTGTCGGGTCGCCCCAGTTTCCAACACTCGCCGCTTTGCGGCTTATTCAATTATTGCATGCGAGCTGAGTCCCGTTTCTCTCCGGCCATCCGTAGTGGGTCGTGGTCTCTCAGCAGCTGTTTGTTAATAATTTAGAAGGGCTCCCCGGAGCCTTTAGAAGGCGAAGTGCGGTATAGGCTTGGGGCTGGTGTCGAGGTTATATACACTTCCGCGTGTGCATCGTCTTTGAGCGTGTCTCTGATAATGACATATAAAGCCCCGCTTTAACCGAGCCGTACGTATGAACGTGCCTTAGTGGCCTACAGGGGTAACGTGAATGCCAGGGACCTAGCAGGCTGATTCTGACATAATCGTCCCATGTGAAACGAGAGACCCAAGTTGGCAGATATATATATATATATATATATATATATATATATATATATATATATGTATATGTATATGTATATGTATATGTATATATGTATATGTATATGTATATGTATATGTATATATGTATATGTATATGTATATATGTATATGTATATGTATATATATATGTATATATAAACGTATATTGCGAAAGCAATACTACTCGCACTTTCAAGCCTTCGCGTGACCCGGCCGCAGTTACGTCTTACCCACGTGACGCTGTGACGTCACACCCCACGTATCACACGGGCTGGCAGGAGCTGCCAACTTGGGTCTCTCGTTTCACATGGGACGATTATGTCAGAATCAGCCTGCTAGGTCCCTGGCATTCACGTTACCCCTGTAGGCCACTAAGGCACGTTCATACGTACGGCTCGGTTAAAGCGGGGCTTTATATGTGGGCTGAGCAAGAAGAAAAAGAGAAGAACGCTCGGTCACCCGCAGCTAATGCTTTCGCTCAATATTGGGTTCAGCAGCGTTGAACCCTTGTAATTTTTCTTTTTCCGCCACGAAAATGTCATTTTCTTTTTGTGTGTACAGTGTTAGGTTAGATAGAGCGGGGACTGTATTGCACCGTTCAAAACCGAACTGTCCATCGTACAGAACTGATTCCGAAACTTTGTCCTTTTAGTTCATCCCTAACAGAGTTTTGCCTAACTCCGTATGCGTAAATCAATATACGGTGCGCAAAACTTGGGGGCAGTGAAATGATGCCTGTTTTGTGCTGACCACCAGTTTCTTTGCTCTAGCGAAACTCAACTCGAATGATCATTCTTCACTTCTCGCAGCCCTCGTGGAAGATTGCGTAAAGCCCGGTCGCTATTTAGGTGGAATAATTTTAAATAGTAGCCTGTTTCACACAAAACAGTGTCCGCTGAATAATACATAGTATCAATTGTTTACCCGTTAAGGCATGCTTCTAATTTCTGTCGGTTGGCGCCGCTTTTTGATAATTCCTCAAGCGTTCGCAGTAGTGTTAGTGAAGAGTAATGCTAGAGTTAAAATAGCGGTGCCTCCTCAGACGCTGTGCGAGGAAAGGGAGGGGCTTTTACTTTTCTCAACTCTGGGGACTTCCATGCACAACACTTGTGTGCGTTTGGTGTGCGGTCCCGCTTGACAGCGTCCCTGCTCTGACCTTCATCGCTTCAGAATGGAGACTCTCTCATCCTTGCGTGTATACGGCGAGCGTGTCGTGTACAGGCTGGCCTTGCTCTTCAATCCCGTGCCCACGCCAGGCTGCCTTATTCGTCCTTTGTCGGGTATACCAAACGAGTATCCTTAAAACCCAGACAAAGTACAGCATGCGCTGGCTGTATAGGTTTCGTGTTTCCTGTGTAGATCGTTGAGGCAAAGGATACGCTGCGTACATCTTTCGCAGCGTTTTTTTTTTAATTTTTTCTAGTGCTCTCACCCTTTTCGTTCCGTTCAGATTTCGATATATACATGTATTTTGCAGAACCCGTACCTGCAAGGCCCCCCCTTTTTTCCCCGAAAACGCTCCCATTTCGAAATTTCCCACCCACCAGCATCCGTACGTCCTTTGAATCGAAGGGGTGGCCTTGCTCCATTTTGGGAGATTGCGCGCGGTAACCGGTTGAAGGCCTTCCTTTCCATTTTTCCCTCGTTTCCCTAGCCGTTGTGTGTTTTGGCCATGGTTTCCGGCGCACCGGTACGCCGTGGTCTAAGCTACGCCCAAGGTTACCGCGTTGAAAAATCGCTCTCCACCGTCCAACGAAGACAGCCGGCCGGCCTACCCACTTTTGCGTGCGACGGTATCCCGGTGCGGGTTCAAGGTTTTTCCTAAAAAAAATTGGAACGCCGCAACCGAACTTTTCTGCCCCTTTACCCCCTCCGTCTCCTCTTTTTCTGTTCTTTCTTTCGTCTGCTCGTATATGTAGTTGAAGGTACCGGGTGCATGTGGAAATATTGAGGGGAAAAGAGGAAACTGCAGGAACTGTGGTGGCAACATCAAGGCCGTCTGACAGAAAAGGGGAAACGAGGTCGAATAATGTGCGACAGCGGCTGAAAAGCTCTGGGTACACGTGCTTCAACGCATCGTCAGATACAGTGTGAAAGGAAATAATACAAACGCATTCACGCATACACGCCGGGTGTTCGCGCGAAGGTGAACCAGCCCTTTTTTTATATATAGGTTTTTTTTTAAATAATGGGTGGATAATGTTGCTAGTAAACTAATTTCTGAAAATGAAAATTTTCATTTATTGCTGTTGCGTGTCTGTCATCATTATCATCAGTTGGACTATACCCACCGCAGGGCAAAGGCCTCTCCCATATTTCTCCACAGAACCCGGTTCTGTGCTAGCTGCATCCACTTGACCCCTGCGAACTTCTTAATCTCATCCGCCCACCTAACTTTCTGCCGCCCCCTGCTACGCTTTCCTTCCCTTGGAATCCAGTTTGTTACCCTAAGCGACCATCGGTTATCCCCTCTACGCACTACATGCGCTGCCCATGCGCTCATTTCTTCTTGGTTTCCAATAGAATGTCATTAACTCGAGTTACTTCTCTGACACACTCTACGCGCTTCCTATCTCTTAATGTTACCCCTACCATTTTTCGTTCTGTAGCCCCCTGCGTTGTCCTCAACTTAAGTAGAACCCTCTTGGCTAGCCTCCACGTTTCAGCACCATAGAAATCGACAAGTGGGGCTGATTTCTGAATTAAGGAGTCTGGAAATAATGGGTTAGGGAAGGTACCGATTCAAAGCTTTGCGCCACACCACCTGTCGTTCTTTGGATAGTGAACTGTACGGTGGCGGATATGTTCTTCAGAGTCTGTGGCGTGTGGTGTAATCTTGGTATTTACACTCTGTGGCGTGTGGTGTAATCTTGGTATTTACGCCGCCATGCGACGAAAGTCAGAGACCCAGAAACCTATACTACCAGAGCAAAGCCCCGCCGTTCTCCCGCGACCACAATTAAACGGCAGCCGACCGTGTTCTCCCATTGCACTTTTAAGAGGAGCACAATAGCGGTGCGAAAACGTTCTGGCATGTAGATTCTTTTTTTCCCCCGGCCTTTGGAACGCAGTAAGAAGGACCACGTGAGATATACAGTGTAAAAAGCAATTCATCGAGATGTTGCCGAAGGTGCTCTACAGTTTTGTATCGCACTTTGGGTCTTCCAGCAAATATTTAAATACAGTTTAAAACGTCACAGGCTACTGCCAACATTATGCAGGCGGTTCCATTCGCATCCGATGTCTCAGTCAGGTGACTTTTACGTCACCTTTAGCCTCGGTCCCACGGCAAAAATTGTATTTTTGCTACAAACTGCAATAAATAAATAAATAAATCTTTAAAACCTTGACTCGTGTTACGTGGGACAACGTGTATATATTTCCGCGAACCCTTGTAATCTCTATTTGTTGCCGATGGCAGCTGCTGGCGTGCACCCTTATCACTTTGCTTGTACCGTACAAGGAAAGATCTTGCGTTCTTTATTTACGATCAGTGTCGCCAAGACGCGGCTTTATCATTTTCTTTGTCGTGAAAGATGGGCGAAGATGTATCTCGAATGATCCCATCCACTTGCGTCGGTCTCTGCTGTGTTGCACGTTGTGCTATAGTCAGCTTTCGTGCCTTTATCTGGATGTTTCTTCACCGACTTCAATTTGGTTTCGAGGAGTATCGACGACCTGCGAGCACGTTTGCTGCATGCTATCGCCACCGCCGAGTCACTGGTCAGCTCTTTTGCGGGCGCAAGTCAGCCCATTGAGGAGTTGTATACGCTTCATTGTTCTTTTATGCTCAATGCATTGTCACCAGCACAAGACAAATACGCATGCGCTCAAAGAATAAGTTACGGCTGTTTGAATCCAGTGACATAGAGCGGTGGACATTAAGAGCGCCTCCGACTAGCTCAGATTCCGTAAGGGGTGGTGCTCGTTTCATCTGTGTACCGTTGGCATACAATTATCGATCGACGCCGTTTTCCTAAAAGTTGCAAGCTATCTAGTATTCTAGGCAGGACTGTATAAAACGGAATTTCCAACAAGCGATGCGCGGCTTTGTTTTTAGGGCAAGCGTGTATATAACGCTTCACAGAAGTGCTGCCTTATTACGTATTTCCCGACGTAATGCGCACGGCATCAGTTTTCGAACGAAGCAAATGGCGTCGCAGATGCGAGACGGTGCGCTTAAGCGTTGCTGTTTGCTTTGCTTCATTAACGATCTGCCCTGTTCCATAAACACTGTTTAGTTCGGTGCCCGACGATGGCCTTCTGTGTTTCGAAGCGCTCTGATGCTCGCGTGCATTACACGCCAACGGCTCCCCATTCATCTCTGTACGGGGCTTGTTGTTCCAAAGCACGCCATCAATCAGCGCGAAACGCGCGCTCCCGGTAGCTGCAGTGCTTTGTCAGCAGCTGGCTTGAGCGGACAACTCTTAATTCTGCCCTGCGCCACACCCCGCGTGCACATTCAAGCCGCGTTGTCTTGTACGCACTGAACCCTCTCTCCATTTGACCCCTTGGCCCATTGTAGTCTCATGCTCGGTAGGAGGCCGTTTATATCCCACTCTCTTTTGTTTTTTTTCTCCCGCAAAACAGTCTGTAGTTCATGCATGCTTTCCCTGCAGCGTTGACGACAGTGGGGGCGCCACGAAAAGGCTGTTTAAGCACGTCCGTAAGACGCCCAGTGCAAACAAACGAGCCTGTCTGACAGACGCTGACAAGATCAAGATGCCGACGCTTCTTTGTTGTTTTTCTCTTCAGTAAGCCGAGTTTGCTGTGGCGGGTGCGCAAATTCGCGGAAAACTACGTTGCCTGCCCCCCCCCCCCCCCCCCCCCCCCCTCACGCGCACACACGCTCACAATCTGCTGTTCGTTATATTTGTGCCAGTAACAATAGCGGTTCACTTTTGTTCCATGTAAATTAGCGTCTGGGTTTTAAGCTCAAAATGCTTTCAGCTCTCTAATCATCAAATCAAAGCGACCATCATCCGAACCTGAAGCCGAACGTGAGAGAGAAGATCGCGACGCCGAACACGAGGCGGTATTATTTCAGTGGTCCTAAATTCTTCGTCAGTATCCGGCAGAAGAAAAAACCCTCTCTGTCCAAAGTGAGCGTCAGAACAGGGCCCGTATTCCGAGTTTGCGTCGTTATCGAAGAGTCGCTATCTCACGTGACCTCGAGTCATCTGATTGGTCGAAACGCCGGAACAGGGTGTTGCCAATACGGAACCGGAAGAGGTGTCCACATCATATTCCGGGGTTTCCACCAATCAGAATACTCGAGGTCGGGGAGATAGCGACTTATTCGATAACGACGCAAACTCGGAATACGGGTCCAGTTTCGCTTGACCACTCAGCCATAGTCTTCTTCTTCTTTTTTCATTGCCTGGCGCTGGCATACAGCAACGAATCGTCAATAAAAACGCACAAGCACACATTGTCCACTGTAGCGATGTCAACACCATAATCATCCAGCCATGCGCTGCCTTCGTCGGGTTATAATTCCGAACCGGGCCATCTTCGTATATACCCTCGCGCGGCGTGTGTTGCATGGTGGTATCTCAATCTTTGGACGTCGTCCACCGCGTGGACATCGTCGACTTCGCCTTTCACCCGTTCTTATACGGCACCAGCGGCCGCGTAGAGAGAAAAACGATGCTTTTGAGGAAAGAAAGCCTGCTGCGATTGCGATAGTTGGGGCGTATACAGACGCCACCTCTTTGGGGTCCGCGGCGCAGGTCACTGCATGTGGTCGGCACGCGCCGAAATTTGCAGGAGTGTATATACATATCCGAGCGCGTTGTCACTCGCTAAGAAAATCAGAGTGGCTGATAGATGCTTCGAGACTCGAGTGTGGCTACCACCATGTGCGAACCGTCCTGAGATTGTCGTTTAACTGACGTGTCGTCATCGCGCTACAGCGCTTGTCCTGTAGCTTGCGCTGTTTTTATTAGCAAAATGCATAGTCCGTTCAGCTCGTGGAATTACATGCGTTCTGAATACGGGGCTGTGGACTGTGCTTAACCTTTTTAGAGACTAACCTTAGAGAGTTTATATTTTTCAGGGACCTTGTTTTTCGGGGCGGGGTCAAAAAGGGTATACTTTGTGCAAATAGCGACTGTTATTTAACGTAGCCCGAACACACTCGGGTCTCATAATCGCTGCGCGCAGGCGTGTGACGTCACCTGTGACGACGATGACCATGGCTTTACAGTGATGTTTGCTTTACTGATTGGGCGTTTCGGTGCTTTATAAACATCACGGAGCTTGGGGTTTTAAACACACGTCCACAATCTTCTTCAGCGGCTTGCCGGTGCGTATTGGACCCTCACGTTTTCAGCGCCCACCTTCTGAAAGTTATTGTTGCGGAAGAATCGCTCTTCCCGTTTTCGCACGAGTGTCGGTGGCGCTTGTGCTGTTTCCTGCATCGGAAGCACGCCGCGCGGACATCATGACAGCATAAATTAGTCTGAGCAAGAAAAAAGAAAGAAAAAAAAAAAGCAATACTTCCGAGCCCACACCGCCTAAGGCACCGTGACAACTGCCGGAACGTCGCAGTGCGCGTTGCACGCTCTATTTACGATCGGACCTTTCGCGATGCTCTTGATAAGCGGCTCTTCTTTCACGGCCACTTCTTCCGCTGGAGAGGATGAAGCTGCGCGTGGGTAAATAAAGAGTCGCGAGGAGGAAGGAAGGAACAGCGATGCACTCGAGTGACCACGGCAGCTAAACACAGAGCGCGACGTGTGTGCACATGGGCTTAGTTTTTGCCAGACGTAAGAGAAGGCCGGCGGCGCCATGAATGCCCCGGTAGCCGGCCGGCTCAACGTCGCGCCTGCAAGACCGCTTCTCCGCCTGGCAGCAGCAAGAGGAGGAGGAAGAGGCAACTCGGCTCCTCCGCTTCTTGGGCGCTGCTACGCAAAGCGGCTGCGATAAGCGGAGAAGCGGGTCAAGGACGACGGAGCCGCCACTCCTCCCCACTTCCCCCATCTGCGGGGGAGAAGTGCCGCGCACACACACCGCGCCACGCCACCCAAAAGACAAAAGCGCAGTACCAGCGCCGTAGAAGACGAGAAGACAGCAACGACAGCCACCGCCGAACCGTGCGCGCTGCGCCGCGTTCCCCCTCCCCACAGCGCATACAGTGAAGGAGGAGCTGGTATGGCTGCTCCTCAACTTGGCGGCGGTGTCTGTGTGTGTGTGTCTTGCGTATGTGCGTGTTTGCGCGCGCTCCTTAGTTTTTCGCGGCGCCGGCGGCACGCATCCGCGGTTGCCGACCTCGTTTCCTTCGTCCCGCTGACGCCGCCTCCCCCTGGTCTTCCGCTGTGTCGCATCCGTCCGTTCCATCCTCACGGCGATCGCACACGTCCTAAGGGCCAGGAGGCCTGTGGCAGATCCTTCTCACTCGCGCCGCTTCAGAATGCGACAGACTGCTTGGAGCGTGAGCTTGCACACCTTATGCAAGCTCACGCTCCAAGCAGTCTCTCGCATTCTGAAGCACCTTATGCAAAGCTCCGCAAGCATGTTTTGCCACAAACTGCTGTCGTACCCGACAAAGTGGTCGAGTGCGCGCTTTGAACGATCACAATCCTCGCTGTCCCGTTGCATTCTCAATCCTTCCACTGAGAGCTTTGCCATTTGGCTAAGTATTGAGGTCCGGGTTCGCTGGACTCGCACTGCTTGTTTATTACAGCGTCTTTGTGAAATGTACAGTCCAAGTGCCTTGCCTCTGAGCAATATAATGATGACCTTGCTACACCTGCGGGAGCCCTCAACTGACAAGAGCTCCCATCACCTCGTAGATTTGCAACGCTGACGATGAAAAATGAGCCACGCTGTGTGCTAAACCGTAGGGGCTGAGCATTATTTCACAAAGGCTGTACGCTTTCTTTTAGCGATTCGATATACTGCGCGTCCCCGACATGCCCCCCTTCCGTGGTCAACCACCGTACACCTGTTTCCCCACAATAGGCTATGTGCACATGAGCAGAGGAAGTGACGCGCACGTAGCGATACAAGAATGCATAAAAAAAACGTCCACTGGCCACAGAAATGACACTCAACACTGTGAACATAGCACAAAGCTGCGCGTTGGAGTGACGGTATGGTAGTAATGCAAGATGGGGACGGAATGAGCGCTCTGCAGCGGCGGGTGAGCAGCCACGAGCCTCCGTCGTGCGTCCGCGGTTCCATCACTTTGGTAATCGCCGTGACCGGGGACAGGTGCACACTGATAGCTACCTCGCGCCAACCACTCTGTGCGGGAGACCAAATACCGCATCCGAAAGTTCAGTGAACTTCACACCTCTCTTAGGGCCTATGCGTGGTCTAGAAACAAAACAACAAAAAAACGTTGCCCATTGCATTGCACATTTTGCTCGGAGATGCTTTTGCCCTTTCCTTTAAGCTCTCTGTACACTTTACGGCCGTCGTTTGACATGCTACAACGTCTGAGATTTCGATTCCGGCTTTTTATGACCTCGCTCGGTGGCTGATACTTCCGGTGGCTGATATTTCCGAGATATTCTAGACGCGATAGCGTTAATGGACACGTTACGTCGAAAATTCAGCGTTTGTTTTGGCGTCGGTGCTGTCGGCGTCGTGAGCAAAACAAAAAAAAAAAAAAAAAAAAAAAAAAAAAGAAAGGAAGAAAAAGAAAGAATCAAGGACACTTTGCCGACTAAATTGATGAAAGGCGAAAGCCTGAGTGCTGCGCCAAATTTGCGCCTGTCCTCAGGTGCAAGCATTTCGAGGAGATGACATCAGCCCGTTAGCGACGAGATCGCGCTCCTTGTATCTTCGCAGTTGTTCTACGTTTATTGATGTCGCAACTGCCAGTTATTAGTAATTGTTACTTAACGAGTCATTAATCAGTGGTTATATAATTAACCAATAATTAATCACGTATTAGTTAATTAATCAATTATTGTCGTGTGGCTATATAAGGCACGCATTCGCGTATACTGTGGGGATGCTATGTGATTCGTCGATACCTCCATGACGTCATCCCGTCTCGACCAATCAGAGCCGCCGCAAAAGCGTGACACTTTTGCTGACGACAACGATGAGACAATAGAAGCTTTCGCCTTAAAACCATGGGAAAGGCACTGGGCGGCTTTAGCTGGCAGCTGATACGGCCGAGCACCGATTATTCAATGATTTGTGCTACTTAATGACATATCAGAAATTTGGGAGAAGCTGCCAACTCTGGTTGCTCATTTGATGCAGAAATGCGGAATAAGAATCAGCCTTCCAGTGCTTTTCGATGCCGAGTCAGCAACCCTACTTCTAGGCCATGCGGACACGTTCATATACTTCTTGGTTAAAGTAGTGTTTTATATTTCGGTTGGTTAAAGGCGGAGGTTAAGTCAACCTCTTAATTTTTTTTTTTCTCCTTTTGTCTCAGAAACTGACGACGTTTTCGAGGTGGTGGAAAACTCAGCTCGTCGGCTTTGAAAGGCGAACCTTATAGAAGGCAGCGAAGTCAATTCCAGGACTCCGCGCACCATGTGACGATGTATTGAGGGGGAGCCAGCTAATAGGCCACGAGTGCTTTTTCGACACTGCGGCAGATGGCTGGGGTTAACACGGCTGGTTTGCCGAGACGGACGATCGTCGTCCCAGTTTCTCACGGTTCGTAACGAGTACAGGGACGTGTGTCGAATTCTTTTTCCTGTACCCGACCGTGCCTGTCGTGTCGACGAACATCTGCTTACCCTCGTTAGACGGAGGATCACATGTGTTAATCCTATCGTTAGGGCAGGCGTCGCACGTAAAACCATTGGCCCCAGTCCAAAGGTGACCGTTACCTGCTCCTCCCGAACCCCGAGAACCAATAAGGTGAACCCCTTTAATCTTGTTGAGGACTTTCGGCATATTCGGAAATAACGCTTAATTCGGACACATTCTAAGGTGTTTGGGAGGGAGATTTATACGCTAGAATTTTTGAGCAGCGGTTAGGACACTTCACCTTTACTGTGACAATTAGGCAACCCCCCCCCCCCCCCCCCCCCCACACACACACACACAAACACCGTCTAATTTTGTCTAATTTTTCTCTGTAGTCGCAGGCGTTGAGGAAGTCGGAGGCGCGACTGCATTGCCCTCGTCGCACTTGTTAGGAAAGCCCCGTGGGGCATCGTTACTGGTAACGCCCTATGTTGAGATATGTCTTTGCTGGCACTTGGATTACCTTGTTTTCGAATGGCGCGTAAATGAAAAAGAAACTTAAACCAGCCCTTGACAGGCCACATCGTCATGCACTATATTGTACCATTATAGTAGTGTTTCATCATCCAAAAAACAGCGCGAACAAACGGGGACGAAAGGAAGAAACCACAGGACAGCGGTTGTTCCTGTGGTTTCTTCCTTTCGTCCCCGTTTGTTCGCGCTGTGTTTTGGATGATGTATCGCCAACTCGCCCGCTTAACTATCCTGTTCAATAGTAGTGTTTTAAGCCGTAAATCTGTTTCCAAGCCCCCTTGTCTCGTGTCCGTACATACATCCTAAGTCGTGTTGGTATGCTACTGCAAAATTTATTTGAAGCGCGAAATTCAAAGACTGACTCACGTCTCGCCACTTCCGAAGCTTCCTGCAACTGGGGTGTAGACGAAGAAAAAAAAAAACGATAGATAATAACGATGTTTCCGGAAAGGTTGCGGGGGGCGTTTAGAGCCTGTAACCCGCTTTCGAACCCGGCCTGCAAAAATACGTGCGTAAAAGACGGCGACGTCTCCTTCCGGAGTCTGGAGGGATGTCACTGTCATTATTGATGGAAGAGGATTGCGGTTTACTCCGGTTCGCGAACGAGCAGACACGTGTTCAACAGACAGACGGAGGCCAGGCGTGTAGCGTGCCCAGTGAAAATGAGACGCTCAGCGAACCGGAGCTGCCGCCGCAGGAGCGTAAACACGGAAACGCGCGGCTCGAGTGTGGGCGTGCTGCTGCTTTGGGTCTTGCGTGGACCGAAAGGTTTACTCTCCCATGAAGAGAAAACTCACCAGCGGCGCAGGGAGGGGGAGGATCTTCCGTGCGCGCACATGTTTGTTGGCACAGGACGTACGTCCTCGTTGTGCTTCACCCCCCCTCATTTGTCTTTTTCTTTCGAATCTTTTTGTTTTCGTTGGCAGACGAAACGTGCTGTTTGTGTTCGTGCGTTTGTTAAACTCTTTTCGCGCGTCTCGCTTTAACCGCATCCTTTTCACGGGGGTATTGAAAACGTCTTATTTTTAATTTTTCGTATGTCTGTGATGTTTCGGTAGCGCCGGGTTAACGGCCTCTGTTGCTGCCAGACGACACTTTTGCTTTTATTAGTGTTAAAAAGGATCAGCGTTTAGATCCGCTGACAGAGAGTTGTGCTCCCAAAGTCGTGTTTTTCGGACTCTTGTCTAGGCCTCGATATTTTGTTCCTTTGGATGGTTTCGCGGCTGGTTCACCTTGTATGGTTGACGTGATGAGTTGGTGCATTTTTGTTAGTGTTTTACAGCATGCTTCCTGATTGTGCGTTTTGTTTGAGCAAGGGAAAGCTGTATTCAGACAACGTGCCTGTGTACCCATGCATTGTGTACATGCACGCCTTGGCCGTGCATCCCTTGGTCGTGTTCCTCTTGGTCGTGTTCCTCTTGGTCGTGTTCCTCTTGGTCGTGTTCCTCTTGGTCGTGTTCCCAATGGTAATGTTCCCATTGGTAATGTTCCCATTGGTAATGTTCCCATTGGTAGTGTTCCCATTGGTAGTGTTCCCATGAGACGTGCTCCTTGCTCTTGAGCTCTTTCAAGTTTGAGCGGAGCCTGCGTCTCATTACGCTCTAGTTATAGCGCTCATGTCAGTGATTCAGTGGCTATGACTTTCTGACGTTGTGAACGAGTTGGAGGCCGCATCTCGATTGAAAAATGGAGAAATGTACGAACACTGATAGTTTGCTGCACTTAAAGGGTCACCTAGGTGGTCTCAATAATTTCGGAGCTCTTCACTGCAGTGTCTTTTATTGCCAGCGCTGTTGGTTTGTCACGAGAAATTTCGTGTAATAAATGATGACGTACGAAAAGGAAGAACCTGTGAGTGAAAACAGAACCCGGTTTCCGGTAGTCGCAAGAGCTGCGAATCCTGGCCGACATTTTGCAGCGAAAAAAAAAAAAAAAGTCGAGTTAATTCTGAACCTTCTGTCATATTTACAGCACCGTTATTTCTGTCTCTCCCAAGTCTGGTCCCTAAACTGAGTGTCTGTGGCCGCCGACTTTTGGCGCTCCACTAAGCGAACTCTTTTAGCCCTCTTGTCCTCATCCATTTTCTTGCAGACAAGGAGCAGGAAACGCACATCCGTATCATGCTGTCAGAAACGGCGTCAAAAGGGCGTTTGCATTGCCAAGCTGACCTCGCTGGCTGTGCGAAGTGGGCTTCTCTGTTACTCGCGGGTGTATTGAGGCGGAGCAACCTTACGGTAGTCGGCTCTTGGCTCGTCTACGTGTCTGAGCGCGCTCGTGAAGGCGAAAATGTGCTAGTGGCATGTGATGTATTTCAGTGCAAATCACCTCGCTGGTTTGTGGCCTTAGACGCAATTTTGTTGCTGCGCCATTACCGCTACGATGATCATCCGGCCGTCGAACAGGACATCTACTTCTGTTGCTTTGAGTGTACGAGACGGAAGCTTAGCGCATGTACTGCAATTTTCGACTGATCCGATTGAAAGTCCGTGTCTCTCTACGATGAATGTAATGTAGACTTTGTAAAAACAGTGAAGCGCTGCCGATTAGCTTGTAGCAACGGGCGTTCTTTAATTACCTTGAGCTGGAGATCGTACAACATTGTCGTTTTTACTGAGCCTGCGTCGAAATGCTGCCGCCGCGGTCGGTATATGGGACTCTCGAATTCGCGCTGCAACAACCCGTGCATGAACTTCGCCTTTTTCCGCGGTGCTTCATAATGCATCGTGCTGTACATATGTGCCTTATAGGTGCCGAGTCGTCTAGGCCAACTGTGACACTTTTTTTTTTTTTTTTTTCATTGTGTGCAGGCTCTGGCAAGACGACCCTGCTGAACGCGTTGGCCGGCCGCATCCGCACAGACTCCGGCGTGACGCTACTTAACGGCGAACCGCTGAACAAGCAGCTCCGCCGGCGCATCTGCTACGTCCTCCAGCAAGACATCTTCTTCCCGGACCTCACGCTAAGACAGACGCTCAACGTGGGTGTACAACTGCTGACATTGACGCGACTTTCAATGCGTGTGCGACATTTAACGCCGAGTACTTGAAATGGATTGGCGCAGACAGGCAGCCTCGAAGCTGCCAGTTTGTGCCTATCGATCAGCTAATCGCGATAACAGTAAAAACAAAATCCAATTGAAGATCACCTCTTGGAATCGCTTTGAGCCAACTACACTTTCCAGTTGCTTTTTTTTTTTTTTTTTTTTTTTTTTTTTTTTTTTTTTTTTTTTTTTTTTTTTTTGCCCTCCACCAGCTTGCACACAGTGTGCTTAGTGGGACATACCAACTGGATCCAAGGGCAATACTCGCTGTGTACGATGGGTCCAACCGGTTGGATCTATTGGATAAGATCCATTGCATATAATGGGCCCAAGAAACATACAAATTGGAGCAAAAGGAAAACTCTACAATTGATTGAGTACATACCAGTTGAAACAAAAGAGAAACTGATTTTGTGAGAAGTGCAGGGAGACACTGCCTGGTGCCGAGTAACATCTTTAAGCAAGAATGAAAGCTATTAGAATTGCATGCTTTGATGGAAATAAAGATCGACAAGCATGCATGTGTCGCATTAAAAAATGCATATGGTCACACTGATAGCATAAACTAAATATGTATGTACATACAGTCCCGGCCATAATAATACTAAGCATGCCTAGGCAATAGTAACCTTTGTCACATATGTAAGATAATTAATATTAAGAAGGTTTTATGCACATGCTAGCACGCGTTGCTGGTGCGCTCGTGCATGGACCCAATTGTAGCCATAATATCTTCTCTATGGAATGTGAGAAAATATCGAACATCAGAATCATGTTCTCTAATATTGTGACTGCAGCTGTACGCCCAGTCAGCACACTTATTTGCTTTCATGTTACCAACCCCGGTCATCACTCATTTTAGGGCCAGTGATACTTGCCTATTGAGTGCAATCATTTCATCGAGTTTCTACCGCAGTGATAGTGCAGAAGACGAATACAAATTAGTGATTTATGTGGCTGATAGCTTTATTATTAGATCATATTAGTTATGTCTTGTTTGTCAAATATGCTGTGTTCACATATAGATACATTGGGTGCATTTGAACAGCTCAATTGGATGCATTTATTAAGACCAGTTAGGCTTGCCAGTTGTCAAAAGATTAATAAAACAGAGTATCCAGCCAGGACATGACTTATCAATTAAAGAGAGGTGCAACTTTTATAGCTTCAGCACTGCTGAGTCCAAGCTGCAGTCTAGATTTTGCACTAGTGCCAGGTCCAATTGGACTATTCCAATAGATTTATAATGTTCTCTACGGTGGCTCATCTGAAGAGGCTGATATAAATGATATGACATGAAGGGGCGGATTCAATGGTGCTGTTATGCAGAGACTTATGCGGGGGCTGATATGCCTTGCCATAGGCATAAAGTCTGAACGTCTGTGCCTATATGCAGGTGCAGAGGTTCAGGTGCGCTGGTGTGCAGGCGCCAGTATGCAGGAGCTGATCTAATAGGGTGCTTGAAGGGTTGTTCTGAGGGGGTGCATTGAAGGGCTGCACTGATGGGACGGCTTTAGGCCTCTTGTCACGTGTCAGGGCTGTCACGTTTTTTGGGACACTGTTTAATTTTGCTCATATATATGGTTAAAGGAGCCAAATGTGCCACTCCCCAATTCCTCCCTCTCATTTTGAAAGAAACATTAAATTTGACACAAATAATAAATAACTTTTTCCTTTTTACAGTACACAGCACAACTACGGCTTCCCGAAAGCATGTCATACCATGAGAAGATGGAACACGTCAACCAGATCATCGATGTACTGGACCTTTCAAGGTGTCAAGACACAAGTATGTCAGCATAATATTTTGATAATTTATTTTCTAGGTCATTATTGTAGAAGTTATGTTTATGGGCTATCTTTTGGTACTGCACATGCAGCAAAATGCCACCATTTAGGAATGTAAGTTAAAAAAAAAATTCAGTGCAAATTTTAAGACAGCATTTTTGTAGTCCAAATTTCTTCTTGGAAGGGCATTCATGTCGGCAACCAGGGCACATATCAAGATAAATTACAGTGCTCTCCATGTTAGATATTGACTTAAATCGGGATGATGAACTAGTTTATCTCTTCTTGTATAGGCAAGACGCTTGCCAGTGTTGGGGAATAGATGCCAGAATGAGGTGCAGACACTAGCCGGTGTTGATTATGTCCTTCAGATATCATTCTTTTGCTATTTGGCAACACTGGGTGGCATTTTCTCCAATGCTTCCTTGTTAAAATTTTACCACTGATTTGCTTCCTGAATGATTCTCCTATGCAGTAATCGGGGACGTGATGAAACGTGGCTTATCTGGTGGCGAGAAGAAGCGTGCGAGCATAGCATGCGAACTCCTCACAAACCCCACAGTCATGCTCATTGACGTAAGTATGCATCAAACTATAGCAAGATTTGTTGTCGGGTTAGTTGGTGATTCGTCTGCTGAAGCCATGGAAAAGTTTGCTAAACGGAACAAGTGCATTTTCCTGTGGCTTGTGCATGCGTCAAACTGTTTCTTATTTTACAGCGACACCTTTTAAGACCGCCAAATTTTCTGTTTATGTGGCATTAGGATTGTGAAAATTAGCATTGATATAACACACCAGCGGCAACATGTCACACTGATTCGTCATCATAAAGTGGCTTCATAAAGACCACTGTGAAAAAGTGCCATGGTGATTGACCAGAAATCTGCTCACTTATTAGTCCAAACAGTGACGTTGCTTGTGATGTCCTTGTTTTCGGTGTGGTCAGATCTGTTCACGTGGATTGAAATGATGAGTAATGAATAAACTGCCGTGTATGGACTGTGAATATTTATTAAATACTCCAACTGGCATTGTCAGTTTACATCATTGTAGCTGATATTGGCTTAATATCTCATTCCTGCAAGGTCTAGTCAGTTTTACAGTGCTGCTGTCGCTGGTTAGTTTGGAGGTTTAGCATTGGCAGTAGTGGTGGCATAACCAGGTAACGTGGCTTCTTGCACATCAGTGGACTCATAAAATGTCACTTCTAATTGGCCACCAGAGTTATGGAACAATTGCCTGCGTTTCCTGAAAATAGGATTACAAGATTGATATATAAACGTTGTCTACAAATAATATTTAAGAGAGCTTCATTCTGTCATAAAAATTGCCGACAACAGCTGCTCCGTATTATGCATTACAGAGTACCATAATTGGCCTGCAATTTGTTTTTTACCTTTCGGTTTGCGAAATGCGTGAAATCGACTTAAGCATAGTGGACAGAAACCTGCTTAAACAGCGCTTTGACGGATTTCGCCATGGAGACTGCTCTCTGATTGTTCTAGGGATGAAAGCTATAATTTGAACAGAAAATTAAATTTTGTGCGAATGCCTCATTATGGAACATAATTTTGAGGCCATCCCTGCAAAGTCCTAAACGTATGCTTGCCAAAGATGTAAATAAAAAGCAAAACAATATTACTGCAGAATTTAATTTAGCAGATGATATCGAGTAAAACAGATATGGGTTTTGCAAGCTAGGCTAAGTCTAATGAACTTCATTGTGTTGTCGGGAGCAACATCTCAGAGATCTTCCACTCCTCACGTTATGACTTTCTTGAAACATGCATTAGCGTGTGATTGTTAGTGTTGCCTTTTATTATTGTCATCACCTCTGTTGTAAAGAACAGCAGAAAAAAAATGAATTGCTCGCACAAAGCATTCTGTGCTGTTGCGAAGTGACAGGCCTAGCTTAACCCCAGCTGGCCTCCCCAGGATAAAGTTGATCCAGTTTGCAGCCAATGGCAAACATTTGCATCCATACGAATTTAACAAACTGAAGGCAGATGATATTGCATTCAGCTTTGCTCTGCAATGGCAGCGATCTGCTTCGTCAGGGTAAAGAAACCTTGCCAATAGGCTCCTGTTGAAGATCCTGGCTGGACATACTGTCTATGTGTGAAGTGAAACCAGATGAATGGACGACATTTCCAGACAGGTCACTTTTGCTTTGATCGACAAAATCAGCAGCTCATGCAGCGAAATCCTTTGACATTTCAGAGCTGGGTTGGCGTATACAGACTGTATAATCTACAATGTCACTCCATGTTGAGACATTTTGCCACAGAGTAAAAAATCACCCTCTTATGGATAACAAATAAGTGGGGACAGAAATTGAACAGTTCCTCAGCTACATGATGAACCACATTATTGGTCCAGAAGCTGCCTAGATTGCGCAGAATAGACCACTTTACACCATTGTTCGAATTGAACAGTTCGAATATAGACACTGTAAGTAAAGTTGTTCAGAGGTTGAAAGCGCCAACGGAGAAGCATAAAACTTTTTTTTTTTAGAATAGGTACAAGACACTAGTTAGTTTTTCTGCAGTGCCGTCAGCTTTGTGCATTAGAAAACTACATTTTCGTGAGGGTGCATTTTTGGGGTAAGTGCAGAATTTAAACCAGTTATTCGAGAAATTTTTGCAGTGCAAAATTCAGGTGTGACCAAGAGTTACCCAGGTGGCCACAGGTGTAAATGAGATAAGCACATAACACTTTACTAGTGTTTTATTTCAGCCTTTCCGTCAACATAGCTGTTAGGTGTGAGCTTCAGCTTGCTTGGGCTTGGTACTTTGTGTCTGACCACCCTCTGCCCTATTCTTTTACCGTGAAAGTGTTGGTACAGTCATGTAAAAAAAACTTCGTTGGCATTGGTGTTGCGTCAACAGTGCCGACTGTTCGAAGCCTTACAGCCTCAAAAGATCATGAGTAATTTCTTTACCTACATGATAACATAATCATGTAGCACATTACAAAGTTTTACATTGACATATGTTATGTAAAGATGGCTGCTTGAAAGAGGCAGTGTCATGACAACATAGTAGCCATTCTTAGTCGGCTTGGCTCAGCATCATCGGGGCATGATGTCAATACCAGTGGATGTAGATGACTTATCTAGATATCCTGACTTAGCTCCTTGGCCAAGTCAGGACATCTTCATTGTGCTGGTAGGAATCATAAGTAAATTAGATAAGTGTATGCTTTTGTGTCAGCATCTATCTATGGTGATGACATTGGTTGAAGGAATGAATCACCCATTTGACTCTTCTGCATCAGCAGGCATTTGTGCTACTATATTAACAGAAAGGCCACACATGTTGGGCAACTTTAGTTGACTTAATTCAGTGCCGTGTCTGGCAAGAGTTTTGGTCCACAATATGTTTTATCTGTTATTGCCGAGTCTTCTAAACACCTAAACTAACCTACAGTTCATTAGTAGCACATTGTGAGCATTTTTACCATCATAGTTTCGTGGCTGCGTCCGAGGAGCTTTTAGAATCTGTCTGGGCTCAAAACCTGTTGTTTTCATTCCTGCAGGAACCTACGTCGGGCCTAGACTCAAGCACAGCACATTCACTCATGTCCACCCTGAAGGAGTATGCCCACAGGGAAAACAAGACCCTCGTCATCACGGTTCATCAGCCTTCTAGCCAGATATTCTACATGTTTGACAAGCTACTACTACTATGTAATGGCCAGGTTTGTGCAGGTTTTAATTTTGGCTTGCACTGCATTAGTATATCTTAAAGGTTAACCATTGACAAGCCCTGGAAACTCATAAGAAATGTACAGTGCATATGGCCATTTAATTTTTGCCAGACATAACTGGAAGTACCATTTGTACAGCTGCCCAAATCCTAAACTGGCATGCGCGATAGCCGCCTTTTATGTGCTCCTTTGTATTAGGCCGGATAAAACTGACCAGAAGGTCAGGGCTTGGTGCACCTTTTTCACAGGTTAGCTCTTCTGTAATGCTCAGAATCACAGAAAATATGGAGCGTGCCAGTTAATGATTTGAGCGGCTGTACTTGCTGCCACCAAAATTAAACTCAAATTCTAGCCAATTACCAGTCACCCTGAAGCTGGTACCAACTGTACTCTTCTTGGTCTTTGACTGAGACGTGTGTTCCACACTGCAGATTCGAGTTTTTAAATGTCAAAATTTTTATTAAAATTTCACATGGAATGACAACAGCATTGTGTTTATTGTTAGTCCCTTTTATTTTTTTCCTTTGCAGACTGCTTATTACGGTGATGTCAACAAAGTTGTCGACTTCTTCAGTAGCATAGGCCTTCAAATCCAACAGCATTTTAATCCAGCTGATTTCATCCGTGAGTTTCATTTCCCTTGCCTTTACTTTTGTATGTGCATGGCGCGAAACTACAGACGAACTGGGAACCTTTTGTTAAGCTGAACACATTTATTTTCAGACCTGCAACAGTCTAAAGTCCATAACCCAATTATATAGATTACCAGCTTCATAACTGCATTCATTAAGCAACTAGGCACTGACAAGCGAAATGTTGACTGTGAGGAGATTTTTTGGTCACCCAGCCATTGACTTGTTTTCTGTTTCAACAATTCGAGTTTTGCATCAGTTACGCAATTAAAGTAATGTAACTCAGCCATTTTTTTGTTGCAGTCTAAAGCACAGTGAAACCTCGATGCTTTTTAAAGAATGCTGGGAAAAACATATTTTACGTAAACACGTATGATCAGAACTGCCCGATTAAAAAAAAATTAACTGCTGAGTGAGGTACAAAGGCATTTAGAATTGAAACTTTCAATGCATAAAAGTGTAGATTAGCATTTACAGACATCAAGTATGCACAGCTCCTTTTTTTAGCTATCACAGAATTCAGTCCGCATTTGCGTTGTTGTAAACGGGGAAGAGATTTAGTAAAAAATCTGGTTCGTAGAAGGAATAACGAGCTGGGATCGCTTCCGTGGTTGTTTTCGGGTGCTCCGCGCCCTTGCACCAGTGACATGTGGAGAAGCCATCGTGATGACTTACAGTTGCCGCACTTTTGCTCGTGCTGCTTCCCTCCGACACGGCCAGCTTGTATGCAAACGAATAGTTGTAGTTCACCCTATGCCCACCCATAAGGCACCGCAAAAGAAGCCACCGTGTTTCTCCTCATGAAGTCATGTTTCCGCGGGAACAGGCGCCTCGTGTGTTGGCTGGTTAGCTTTCTTTGATGCTTCACCCGGTTGCACCTAGGCGTTTCAGGAAAGCAACTAGGGCAGTGATTGCCGCTGATCAGTATTTCACGTCGCGAGTGCTGGTTGATCCGGTTGATCACAAAACGTTATACTACACAGATTGTCGAAATTTCGAACATATCAACAGGGAAATTGTGTTATCCAAGAACGTATTAAACAGGAGAAAAATAGTGCAACTCTATGGGAGATGTTTTACTGCCCGCAATTTTGAACGTATGAAACAGGAAATCTTATGAGCCGGGATCGTATCAGTGAGGTTCTATATGTGAGTTAATGTTAATATATACCTTTAATCTTGCTGCCTTGACACAGAAGGTATTGCACAAGATGTAGCACAAATGCAGGTGTTACTGTGAGATGCAGTAATGGGAAATATGGGACTAGATGGTAGTGGGTAATCGCTTAACAGACTGCAGAACAAAACTTAAAACATAGAGCTTTTAGAGGCTTTGAAAGTAATTTTTTGGGTAATGACCTCTGCGTAAGTACAAGCAGCAGTTTCACTACTTTGCGTAAAACACAGGCTTGTATGCATTGTTTAGGTTTTCTTGCATTCTCATGCTGTGCTCACCATTCCAAGCACTTGTGTAACTTTGTTTTGGCTGTCTTCCATCCTTCATAATTTCAGTTTTATCATGCGAGTTCAGTTTTTTTATTCAGAACACTATGCTCATCAAATGTATTTTTGTAGTTCATTTCAGTCACATTATGGTCATGTCCATCTTTTTAGTTCCCCATCTTGTTGTGCAGTGTACTATTACCTAATGACCAATTGCTGGGGAAGCTCCTGTTGTCTCGCGTAATTTAGTAGGCAAAAAAAAGAAAACTTAAATTTGTCAAATTTTTGGGCCTTGCATCAATTTACTAACCTTCTTTTTGTGGTTTCAGTCGAACAAGTGAAGCGGTCACCAGAAATTCAAGAAAAAATTATAATGAGTGCACAAGAACTTAAGTAAGTATGGATGAAGAAAGGTATATGTGGGTTTATTTGGGGTTGTGTGCTTCTATTTGTATGAACATTTAGTTGAGCAATACCATGGTTCTGATGTGCTTAACTCCTATACTAGTAATACAACTTGTGGGTTGTACTTTAACCCTCTCGCTGTCGGGTGTTTCTGGCCGTGACGGTTGGCTTGGTTTCAGGGAACGAGCATATTGGGGAACAAGCATAGCGATTTATTTTTGATTATGATTGCTATAAAAAAAACAGTCAATGAAATATGCACATTTCAGTGTTCTGCAGGCATTGTTAATTAACATCATCATCATATTCAGCCTGACTATAAATAAGATATATGAGGATAATATAAGAAAAAAAAAAAAGCACTGCTTGATACATCTTGAGAGTCCGAATCCGAGCTCTGCTTGTATTCATAATCAGAAGAGCCATCGCTTCAGTCCGCAATCGAAGGCCCGAGAAAAATGGCACGTTGTGAAATCAAGATGACAGAGGGAGATGAAAAGAGGCTAAAACATCCTCCTTTGCTGCTGCTAACTGCAAGCCAGGGCGCGGCCAGAGAGAGGGAAAGCAGCGATCAGTGTCCACCTATTAGAGAGGCAACGGCGCGCACCCCTAAACTTGACGAGTCGTAGGCTCAACGCTCGTAGCAGACATGCTAACAGAATAAAAATAAAAACCTGCATACCTGTGGCAGATGGCAGAACAACCCTGGAGCCTGTAACCGCACGTGCGTGCCGCATGATCACTTAGCGCGAGAGAGTAGCGCGTGTGGAGCGGCCACGACCCCCTTCAAAAAAGGTGGCGGGGGCGGCCGTGGTCATTCCATACTCTTCAATATATACGCACCAACATAGCATGGGGCGAAAATACGAACTTGTAGAAAGATTTGACAGATGGCGCAGCCAGTCCAGGCGCGCCAGCTTCGCGCTCAGGCATGAAGTTTTGAGCGTATGATAGAAAACCTACTGGTACGTCGGTGACACTGGGGAGAAAGCCACGAAAACATTAGTGCATTCGTGACAGCGAAAGGGTTAAGCATGATAGTTAAACATTTATTCTCCTATGTACTAGATGTGAGGCAGTGCAATATATTTTCGTGACAAAGCAGACTGTCCTGACCAGGTTACAATCGGATTAAACGATTTTTTACTTCCAGCTATTATTTGGTGCCATTTGTAGCATAAAAGTGCCCTCGCCCAGTTGACTTGCATTGCTCACATTTCAGGTGACGATTGCTGTTGAGAAAAAAAAAAATGGGGAGGGGGGCTCTTGACGTCAGCTGTTGCTGTTGGAAGCAGCACTGGATGCTACCCTCAAGGCTAGGCTGCTTGCATGAATATGCCTACAGTCATGGAGGTCCTCAAAATTTCATATTGGGAAAAGAGGCTTAGCAACATACCTTGTGTACATACCTACCATTCACGTGTTAAATCTGTTGAAGTGAAAAATGCAGTGTTGAGAATTCAGTCTTCAACGAGTGAAAAATGTTGAGGCACAGATATGGTTCCGCAGCGGAATCATACACTAGCCACGACTGATATGAAATGTGCACTTTCTGGCATTGTCTCTCTGAAAGTAAAGCTCGTTAAAAAATGTGAATAGACTTGAATGCCTCTTTTCCTTCTACGTAAATTTGACAAACTCTGTGCCTATGCTGCTAGCTGATGTGACAAGAAACATCTAATTAAACTACCTGCTTTGTTCATTTGGGTTCGACCATTGGTTTTAAACACCTGCAGACTAGTTTGATGCATGTACAAAAAAAGCTTTGGCCTGTGGTTGCCAGTTTAAGTGTTTCTTGTCATAGCAGGCTGCACTATACATGTGTATTTACATTTGATGTGCTGAGCCTCGCGAAAAAAAAGAAATCTTGAAAGCTTTGAGAAGCCTAAGTTTATGGCTTGTTTGTTTTGCACTCAATAGTGCTTCCTATTGTCAGATGCTGCATTGATACTGAGATCGTAAAAAAATTTAAATGCAGTGGTTTCAGTTAACAGTGCAGCAATTAAGCTTTTACCGAAGGTGCTGTTTGAACATGATGGTTAGGTTTCGGTTCCTTGCTGGCAAGCCTACTTATGGGTAGCAAAGTTAGAAAATGCAGTGTACACAATATAAAGCTTGGCTTCAGGCAAAATTTTTGTGACATCGGGAAAGAAAGAACATTCTGACATAAGCACCTCTACAGCTCATATCATTGTAGGTCTATTTGCATGCAACAATATTGAAACATGCAGTACAGATGCAGACTCATATCTATGGAGGTGAAATTCTAGAGACTTGAGTATCATGTGATGTTAGTGCACATTAAAAACGTTCCAGATCAGGACAAATTTTTCTTCAACTAAGAAGTTTCTGAGAAAGCTGTATAGCTTTCCTTTGTAGCCGTATGGCTGCACTTGGGTAGATGTCGATGAGTAATTACTCCCTTGGCTGGTTGAAATTTCACTTCGGCGTCCCTCGTAGCCAATGCCACTTTGGAACGTTGAAAAGCACAGCAGCTGCAGCGTGATGTGCTTTCCTGTGCTCGTCTTTCAGGAGTAGTTTTAGGCTTTTAAACCCCAATTTTCTTGTGCAGTGGACTCCCCTAAGGATATGTGCTCTTCTTACCGTGGCACCAGGGGCAAATTATAGTTGTGTATTAACTAGTTCATTGTAGCCACCGCTGCTGCAAGTCACTTTCACAAGCAAACTGCAACAGCATCGCATACTTTTGTTTCGAGTTCTCTGTGGCTACTCCGCAGCACCATCCACTTCTATTCGGCGGGCACAGGTGGAGTGCATAATCCTGTGCAATAAAGGATTTGCTATTTTCAGCTGTGGATTTTTTTGTCAAGAAGCGCATTTTTGCCAAGTAAACATCAGCACAGCAGCAAAGAGCCCAACTGTAAAACTTTACTGAGAATAAGAATTGGATGGAGTTGTCCTCTGTGCGCTTTCGATGAGATGCCTCTGAGAGCTCCTGCGTTGCATCGGCCATAGTGTGTAGGAGCAGTGGGATATGTGCCGCCATCGAAAACAGTGATGGCACTGATGGTGCTGCCCCTGTGGCCTTTCACAGGAAACGGCCGGACTACCCAAAGCAGCTGCTGGAAAGCAGCGAGGTTTACCACAGCCCGGAAGAAGTGGAGAGCCAGTGCAACTACAACGGGGCGTCTGCAAACGGCGTCAACTGCCCACAGTGTCACAAGCATGTCTGGAAGAACTACCAGCACAAGTATGTGCCAGTACTAACCAGCGAGCATGTACTGCTGGGGTACAGTTCAATGCAGCTTGAACATTGTAGGTTTTGTTTTCACTAAACAGGACGAAGTAGACTTCTCGTGGTGCGACGGTCACTCACTCTCCAATAATGCAATGCAAGGTAGAGAACTAAGTAGCTACCAGAGGTCTTGCACTGTTTTTTTTTTTTTTTTCTTTCCTTTCTTGCAAACATAAGCTGTAAAGATTATTGTAACTGCTGTCTGGAGCCTTTTTTCTTGAACTAAATAAATAGCTGAGCCGACCAAGTTGCACAAATCTGCATTGTGTTTATATGAAAACATGTTTCGGGAGCAGAATCCTTTGTGCATCCCGTGCACATCTGGGGGTTTGTTTCCGCTTTCATTTTTGATGATGGCTTCTGTCCAATTGACAGATGAGATGTTTGTGCTGTGCGTACGATCGACCAATGTGATTCGTATGCTTTTGTGCGCTTACCAGTCCTTGTTTTTCTCTGAACAGGCACACGGAGGAGGACTCGTGTCACAAAGAGCTTCAGGGGGACAACCAGCAGTACGTGTGGGCTGTCTCTGAAGAGGACAAACCGGGAACTGAGAAATCCAAGCAGGTGGAGCTGCGAGTGATGCTTGATCCCGAGAAGAAGATCCCCACAGTGTACAGCAAAATTGGTATGCCACATGCCGTACTTAGGCAACCATGAAAAAAAATGGAGCACACTTAAGCTCCGCATTGAAGAGTATGGCGCGGCAGTGTTAATGGCCGATAACACTGTCGATAACAAAGTAGTCATGAATAATGAGTAAAGGAGTACTGAGTGACTAAAATGAGTAAGGAAGAGTAATGAAAGAGTAAAGGAGTTCTTCCCGTGTTACTTTTTTTCCACCGTAAATTGTGAACGCGTTCTAGCCTGTCTGTTTCTCTGCTGTTTTGTCAAAATTTCCACTACATGAGCTCTTTTGTGCGCTTAACTGTGCTGCAGCCATACGGGATGAAGAAGACTCTGGCCGTTCCTCGTGGTCTGAAGTGGGAAGCTCAGTGTTCAGCAGCCAGGATGACTTGGGCCACGAACAGAAGTGGCCAACGTCCTTCTGGACCCAGGTGTCGGTACTGACGCGACGCAACTTTCTCGAAGCCAAGGGCCGCATGCTGTCCAAGTTGAACTGGGTTCAGACCATTGGCCTTGGCATTGTATGCGGACTCATCTGGTTCCAAGTGGACCGCACAGAAGACACCATTGCCGACATCAGGGGCTGGGTGAGCTGCGTTTGGTGCAGATACTTAATAAAAAGTGCTCATCCTCTACAGTTGCATGAGCGTTTCAGCCGCATATATATTTGGGAAATCAAGGTTACTCATCGGCTTGAAAGCACTAATTGCATTTCTTGCGAAATATGAAAATCGATCAGTTTTTTCCTTGCTGGCCCTTTCTACTGAAGTATTGATTTAGTTTGTATTAACATTCTTATTGTAATACACTAAGTGAGACACCCCCTTTTTATCCAGTGAAGATACGAAAATTAAAATAAAAACAGAAACGCTGTCGCTGAAATCACTTCCCTAATGATTGACTTAATGCAAGTGTATTAATGGGGGAGGGGGACTTTGGTCATCTCGTGCAAAGAGAATCTCTGGAGAAAACTCTGATGCTACGAAAGATTGAGGGACACAGAAGGGAAAGGGCAGGCAGCGAACGTGATGAAAATGATGGTATTCTCAAGGCGTTGCAGATAAATCTGTGGGATTCGAAAGATAGTGGGAGGCTGGAAAGCTTGACATGATATGGTTTCTAATGTCACGAAGAGTCGGACATGACTGAAGTACTGGACTAACTGAACTGATTAATGGGGGCTTACCATCATCCAGCCCCCGGGGAATTTCTGACTGGTGTCTGTTGGCAGTGGCTTTTATGTGTGCTACTGGTACTCAATTTCTTGCCTGTGTAATATTTCTCTTCTTTCATGTAGAAAGGGGGCACTCGTGGGATCGTATGCTGACCTTCTTTATTTAGCAGGGGAGTCCAACATGCCCATACACATAACGTGCCCAGCATTCATGCATAAATTTTACTTCAGTTTGAAGAAAGATTGTTGGGGCTTCCTCATCCTACAGTCTAACACTTTTGGCCATAATTGACAGCAGTTGCTAAAAAGCTACAACAACACACATGCACTGAGACAACAGTTAGTAGCATAATGAAATAATAATAATATAATTGGTTCACAGGAAAGGAAAGACACTGTATTTGTCACACTTGTTCTGTGGACACCTTAACCACGCTGTAAAGGAAGGGAGGAAGGTGGGAGTGAAAGTGGAAAGAGAGAAAGAGGAGCCTAGGTGGAGAGCTTTGGAGTAATTTCAGCCACCTGGGGATCTTTAAGTGCGCTGGACGCCTCGATAAGTTTCTAAGGTCAAGCTGTTTTAATCAATGCACTTCAACCTAAGTGCATTTTAAACACTTTTTTTTTGTTATTTGTTACTAGTACCTTAGACAGGGATGCACAAAGCCTTGGTTTACTAACGGTGTTTTCTGCCCAAGTTGCTCCCTGGAAAGGACTATGGACCCTTTGCAAAACTCTTGATAGTCAGCTTCTCTGCACAGCAAACCCCTTCACCATGGCGGCCAAACCTGTTTTTGGGGCAGAAGTTGGGTGCAGCGCAGAATACTTCTGTGTCAAGCCTGATGTCATGCACGAACCTGGAGAGCAGAATTCCTTCGCTTTTGAAAGCGAGGAGGAAGTAGGGGTGGGAGAGGAGATATGAACGGCACTTGCGAGGAACTTTGCTTCGCCGATGGTATCGTAATACCACAATTGCGGCAGCAACAACAACAGGCAGAAGGGTGCAGGAAATGGACGTGACCATTATTGTCACGTGGAAATCTCCTGCACTGCACCCAACTTCGGCCATCAAAACACATGGTGAAGGGATTTTTGCTGTGCAGAGAAGCTGACCTCCAGAGTTTTGCAAAGGGTCCGTAGATTCAATTATTTGGAAAACAGCAGTAGGTTTTTCACATTAAAGGACAATCGAGTGCTATGTTTTCTAATTTCTTGGAAATATATTTTTATCAATTAAGTTTGTTTTGCTTATCATGTTAGCTTGTATATGGTCGCACTCATTTGTTATAGTTTATTATATCAGAATGCTCTATTGTTCATATTAAACCTCGCAAATATTCTTCCTTTTATGATGCCAGGTTGCACACCCCGAAAAAAAGTTGTCAATGATCAAGTTTCTAACCATAAATTTACCTTTTTTAATTTCGATTCCTCATGCCTTTCGTTTCTGCGGTTGTGATGTTTCTCCATTAACTATTGTTGATACAAAAACATCAAAAGTCAAGCAGGTCTCTAACGATTTGTTTGTTTTGCAGATCTTCTTCAGCACAACATACTGGATGCTGTTTGCGTTATTTGGCGCACTCATATCCTGTAAGAATATTTTTTACCTCCATCCTTAACCCTGCTCCCTCCCCATCGTCATAGGATTCCATACGGCTGCGCCAGTGAAAAGTCTTGTTCAGCTTGCATTGTCTTTGTTTGTCCTTCCCTAGAACCCTGCATGACCACAGAAGAAGTTCGAGCATAAGTGTTTGTGTGTGTCAAGCGTTTTTGTTTAGTCGCGGTTATACTGTGTCCTGTATCTGCTCTCAGTGGTGGATGTTGACTTTTTCAGATAGTTTTCAATTCCTATTTGGAAAACTTTTTCTGATATGCTCATCCTAGTTTCTGTACGCTTGAAGCACGTGCTGTTAATTTTCTGCAGACACGACCAAGATTCCATTAAAGGCGTAAATCAGTCATGTAACCGCAGCCCACTGCTTTGAGAAATATGGCTTGCAGTTTTCGCTGGCTAAGATAAAAAAGGCGTTTCAATATGATTTGTCCAGAAATCGGTGTTGGTCATGTTACATTCTTAAAAAGCAGCTGCGAGTTTCTAATGCACAGTTTTTGTTTATGTGGAATCTGAAAGGGGGAACTTCCAAGACATTATGCATCATTTGTTGGCTTCTTCATATCATATGTGCAGCAATATTCGTTCCATGAAAAAAAAATAAATAAATGCTTTCAGTGTGACTGTTATCATCTAATATTAATTGTTGTGTTGCTCATGGTGTAAAAAGCCTCAAGTCGCTGATGTCGCGGGATGTCTATGCAACCGAGAGTTGCCCACAGTGGTCTAGTTATTGAGGAGTATTGGGGTCCCCTGCTGTGTTGTCATTTTGCTTCCTTTAAAGAAACAAAGGTTCTAATCTTAGTTAAGTAGTCAAAATTTATGCTGAGCAAAATAAACCCGTAATTATTGATCATTTTACTTTCTCTGCAATGTTTAACACGCAGTTTCGAAAACACCGAAAAAGCACTTTTCTGTATTATTACTTTAATTTGTATACTTTTGTTTATCACACATTAGCTGTCATCAATAATGAGTTGTACAGAATCTATTTAAGACATTGGCAGACATTGGCAGTATGATATCGACAGCATACTACAAGTGTTGTTATTCTTCAGTTCATTTAATGCTGGGTTGAACTTCGAACTTTTTGGGATGCTGCTCTTTACAACCTGTTTGAATCTTTAAACTTTCAAGGTTATCGTCTTACATAGCCATTTGCCTGGCAATTTATGCTTTTAAGTGAAGTGTCTAATCAAGTTATAATATTTGTTCACTTGCTTTGGCATAAAGGCTTTGCTTGATGCATGCCTAGATTTGCTTCTACCAACAGAACCATAGTTTGAACTGTGCTTTTTGGTGAGCATTCAGATTGAAAAACAATGCTTTTGTTTGATTTTTTGTTTGTGAGCGGTCCTTTGCAGCATTTTTAGTATTATCTACCATAGCTGTTACTGAAATGGAATTTTAAGGCTGTGGCTAAATAATTTCATTTGTAGTATGTGTGCTCAGTGTGCACATTTTCTTAATTTAATTCAGTAAGGTAGGTTCTTTTTTGTTTTAGTTCACAAATTTTTTGGACAGTCTGATCATCTTGACCCTTTTTCTGTCTCCTGCCATGTTTGAAAATCAGGCCAGCAGCTGGAGCAATTTTCAGAGTTGGTAATCCATGCATTAGAACACTAAGCCTAGGCAGACTGTCTCTATCAAGGCTTGATGCAGTTACTTTATTTTGCTGCGCAGCAGCATTAAGAAATTTAACGATACTTTTTTTTACTGCGCCAAACATTTGTTGCTTGCACCTATAGTTGCCCTGTTCCAGTGAAGCAAAGCAGAGCCCATTTTTACTGAGCTAGCATGCAGTCTTGTAAGTCCTTTGGGGTCTCTTTGGCTGCTGTTTATTGTTTGTGACACCCTGATGCCCACTGTGCATTGTTCTTTGTGCGTTCCAGTTCCTCCAGAGCGTGAAGTGATCAACAAGGAGCGGGCGTCAGGCGCATATCGACTCTCGGCCTATTACCTGGCCAAGATGATTGGGGAGCTGCCCTTGACGTTGACACTGCCATCTGCATTCCACCTTATTGCTTACCCCATGCTGGGCTTCCACAGTGCCCAGACCTTCCTCAGCCTGTGGGGTTTCCTCGTCCTGAGCACAGTTGTCTCACAGGTGAGCATTGCTGAATCTGTTGCTGCATGGCCTGTGTGGGTACGAACATGTGCCTGAATAGGTTGTTCGATAGTATTGGCTAACACTTTTTCTTTGACACCTATAAACCTCCATCTTGTTGACACTCTAGATAGGAAAAAAAAGTATATTTTGCTTTTTCGGTTTTCCACCAGCCTTGAATGCCTAAGCTTTCTCGAACTGTATTCATCAACTTCGTGCTTTTTTGTCGTTTAAAAAAGCCAGAACAGCCTGGTTTGCAGAATTTAAGTGGGGAACTGGCATCATGGATGATTGCTTAGGAGAGTGCCTTTGTTTCTATTTCTGCTGTAAATATGACTATAAAACCAAACTCTGAACTTTTCTGAACACTCCTGTCTTCTTGAACACTAGCATGTGAGGCTTACTTTTTTCTCCTCTGTGTTGAAAGTTTTATTTTCTTGCTGGTTGGAGACTTGAAAAAAGTGCTAAAGTCTGTTTTGGTTGCACACACTTCAGCACTCGGTATGCATACAAGTATGAGGCAGTTAATTAGCCCTTTTTTTGCAGAAATCCTCACCCAAATTAGCACTTAGTGCTTCTTTAGTCTGTTTCCAGTAACTGGCTTAACTGGAGCTTGTGGTTCACGGTCGCATCCAAATGCATGCCAGTCACTTACCATGTCACTTGGGGGCTTTGCATCAAAGAATGCTTTCTTCATAAAATTTAACTCTTATAACCATCTTAGAAGACTCTGCACTCTCATTCATGTTACCGTGACTGGTGTGAGTCGACGTCCTTTGATATTCCTGGTGATGTCCAAAGTGCCTGGGGATATCGCCTTGCTGTATCAGGAAATGATTGAAAGAGATGGACGTTCATTGAAAATATTTTACTGGGAGGGATACAGGCCATATCACAATGATGGCCACAGAAGCAAACTGACAAAAAGCAAACTATTAGATTGAATATGGTGCTGGCTATGCATGACCAGTGGCTAGGGAATAAATGTTTCAGTGTGTGTTGTTTTTTCCACAGAATTGAAGCACTGTTGTTTCATGTGGTTTAACTTCAGACTAAATTTTTTGTTTCATACGACTGATTATTGTAAAAGCTACAGCTGTTTCTTTTTCTCCAGCCTTATATACGTTGCTAGATTGACAGTTACTGAACTAGAATAATATGCATCTACGTAGTAGGTGTTTTCCAGAAATAGCAACTTTGCTAAAATAGTAAGACAATTTTGCTTTAAAAAAAATTAAACAAAATGTGAATATCTGCTGGAAAAGTATAATTTTTGTTGTTGAAAGAAGAGGTAATGAGGCTTAAAATGAAACAATCCAAATTGAGCTGCTTTATATAGTTTAGAAGATCAGCTTTCAAAACACATAAGAGGTGTATCGGCAATACCCTCTGCTCTTAAAACACCTTTTATCAAAGCTGCTGCCTCTGAGCATCATATGCTTTATTAACCTTACAGTCCTGAGGTTCTACTGCATTTGTTTTTTGTGTGTGTTTTCCTGTCTTGAGCACTGGCAGCAGGTAGGAAGCTTATCAAAGGTTCAAAGGACGGGGAGACAATGAAACAAAATTTGGGGAATGCAAACAACCAACAGTAAGGAAAACAGAAATTTTAAGAATATGAGTTTCTTTAATCATGTTTACCGATTGGACATTTCAGTTTCAACTGAACAGTGACAAAAGTAGAGGGAAATAATATTTTAGTTAGTTTCAACCAATGAAGTTCAATATGTAGGTCAAAACTGGCTCTGTTCTGTATGCCTCTCACAAGAGAACCAGGAACATGGCAAGGCAAGACATTGCAGATGGAGACGCTTCAACTCCTATGTTAGCAATAGTTGCTTGGTCAAATATTGAGGGGAATCCCCCAAGGGGGAGTAGATTTGTAATAACGGAGTAATTGGTTAAATATTTTGGGGAATCCCCCAAGGTGGAGTAATCTGTAATAAGGGAGTAATTGGCTAAATATTTAGGGGAATCCCGCAAGGTGGAGTAGATTTGTAATAAAGGAGTAATTGGTTAATTATTTAGGGGAATACCTCAAGGTGGAGTAGATTTGTAATAAGGAAGGAGTTGGTTAAATATTTAAGGCAATCCCCCAAGATGGAGTAGATTTGTGATAAGGGAGCAATTGGTTAAACATTTAGGGAAAGCCCCCAAGGTAAATCTCTGAATGGTACCTCATTCACTGCTGTGTGCCGTTTAGGCTTTATTCATGCCTTTCGACTGGCTTGCCAGTTTGTCATGCATTAAGGAATAAGAAACGCAGTGCTTCAGGTCATTCTTGCTTCTGGAATCTGCAGTAGCCAGAAAGAGCACATCTTCAATTTTAAGACTGCAGTCTTATTTTCTTCCACCCTAGTAATATTGCTTGAAATCACTGATAGTAAGGGTCGTCGTGTGCATGTAACTGGCAGCAGCTTGTCAGCTAAAGTAGGAGTATGACATTCTGAATGAAAGCATCGGTTTGGTTTCATTGCCTAATTAATGGGTCATTCTTGTTTAAAGTGTTTGCTGCATTGGGGGACTCAACAGCACAAAGCAAAGTTTCCTAGGGGCGATGTCGAATAGTACAAACTCTAGTTTGCCTACACACACACAAAAAAAAATCTTGCTTAGGAACCTTAAAATGTCGTGGAGGTTCTTAAAGGGACAGTCTATTGCCGGAGACAAGCATAGAAATGCTGGCATATTCTGCACAACCAAGGACGGCATCATACTTCTATAAGCAAGAATGTTTGGTGCCTGCAGTAGATTCCACCGGGTTTATTTAGTTTATTAATTCATTTCATTGTATTTCAAGCTATTTTCGTACTCTCGGTCAGTTTTAACAACTCTCTTGGAAGAAGGCAGCAGAGCAGGTAACAACACAAAACATAAGAAGCGCACACAAACACAAGGACAACGCTGCACTGACAACTATATTGACAAGAACCCGCACATCTCCCTTCACTTCACGCCTGCAGCCAACTTCTTCCTTTTCTTTTACATCCTGCCGGTTTGCGCAGAAATTCTAATTCCTTCTTCAACAAAACCACAGAAGGCATAGTGACACATTTTATCAAAATCTGTATATCCGTAAAATGACACGCTCTGCACCCGACTTGAGCGGCACCACTGTTACTGTGCTCATAGAGCTGCATAGAGTTACTATACTAACTGTATGTCATGTCTGCTGCATAACATCAGTGTTTGTTAGACGCCGACTACCACTGAGAAAACGAGACTACCATATAGAAAAATTAGTTTTAAATGGTTCTGCCATGCTTCTCAGCTCCATAGCTGGGCATTCGTTAATTTGGGGATGGAGCTTTCTAATGAAGCAAGAAAAAAAAAGGTTAAAGCCAGTAGACTGTCCCTTCAATATGAAAGCTTTGATGCCCCCATTGTATATCAAATGTCCTTTATCTCTAATGACCTTTATCTAAATTATCCTTTATCGCAAAGGTCCGAAGTGAGATTTCCTTTTCTTCAGCTTGCCTCCTGCCAGCCATGGCAGATAGCAGCTGATTTATACTTAATTCAATTTCATTTCACTTCAGTGAATTGGTTTTGTTGATTATGGCTCACTAATTTGAACAGAGCAGCACTCGATCGCTGGCTTTGTGTACTGGACTGGCTGGGTGCGAGCCACTTGAGATGAATCTTTTATTTGTAAGATGCCTTAAAGGAGTATAGGCACCAAATTTTAGTAGCCATTTTCTTTTTGTTAATGATGGAGAAGACATTCTTGTATATGGATAATTACGGGGTTTTTACCTGCAAGTGCTAAAATATTTTCAATTGAATTTTTTTTTCTTACCGGTTTCGATTTCCGCAGCCGAGAGATCGCTGTGGCGTCACAATCGAGTCTAGGTCAAGCACGGCATGAAAAAAACTGTGATATAATCAGTGACCCTTCACTTGTTGCGATTGCTATTCTTGAGGCGGGCTGGCTTTAGAGTTGAATTCAAACGACAGAGGAATGACTATATTGCTGTTTTTTTTTTTTTTTTTTTTTTCACATTACCTAGACTTGACTTTGATGTCACAGCCATTTCTCGGTTGTTGAAACCGAAATCGAAACAGATCAGAAAAGAAATTCGATTATAAATCACATTCAGTGGTCGTAGGCGAATATCATGTGGTAATCTGTTTACAGTAATGACCAGTGCCTCAATACAAACAGGGGTGGAAGTGCTGCTCCGTTTGCTCCATTCTGCTCCAAACTGCTTTTCCTGCTCCATCCTGCTCCAAAATGCAATATTGCTCCAAAACTGCTCCAAACTGGCTGTCTTGAGGTTTTGCCATCAAATTTAGCAGAAAACGGGAACAATGTCACAGCACTGGGGGCAACGCATATTGCACTGGCTTAATACAAATCAAATTTTTGCAAAGAAGGGAAGCATGGAGCATAATAAATATTTGCTCACAAGCAAATTTAGTATAAGCCACTGGCGATTGGAGGGAATTAATTGCGAAAAAAAATGTGTAGATGTGACATAGCACCTCCTCCCAGCCTTTTAAATTGCTGGTGGAGAGAGCAGCAAGCCAAGCATATAGCGCAAACTACTGTGAGCCATTAGGAAAGTTGTACAACTGCAAAAACTGCATGAGTTATTCCAATGGTTCTGCTGTGAGCACAAGACTTCACCATTGAGACTCTGTCAATGACAACATGCTTACGGCAGATAAAATCATACTTCAAGCATTATGCATTGATATACCAAAGGTGTCAATCACTAGAAATCTTCTAAACAATATTGGAAAGCCATACAGGGCCTATGCTTAGGTGTTAAAAATGAGCCCCAGCTATGCTCAAGGAAAGAGTAATGAACTATTGGCCGGGGGCAGTGAAGTAAAAAAGCTGAAGGATGGAAAGGCTGCCCTTCAGTGCCATCTATCGTTCCTGAAGGCACTACAGTGCTCAGGAAATTATCAGCACAGATATAGGTTCGAAAAGGATATGCACAAGATAGAGAGTGCAAATGTCGTGCCCATTAATCTGAACTCTAAATTAGTGGCACTGCTTGAGCACTTCGAAGTGGTAGACTCGACATTTGAAGTCAAAATAGGCAAACACTTTAGGGTCAGAGTAGCTGCACAGTTATGAAGCGCGCCAGTAAGCGCTCTGTTTGCTGCTAGTCTGTTCCAAGTTCTCGCTAAGGTCAGTCTGTGTTATGAATGCGAAGTTGGAAAGGCATTGAACTTGTATAAAAAGGAATGAGATAACAGATTTTGTATTTCAGGAAGAGAAAACTACAATTATCAAAGGCGTTTGACCTTAGAAACTTGCTCCAAATCATAATTCAAATGCTGCAAAACGAGAGTTTTGCTGCTCCAAAGCTGCTCCAAAATGCTCGAGCCTGCTTCCACCTCTGTACAAAGGGTAAAAACACGATCCTAAAAATTAGGTGTCTATACTTCTTTAATAGAGTGAACCATGATTTGTTGGTGCAGTTTATACTGCCCACTTCTGTGTCCGAAAATTTTAGACATTGAGTAAGGTAAGCAGGCTCGCCATAGAAGGATGTACAGTGTCACTGTGGCTGTTATGGGCATCAAACTTTTGCAGTCGCCACACAGCACACACATGTACATATGTGAGCACACATGTGTGTGTTCTGTGCATATGTATGCAATGAACTTGCCTGTTTCCTTGAAGCATGTATACAGCCTGTCACCTGAGCTCTTCATATAGGTGCTGATGGGATGTGCTCATCCTGAGCAGCTTCTTTTTGTATTGCGTTGGTTGAATTGGCTGCTCTATGCACAGTGCCTATACCTTTTTAAAAGGGGGCCTTCATACCTGCAAGGAAACTAAAGAAGCTAACCAGAGTGAAGAAATCTGGTTTGGTCCAAGTAAGGTATGTCAGAAACATGTTAAATCAAGAAGTAAAAATTTAACGCAGCGACGCACTTGTTCTCCGAAGGGCATAACTAATTTAGATAATGTTCTCATCTTGGTCAGTTCATTTACTGATGAATGTGAGTGTCTTGCTATAAAGGGACAAGGAGTGATAAAGGAATGCAAACAACATGTGCTATAGGTTTCGATACAAGCCTCTCGCAAGTCATGCACACCTTGTGTGTCATTTCAGTTTCTTCATATTTCCTAGCCTCGTTTAAGTAGGATGAGTATGCACGCATGTACAGTTGTTTTTTTTTTCCTTCCTCTCTTCTTTTTTCTTTCGATGTGCACACATGATGTGGGAATTGTTTTTCCTTGCGCAGAGTGTCGGGCTCTTCATTGGCGCCACCTGCACAGACCTCCAGGTGTCTGTGACAGTGTCAGCCCTGTACTCCCTCTCCACAATGCTCTTTGGGGGCTACTACGCCTCATCACTCCCCCACTGGCTACGGTGGCTACAGTACTTCTCTATGGTGCACTACGCCTTCCAGAACATGCACATAGTAGAGTTCAGCAGCGGGCCTGATGTGAGGTGAGTCAATGTGGCAGCAGCCTCGAGGCTGGGCTCTTAAATTAAGACTAGGAGTGTGCGAATACTGAAAGTCTTGAATACGAATTGAATGCAAATATGGGGAAAGAAAATGCCTTTGAATGCTGAATATCTGGTCAGGGAAAAAAAAAACTATGGAAAATTAATGAATAGCAAATACTGTTGGTCTTGTTTATTTCAGAATTCGCATGGTATTAGCAAATAAAATTAAACTAGAATTGCACAGATTGTATACTCTGCTGAAAAATCAAGTATAAATTTTACACAGCTGTATTCTATAATCCTGTTTTTTTGTACAGGAAGCACCTGCATGAAACTAGGTGGAGCTGTCATATTACTGCTGAATAAAATGAACTGCCATTAATTTGGCCTTCAAGGGACTAGACTAACATGTCAGAGTTAACGGAAAGCTGAAAGGAAATAGGCCTGAAAAAACTGCCGGAAACCATATACAGTCATAAACAATATGAGCAAGAACAAACTTTTTGCACAAAATTGTGAAAATTCTTGGTATTTCTTTATTAAATATGATGGTTACCTACGTGGTGCATCCAAAGGAAACCTCTTTAAAAAACTAAATAATCTGTTCTTGTCAAACAAAATTACAGAGTAATCAATAAATGAATGCTCAAACTCTGTTCTAGCTCATATTGCTCATGACTGTACGTCTCAGTAATTTTATCTGATGAACACCCTCCTCACGAAAGTGCCTCCTCGCATTTAAAGGATGTTTCACTTCACAGTGCACACATTGAAGTATTGCGGTGAAGCGTGCAGCATGGGGAAATTGTGGTGTGTTCGGGTAATCTTCGAATATCAGTTTTTCGAATGCAAATATGAATCGAAAAACAAACATTCTCGATTCTTATTCGAAATTTAAAATATTCACACTCGCCTAAATAATACGCTTCGGCGTGAAGATGACTTTCGAGTGATAGCTTAAATTTCAATGTATCAAATAATTCGAACAAAATGGAAAACAATAATTAGCCCCAGTATATTTTTAAGTGTTATATCTGTCAAAAAGCACTTTTATTTACTGTACATATTCACATAAGGGATACAGTCAGTAGATGGATACATCCACTATGTTGAAATACATCCACTATGTTGAAATACATAAATTTAGGGCACAGTCGTGAACATGTTCAGGGCTCGAGTCTGCACAAACGCAGGTGTACAGGCAAGCCTCCTGTATTGTAGCTGATAAAGAAGCTGCATTTTGAGATATGCAATAAGTGCAAAATAAGGTATGGCAAGATATGTTATTCCATGTGAGGCAGTGCTTTTAGACTGTATACTGGTGCGAAAACTCCACTTCAAGGAGTGACTTGTACCACTGGCCAAATTTTGCGGGCTTAAAGATTGCAGTGCCATCTGGAGGTGACCATTAGAGTGTGTTACAAATTTTTGCCATTATTGTGTGAAGAGCATTCCTTTTTGCTTGTTTTACCTCTCTGTTTAGCTCTCTCCCACTGTTATGTCTATGTATTTTTGTTGCTGCATCTGTTCAGTTCTGGCCAATACAGGCGCAAAATTTCCAATTCACTGAATGAATGCATATAAGCACGCAAATGCAAGGCATTGCTTCAGAAGAAAAAACAAAATTTCAATGATATGTAGATGTGTTATGATAGATCCCAGCAGCTCCAAAATAACTATGGCAAGCGCAGAAGCAACATGCTTTTTTACTGGGTGATTGCTTTGAGAAGTGTTCGGCTGTATTAGATACTAAATACAGAGTTTCTGCAACAATTGTAGATTAATAAAATAAAATGTGAAATGGGTGCTTGAAATTAAAAACAAAAAAAAATAAATGAGAAGAGTTCAACGCTGCTGAACCGAATGTGGAGCGAAAGCATTAATTGGCTTCTTCTTTGTCTTTCTTTTTCTTCGTCGTCTTCTTTTTTTTTTTCTTCTCATAGCTGTGGCCACCCGAGGTCTCGCTTTGGCTGTCGTAGTGTTGCTTTCGCAACAACAAAAGCATAATCATATTGTTTAAAGGGCTCTATATCAACTAGAGGATAACCTCAGTTCCTTAATGGCTGTCTTTTACAGCAGCCAACTGGTGTGCATTTTCAGTGGCATTTGGAAATTTGGATTGTTTTTTTATTTCAAAGGCTGTTGCAAATACTTTCGCAACATGAGTGTAAAAGAATACGTGTAGAGCTTTGAAGATGCAGGAACTGTGAGATGCTTGTGTTGCTAGCAAAGTGGAACATGACCTTTGCAGTCGATGCTCTTTTTTTTTTTTTTTTTTTTATGTGGAAGCGTATTGGCCTTGGACCGAAAAGCCGTCGCCATACCCCAGAACTGTCGGAGAAAAACTTGGCATCGTGCCAAACATGCCGGCAAAAATACGCACTTGGCGTCGTGTCAAAACTATAACGCAACCTTTCTTTATGCAGCGTTCAGGGTGGTGCCGTATAATTTCGCTTCTCATTTAGCATCCATCTGTTAGTCACGTTGGAGGCTAGTTCATGATAGGGATTTGAAACGACGACATAGGTACCTCCAATTGTGTGCCGTTAATTGTGAGTACAGGTGTGCACTGACAGGTGAGACAGACCTTCCTTGCGCCAGAATCAAATTTAAGCAAAAAATTAAAAATTCGCAGAATGAAAAGGCGGCGTAAAGGTGCTATCACGCCTACTCTTAAGGCGAGGCTTGTGCATCCCTCTAATTTTGTGATAATCCCTTCGGATTAAAGTTGAGCTAGTTAAGCTTAGCATTATTGGGCTTGCGTTTGTCAATAGCTTTGCCTTAAAAACGTACCATTTGGAAATTGGGAGAGCAGTTGTCGTATACGTCATCTTCAACTTCTTTTACCGTGGTCAGGGGCTAGGGGATTGAACACGCAGCTATTAAGCCAGAGCACCCGGTTTAAATCCTCGCTGTAGAGACTGCATTTGGTTGGAGGGATTTCACTGTATGTTAAAGAACCGCAGATGACCAAAATTAAACTGGGGCACTCCACCACAGCGTTCTTCATAGCCAATGTTCTTCATAGCAAATTTACAATTTCTTGATCCAGTTGTGTCATTTTTAGTGAGATTTATTGCTTTGTTTTACCCTGCCGGAGGCCACTGGATGGTATTAGATTTGATTTTTACCACAATGGACAAACAACATCCTCTGTTATTGGTGCCCGATTGAATGCTAGGCCCTTCTTTCTAATTGCATTTAGTCCACATTGTTGCAAGTTGCCTACGTATTCCTGGGATACTAAAGAAATCAATGATGCCACTTAGTGGACTCGAACAACTTACTCTGGCTCACATATGGTCAGAATATTCTAATTATATTCACATATACACTGACGGATCTGTGTCATTACAGCCATCCGCTGCAGCCGGGGTGATACATGCTCAGAAAATGACTCTCCATTGCCGTTTGGGACATACTTTTACGTCAACCGCTGCTGAACTTGTAGCCCTTCAGGAATCTGTTCACTGCAATTGTGGGGAGCCACCTCAAAAATGGTGTATATTCACGGACTCGAAGACTGCATTGCAAATTTTGGAAAATTTCTTACGCCGCATCGCCTGCCAGTCTCTGGCACTAAGCATCATGCAGCTCCCTACATCTGCCCTACTGCAAGGCCACAGGATAATGCGTCAATGGATCCCTGCCCACTTCAGGCTTAATTGAAATGAACAGGCCGATGCTGAAGCAAAGAGCCCTCAGCAGTGGTCTCCAAACAGCTTTGCCTTTTTCAAGAGCGGATACCACGTGTCTTCTTATGAACTGTATGAAGAATGCTATGGCAGCTTGCATGGCCCAGCCAGATGCCCGATACATCCGTCTAAGACTTGACCGAACACTGAGATTTTACGTTCCGCTTGAAATTCTGCACCATCATGCATGCTCGCTACATAAACTTCTTTTAAATGTGGCTTTCAAGTGCAGGTATTTGCATTTAATTTGACAGGCACACTCCCCAGAATATCCATCTTGTGGCATCACAGAGGCTGTGGACCATATATTTAGGGTTATTTGTTTTTGGGTTTTATATTTTTTAAAATTCGGAGTGGGGGGGGGGTAAAAATCGGGCGTAATTTTTTGACTTGGTAATAGGGGAGAAGTTAGATTTTTTATGGAATCGCCTCGAAATTCGAGTTTTATCGAGTTAAATTTAGAGATCAATAATTTATTGATTTCTCCTAATTGGTGGGTAACAATTATGGTTATGTTTTGGGTTGCTTTCAAGAAAGTATTGCATAATTCGGCATTTCTGTCGTAATTATTACTCTCCTCAGTGATATGCAACGGTCAGTTTTTGGACAAGAAACATTTTATTAACATGAGCATAATCGGTTTTACACGCCTTTATTAACATACATAATCATCTGCATGCACAAAATTTCAGTTTACGTCCAGTACTTGTCTGGTCTCTGGAGGTATAGTAGCTGATACAACATTCGCTCAACATCACAACTGCAATTAGCTAGACACAACGATGTAAACACTGCCTTTGCTAGCCTGGGATAGCGCACAGTTGCATCATTCCAATAGTCCATCACTTCAACACTTTCATTTGTAGTGCTTGCTTCCAACAAGTACTGGTTAAACTCCTCGCGAAGCGAGTCTACATCGCTTGTCACGGAAATAAAGAGAGGTCGGTAGTCATCAAACGACTGACTCGGCAGCCATTTCTGAAATTGATTGAGTAAGGCATTCAGTTTCCACATTGTCAACTGGCTTTCTTCTTTGTCTGAGGCGTTCGGTTTCAGAGTGCCGCCCTATTTTGAAGATTTTTGAGCAAAACTCTTCACAAGTTCTTACTAATGTGTCACTGCTCTTAGGTAGCATAGATAAAACACCCTTTGCTCAATCGCTTTTATCGATCATCGTGGAAAACTTGTTGATAGTCTGCTGTAGCTTGGCGTTTAAGAGATGATCGAAACTTGGCATCAGAAGTTTTCCTGCTTTCAAGCCTTTTCTGGGCGTCTAAAAGTGGCTCGAGTGCATCTCTCATTAAGACTGCCTTCGCATAAAGAACCTCTTTATCAGAAAGTATCGCTCGAATAGCTACTGCTCTGATGCTAATTCATACGAGATTTCAACAAGTTTCGTGTGCACATCTGTTTCAGAAACTGGGAAAAATTGGGTTATACCTGATTTATTAGAAACATGTTTGGGGTGCAGAAATGGGATAAAATTGGGTTTTACCCGAAAACCAACAACCCTACATATACATTATTGGTGTGCCCAGTTTATCCGTGTGATTGAAAAGTGCTAGCCGCTTCCTTGAAGCGTTTGGACAAGAGGCCTCTGTCAGAGGAATTGCTGCTGGGCACTTGGCAGGACGAGGGAAAGGGTTTCCAGACAGTGCAGGCTCTTTGCCGTATTTTGTGTGACACGGGACTTGACTCGCGCCTGTAACACAACTTGCCGTGCCCGTATATATTTTCATATGCAGGCTGTCATAAGACAGCCTTCTCCCACATCGTCACCCATCATGATCCTCTTTCTTCTCTTCCCCTTCCCCAATGCAGCGTAGCAGGCCAGATTTTAATCATTGCTGCCAACCTTTCAGCCCTTCCTATCAATAAACTCATCCATCTATCTACAGCATCTGAGGTCCTCTTGTGTTTCTTCCCGCAGGTGTCTGTCACGAAACTCTCACTTCACGGCCTGCAACACGGGTGGGAGCGTCATTCCTGTCGAGGACATCATAGGTGACCACGGCATGCCGCTACCCATATGGGCCAACACGTTGGTACTCATCAGCTTCCTCATATTCTTCCGTGCACTGGGGTACCTTGTGCTGCGATACGTCCACAAACCCAAATAGAACTGCCTTTGCTTAGGACAATGCAAGGACACAAAAAAAATGCCGTGCCGCGCCACAGTGGTAGTGAAGCGGTGCCGTCTCTCTGCAACACAAGGACCACAAGCGACAGACTTTATATTCACTGTGAAGCACAGAGAACTGTAAGCAATGGCAGGGACGCGAGAACGGCTGGTGTCTGCAGCCCCCTCCCTACCCCGTGCCGCTTGTTAGAAGCATCGTCAAGCTGTGCCGACAACCGAGAAGACAGCTTCAGCATGCTTTCCCAATGACCAACCCATGCAGCTATCAAGGAGACTACTGGGGGGAGAAGCTGCTATGCTGCCATCTACAAGAGCCTTCACGCCGAGATGCCTAATCGCCCCCTTTTGCACATCTGAGTCAGCCTGTTTACTGACATCGTCCGAATGTGTTCTGCAAAGATTGCTCGAAGTGAGGGGCATGTGCAAAGATAATGATGGTGCACAATGTCCAACGTGCCAAAAAAATGACATTTCCAGAAGGAACCCGATCCCTGCATGGACATCCTCTTTGCACATGCATCCACACACGTGCGGATGCCCGTGCAAGTGGCGCACCGAGAGGAATGTAACTGTGTGAAGAACGTTTCCACGTGCCGTCACGAGGTGCAGTTTCTGTGGTGTGGGTGCTGCAGCTCCGGCTGCACGTGATCGATGGCAGCATAGCGTGAGAGTGCGTTACTGCTCCACGGCACTGCGCGGCGAGCAGTGAAATGTCCAGTGCGTGGCGTTTCCTTTTGCGAGACAGCCACCTGCGCAACGGGTGAATGAGATGCCCCGGTGATATCACTTCCCGGGGACCAGAGCCTGTCACTTGCTCGTGCTGACCTGACTCTCCTCCTCTTCACCTCGCTGCTACTATTGCCTGCTAAAAAAAAAAAGGTTCCTCCCCTTCTTTCGGCCGAGGAAAGAACTTTACATTGCTTCCCACCTGCCTCCTCCCCCCCACCCTGTTCTCTTCCTTCTTCTAATTCCCCTCCTCATGACAGAAACGAAAACCACTCGTTTTGTTTCCGCATGCTGTGGTATGGATCTCACGACGGCAAACGCCATGGCGCTAGCAGTGACATACCAAAGAAAAAACGTGTAGTAGCAGATGTGCTAGTAACCTTTTCTTGCCCTCGTCCTCCTCTCCCATGCGAGAGGTAGCAAGAATGCCGAGAGAAGAAGCCAGCAAGTACTGCCAAAGCCTGCTGCTTGCTACTGTGGAAAAAAAAAAAGTAATGAAACGGAGATGTGCAGGAAGAAAGCGTGACAAAAAGTGTTGCACATTGTATCATAGTAATACTGCCTCGCTTTTAGCGGGACTGTCGAGTGAGGCACCAAGCGAGGATATTTCTCTTCCCCTCTTTGTGTTTGCCGCACTCTGCCCAGATGACACACAAATACTCTTGTTATTTTTATAAGGCTGCTCTTTCTGATGATGCTGGAAGGATGCATACGTGAATGCTCTGTCTGTGTCTGCTAGATGTGGGAGGGGGGCGCGCTTGAAGATTTTTTTTTTTTTTTGCCACGAACTTTGAACACGCCGCCTGTAATTACTGTTGGGCACCCCTTTTGCTGCCTTGCACCTGGGTGACGTGTGTTCTGTGACACCTGCCTGTTCGTGCTGTCTACTACTGCCCAACTCTGCTCTTGAATGCCTTTTCATTGTTATTCAGAAGCATCTTTTCTGTTGGCTGAATATTCGCCAGGTGCAGGTCACTTGTAATGCTTCTGAAACTTGGAATTGTTGTCACTGACTGAGAGTGTTCCTTCGTCGAGTGAGGAATGTCTATTTTCCTGTGTGATTAGTCTCTCAATTAACACCTTTTGATCGAAAATCATTCAGCATTCCGGAGGGCCTGCACTCAGCGAACAGTCAGCAAGAAGTGTTCTCTTGCATATTCATTGTGCTGATTTAATGCAAAGCAGGCTTTTTAAGCCTCAAAATTCACAACTTTAAAATGCTGGATATGTCCTTTTTGATGTATTCAAGAACTGTTGCATAATTTTTGTGAGACTGCATTCCATGATATCCACCTCCAGCTTCTAGGTTGGGATGGTAATGCTTTGCATATTGGGTTTTTTTTCATTGTCTTGAGACTGACTCTGCAGATTCGTGCAATTGGCCTTTGTTGTGTATGGTTGTTATCTGACGTTACACTGACAGCTAGCGCTCAAGGGCTCGCAAGTGGCTGAGAGAGAGAGATGGTGGGAAATGCATAGAAATAGTTTTTTTTTCCTCATCCTTTGCTTATGAGTATATCAAATGTTATTGTAAGAGCTAGTTAATATATTCATGTGAACAAACTTGTTCGTTGATTCCAGTCTTTTTGGAGAGCTCTTGAGCAACTTGCATTCTTGAGGCTGGCAGGCAGTGGAATGAAAACAGAGCTCGCAGAAGACGATGAGCTAGCAAGCTCCTCCGATATTTGTTGTTGTTTTGACTGCGGGGGAAGTTTTGTGCAGTGCTGATTGTTGCGACAACGGGCTGCATCCTCTTAGCTGCCGAAATTCTTTCTCTCATGCTGTGATTATCAGTTTTTACCCTTTAAAGAAACAGAACAAATTTTTTTGCCTCTGCACGAGCTGTTTCCTGCCATCTATTGGATCCAACCATCGGCTTTGTGTCTTCTGTGTTCATTGAGGGCATACACTGTTGCCACAGTTAAAAAAGCAGCTTTTTTTTTTTTCTCTTTTCTGGGCATTATCATGAAATTAATGAAAAAAAAAAAAAGATGAAAAAGTTTCTGCACTGGGATCGCTGGGCTCATTTGCCTTTCGTGAACAGTGTAGGGCTTTATATGTCTTCTAGGGCTTTGTTCTTTCTTGTGCTACCTTTTGGACTCAATGCTGCCCTCCACTTCAGGCACTGTTATAACCCTTTCCTTCCTTCCTTATCACATCTTCCCTCCCTCTCCCCTCCTTGTTCTGAAGTCCAACTTGGCTCCTAGCCGAGTAGTGAATTGCATAACCACAATTTAATAATAAATTATTTTGGAGTTACCACCCTTATTAAGTTGTATTTAGGTTCTCTTTTTAAAATACTTTTCTCTCAACCCCTCTCCCATACCATGTACCCCTGCCCTGCTGCCTGCACCTTCTCATCTGCATTTTTTTTTTAACCTTCATGATTCAGTATTTCCTCTCTTGACCAAGTGTTTGTAAATATTTTCACCAATTATTAATGTCCTTACGAATTAAATGTTTCATCTATTTTATTATGCACTGGTTGTCTTTGGAGTCATTATATCTCTTTATTAAGTCGGAGGTATTGTGACCTCATTCCAAGTGCCGGCACTCATTGTTTCAAAACTGGATCGCTAGCAATGCCTGGCATTAATGGATGAGGTTATTTCCTCTTTCAAAGGTGCTGTTATCAGGCTTACCGTAAAAACCCATGTATAATACGAGTGACGAAAGTTCAGCGAAGACATCGCATCCCGCACCTCACTTCAATCACTTTCTGTCAAGCTAAGTTAATTTCTGGGAATGCGGCATTCCTCAAGCTGCGAAAGCTTCATCTCGTTCACTGCACGTGAAAAGGGCTTCTTTCTGTCCTCTCCATGCACGAATGCTTCCCTCGACAACAGCAAACTGCCCCCCGGCCATACTGTTGGTAATGTTCTCGGCAGCTAAAATCGATTTTTGCTTGAAAGCACCGGAGTACTGTTTTTGAGACCCTGACATCTTGCTCCCCCAAAAAATATCTACTTCACAAAGCGTGGCTCACATGCGAGCACGTGCATAGTCAACAGGCACATGGCACACTCAGCAGATCAACAACAAAGAAACATTGTGACTTCGTTTGCCGAAATTAACGTAGCCAAGTCGTAGCCACACCTCAATAGCAAAGCTAAGCCATAGCCAAGCCGCAATAACGAAACCAAAACTTCGAGTAACTTCGAAAATATTTGTTCAGATCCACAAATACGAGGCGTAAATTTAGGATGCTAATTAAAAAGAACCTCGTATTATTTGCGGGCTACAGTAATTAGCAAGGGACGCAACAGCATCTACCTCGAAAATTTCCTGCATAAAACTCTTAGACAACTGCTTCAAACAAAAGTTGGTTTTTTTGCTCTGGCCCACATTTTGAAAAGCACTTTGCTGACATACACAGACGTTGCATCTCTACACTAATGGACACCTTATCCATAACATGTTCTGGTCGGTAGAACAATATAGCTAAATTCAATTCAATGCAATCTTTACTTCTCTAAGATGTTTAATCTTTGCTCAAAGAAAGTTACCAGGAAAGCACATAGACTTTAATATTCGAAGTCCTCGCACCGAGGCTGCAGCATTGCAATTATGGGTGCCGCAAAAGTGAAACGGTTACGCAGACAATGATGGTAATTGGTTTCTCATATACAATGCACTATACGGATTTCAAGGAAAAAGAACTAAGACAAAATATTGATTTTTTTATCAGAAGAAATTGCTGTTTCTTATGGTAAGTGTCTGGTTTCAAATAAACACTTTATATTTGCTGGTTTAAAAGAGAAAAAAAAAAAAACCTATATCAGACTGGAGATTGTCTGCCTGGATCTGCAAACATCCACTGTGGGAGTGGAACCGTATACAGTTGTTGCCTGCCTCTAGGGTGTTTAACGTCTGGCATAGGTTCGAGGACTGTGGACAAGTTATTAGTTTCCGCAAATGAAAAGCATTATTAACGAGAAGTGCGGGACTTAAATCTCGTAGTAAAATTATCATATCATGAGCAAGAAGGCGTGCGGCAGATGGATAATCTGACTACGCTTAATTCCCGGCTGTCCCCACTGCCGTCAATACCATAACATGGCGCTCAGTCTCCTTCGCGCCCTCTCAAGTTTGCAAACCCCTTCGTCTTCCTATTCGTTCCGCTTACATATTCTTGCCGAATCTGCAACAAACATATCACAAGGTGGAGCTGCATATATGCAGCAATATTTTTAGCTACCTTGCTCATGTTTGGCTATGTATCTGTCCTCGTAACAACGGCATATGCATGCAACTCATGATTGCTACAGCTCGAATAATCAAAGCTCCATGTGACCCGACGTCACTGGCTCCGCCACGTTCGTGGACGGCGCAGCCTTCGCAAGCCAAAAACAGGCGCGTTTACCCTGTCGAAATATGGGGGTGGTCTGCTATTTTTGTAGCAAAGCTAAATTTTCTAAGTGAGGCAACAATAGTATTTTCGTTTCTTCTTTAACATAAAAGGCCTGCTTTTGTAGTGTCAACAATAGGGTACGTTGATGTGATCGGGGTTTGGGGGCCTAGGCTTCACCGCAGTGCAACCATCAGGAGTCTAGACGACTGAGCAGAAGCAGCCAGGGAGGAGAGGCAAAGAAGGTTTTATACAGCTTTTTACATAATGGGATATTTACAAAGTAGGATGAAGAAAATGGAGCTCGCGGTGGAGACAATTTTCACCGCCTAAAAACGGTCGGTTATCCCCACTTCCCTAGCTGAGGGAACGAAGCTCAACCGGTGCAGTCCACTCAGTGGGGCACAAGCATGCATGGAGGAAGGAAAAACTAGGAGGGAGCGCGCGGCAATACTCTTGAAGCCTAATCATAAAAAATGAAAGGGAGAGAGTCGGTCTCCACGTGATTAGACCACGTGATAGCGTGCGCTGATATCTACTACCGCTGCACATCGCGCATGCGCGAGTCGGCGTGATAACCCATGCTCGCCGCAGCAGCCGGCCGCGCGCCCGCGCCAAGGCAGACGCGTGCATTAAAACATACCGACATCAAAGCATTGGGACAGACTGGGAGAGCAAAAAAAAAAAAAAAAAAAATCGAGGAAGGGAACGGTTTTCTCGGCGCTTGGCTTGCGAAGGTTGGCCGTGTGACGTCGCGCTCCCTCCTAGTGTTTCCTTCCTTCATGGGCACAAGAGCTCACGTACGGTGTGCCGCCACTGTCGAGGGTGGTGCTCGTACCTCCTGTCACATGTTTCGGTGGCGAGGGCAAACTTCTTCGATATCAATGACGATCTTGTGCTGGTGGTGGAGATCCTGCGCCAAGGCGAAACAGCCCGCGAAGTCGCCCGCTGGCGGCGGTCATTTCCCCGCGTAATTCCAAGAAGGTCACGCGCCTGCTTTGAGAATTCGGCGAGCGGGGTCAATGATGCTCGGTGACGCGCCCCTGTTCCATTCAACACAAGGACAGGTTCCCTGCTGTCGCCGCCGTGGACGCCAATGGGGATTAAGATCCGAAAGGCAGCCCGTCTCCGTCCCGAAGGGGGGGAGGGGGAGGGCTGGCCGCCAGCAGTGGACAAAAGGTCAATCCCCCGCCATCGCCGCCACTTGGTGCAGACTTTCGATGTGAGCGGATGTGTCCCTGCTCGCCTCCCGCGATATCGTCGCGCCTCGCTCCGTCGCGCCAGCTTCGCTGCCGCCGAGCACCTTCGCCTGCGCCCGCTACCGTCCGTAGCGGCAGGCGTACGTCCTCGCTCGTCGCGCGCTCTCCAGCGCCGGCGAGTTCCTTCTACTAGGAGGTCTTCCCAGCAGTCGGCCGCGTCAGCGGCCACCCGCTACCTCTCCTAGAGGCCTAGCTCGGCGGGCCGCTTCGGCGGCCGCGGCGCCCTACTCCTCGAAAAAGGATTTCCTCGGGGCCGCCGTCGTTTGCTGCGGCGGCGGCGGCCCCCTCCCTACTTCATGGACAGCAGCCTGCAGAACCGCCCGCGGCCTCCTGCAGCTCCTTGGATCTGGGACGCACCCTGGCTAATTCTCGCTGCACCCTCGTGGCGCGAGAACCCCATCGCCACGGACCACGTGTTGCTGTGGATCCGGCGACCTACCCGCCGCGCTGCTGCTGCTGCAGCAGTTCCCGGCAGCCCCCCCAGTTGCCGCCCGACTTCGTCGTCGCGGTGACTCCCTGCTGACATCTTTGTGATGCCGCAGTCCTCGCTGCGCTCGCGCTTCCAGCCAAGCCAGCATGCTTGCCACGTGCAAGCCACCCGCCGTGCTCGCAGCACCAATTGTGTGCACCGAGGCGGCTCCACCTCGCCGCCATGGACCACGTGTTGTCGCGAATCCTGGCACCCCCTCCTGCTGCTACCTGGATACTCCGGGACAGCTCCCCGTGGGCTCCCTGCTCGCGGGCCTCGGCGCGCTGTCTACTGACGGTCACCTCAGCGCCACCCGCCGCGCTGCTGCCTTGGCAGCAGTCTATCGCGGTCCCATCCTGCTGCGGCGGTTGTTCCAATCGCCGTGGCGTCCTGCTGTCAACAGCAGTCCTTCCTGTGCCTCGCAGAGGCGCAGTACCAGGCTTCGTCTGGAACAACCAGAAGCGCTGCTGCACCGGAGGCTGCGCACCGGACCACCGACCTGCCGATGCTCACCGGGCTATTTGCTTGGTGCGGGCCACGACGAAAAGGCGATCTCCCCCACCCCACCCCTCCCAACATCCCACTTCCCCACCCCCCCGGACACCAAGAGTGCCGCCGCTATATTAGGCCGGCATAACCCGTGTCCGGTTCCCCCCCACCCCCCCGTGAATATCCCAAAGTTCACAACAATTTGGTGCGTTTGGCAGCGGTCGCTCGTCGGCGTCCGCTAGATCAGTTTCTGCCTTCAGCTGCTAGAGAATCTGCTCGAACCTTCAGCCGGAGTCCCAGCCACAACAGCACGTACGTCGCCCGAAGAAATCTCGCAGGGGCTGCAGCCTACGTTGCTCCCCGAAGGGACCTGAAGCCTGGTCGGTTTAGTTACGTTTAGTCACGAGCCACACTGGCCGGTTGCTTTTTGCTTCCCCGTTGGACAGCGTTAGCAGTGTCAGCCACGCAAGGTCCAAACACAGCAAATACAAAGCGCAAAATCAACTTTGAAAACTGCCAGGCTGCTTTTTAGCCAAGATTGTCTTTACAAAAAAAAAAGAAAAGAAAAGAAACAAACCAAATTTTGCTCCTATAATTTCAAGTCCTCTTCCGAAAGAAACCATGTTAGAGAAAACAAGAAACCAGAGAGCAACTTCATTTCGAAAGCGAATACTCTAGCTAGAATTTTGGCCCATGTCGTAACATGAAAGATGCCGTAGAAAGCCACTTCCTGCGAGAACATTATAGAAGAAGGGCGGACACCAAGCCGCCTCTGGCTACGTTTAATTACCGGCTGTCCCCATTGCCGTCAATACCACAACATGGTGCTCAGTCTCCTTCGCGCCCTCTCAAGTCCACAAACCCCTAGCTTCTTCTTCCTATTCGTTCCGCTTGCAAATTCTTGCCGAATCTGCAACAAACATGTCACAAGGTGGAGCTGCAGGTAGCCAAAGGTCAATACAAAAAAAGAGTAATACCAAACAAAAAGGTACTAATATTCCGAGGGAATTAATGGCTGGAGGCCAAACAAGAGGGAGACTTTGGCTGAGGCCATCAGTGTTGGCATTATCACGCCATTTTCACTCCTGCAAATGTAGGTTCCAGTGAAGCATACATTAAGTTAAGATGGCAGTTAAACGAACGAAAGCCATTTCTACAAGCGAGTGTACTCTGCTAGACAACATTACAATTTCCGAATAGCTGAAACTAGACAAGCGCCTTCCTTCTCGGACGCACTGCTTGCACGCTCACAAACACCATAGGGTGCTGCTCCCCCTCCATTGTCAAACTGTTAAGTGGGGACTACTCGCACATCATGGTCACTCGTTTTTTTATTCCCTGCAGCACAGAAGGGTGAGTGTAAACAGTAACCCTCAAATAGCCTTACTATAGCCGGGGATGATTTTTTGTTGACCAATTCCATTAAACCTTTTAAATCTTAATGCTTCAGCCGGGCCCTTGGCAGCCGCGATCCTAAGGCGGCACTCGAGATCTGAGAAAACGTTGAAGGCCTCAGCTCGCGAACTTGACCTTTTCCGCGTTCAAACTGTACGCTTCCGCAGTGTAGCCTGTGCTTGGAAAGCCGGACACGAGATTGGGGCGAGCGATCGCGTTGTCGGCTGATCCTCCTGCCCTGGATTCCTTTTGCATGCTGCGTTCCTCTCTTACTGCCGCGCATTCTGCAGTGCCATTTTACGCGGCCACGACGTCCCTTCGTAGCAAGCTACTACTGTCACCTGTCACTGGACCACTACTGCACTGTCTCGAGTGACAGGAGAGCCTAGAATATTTGGATTTACAAAACCCTCGACGGTCTGCCTTTGCCGGTGCCGTAACTGGCTTTGACCTTTTCGCGCGCTTAGCCTGCTTTCCTTTCACGTGGCAACTACGGTCCCTTCCCAGCTCACCGCACGTGTCACCCCTCACGAAACAACTTGGGTGTTTCGATTTAAAGGTAGACATTTTCCAAATACCACGGGGCCTTGTACTTTTTGTTCTGCTAAATACTTTGCGGCCGGACTTGGATCGTGCCGCAAGTGATCGCCTTCGCTGCGCGCACTTCGCCTGGGCTCCTTTCACGCGAGCTCTGCCTGCCCTATGTACCAGGCGACACATGCAGTCTGCTATGAGACAACGACCTGAGTGTCTCGAGGTAGAGGTAGACATGCTCGAAGAATATAGGGATTTTGTACTTCTAGATCTGCGAAAGCCCTACGGCCTGACGCTTATAGTGCCGCAGGGCGTTTTCGTCAAAGCTGCGCGCGCTTTGCTTATGCACATTTCTTGCGGCAGCTACGCACCCCCCCGTAGGAATTGACACATTTTTCCTCTCAAGGGACTACTTCCTGAGTTTTCCATGTTAGAGAAAGACATGTTTAAGTGCTGAGGGGTCTCGAGAGTAGAAATGCGTCTACGGCCTGACTACGATAGCGCCGTATAGTTGACTTTAGCCTCCGCTGCGCGCGCTTAGCTTCCTTTCTTTTTACCCGACAGCTAAGCATCCTTTGTCGCAGCCTCCGCATGCTACCTCTCATTAGACTGCTGTGGTGTCTGGACACACAAGTAGACCTTTTCTTTGAACATTTAGTTCCACAGACGCCTCTACGGCCTGACTCTGCTAGCACCGTAGCTATGCACCCTCCGTAGCAAACGACCCACGCCACCCGACAAACGACAACTACCGGCGTTTCTCATGTTAGGGGAAGGCATACTAGAAATGCCGAGGGGTCTTCAAGATGCTTATCTGCGAAAGCCTTGTGCTCTCATGCGACGCGTGCGCAACCTATAGCGCTGAGGTGCCGATTCTTTTCGCTTACGTATCCTCTCGGTTTTCAACTAGGGTTTGAAAGTGACCTGAAGTTTAAACCCTCCTGCGTGGCCTTCTCTATGGGATGCAACCCTTCTGAAACTTCCACTGGCGTGTCTTGCAGAGCCCTCACAGGGTAAACTACCAGCCTCCCTTGCAGGGTCAATTTTGCGCACCCCCTGCATGCTCTTTCTGGTGACTATGAAAGTCCCCTTCGCTTTCAGGTTCCTTTCTGCCCTCTTCATCCTCGGGCCTCGCTTGCACTGCGTTACACTGAGGCCGCAAGCGGGTGATATCCTGAGCAGCTTCATCTCCAAAACAAAGGCCCTTTTCTCTTAGATGCATATCCGAGTGGTTAGAGTAACTACCTTTCTCAGGCACGCTCGCTTGGTAACTCCGCAGGCCAAACGTCTATAATGGGCGGACAACGTCCTTTTCAACAGCCAAGTTACGGGGAACTTTACACGGTTTTCCTTTCATCACTTGCTCTTTCCGAGAGAGCTGTATAACTCGCGACTTGTTGCCTAGACTGAGACGGAATGGTAACTCTTGGCTTACGGCAATCGGTCGCAATATTGCCAGGCTCTTGGCAACGGAAACAGACGACCGGTTTCCTAGCTTTAGAATTTCCCTCCATGATCACCTCTTCCTTTGTGCTACCTGTGGCACTTTTCTCTCCAGACGGGGTATTTGCCGACACGTTTCTCGTGCCGGTCTTGGCTTCCTCATCTGCATTAAACTGCGCCTGACTATCCCTACCAACCTTCGATCCGAATCGGACGCGCTCTTGCTGCGATCCTCTTCGTTGCAGTTGCTGATCTCTGATTTCGAATTTTTTTGGTTACCGAGCTTGCTTGATTACTAGTCGCATATTATTCTCGAAGCGTTTTACCTCTGCGATTATAGTAACTCCAATCTCTTGAGCTCTAGTTCTCTTTCTTTTGCTCTCTTAATCCCGAGGACCTCTTCCTCAGCCTCCCTGAACTTCTCCCGTATGAAAGCCCAGGTCTCGGAAATTTCACCCTCCTCAGCTCCAAACTCCTGAATTGCCCTCACAAGCTGCGGCTCTCTAAGGCTTTCCCTAACTTCAATGCCCAACTCTTCACAAAGCAAAATCAACTCTGCTTTCTCTAATTTGCTCAGATCCATGGCCACTTTCGAACGAGGACTTTCCCAAACAAATTGTAGCGAGGAAATCGTTTCAGCACGCACGCTACACAAATACAAAATCTAATGGCTTTGATAACATCAGTGAGTTATCAAACATGGCAGATTCTCAAAGAATGGCAAGCGCTCACCTTATTGCCGATGCCAGGACCAAGCGTGGACGATCCCATCGCTGCCATCGAGTTGATGTGAACGGGGTTCGGGGGCCTAGGCTTCAACGCTGTGGAACCATCAGGAGTCGAGACGACGGAGCAGAAGCAGCCAGGGAAAAGAGGAAAGTAGAGCGTTTTATACAACTTTTTACATGAAGGGATATTTACAAGTAGGCGGAAGAAAACTGAGTTCTCGGTGGCGACAATTTTCACCGCTTAAATACGGTCGGTTATCCCCACTTCTCTAGTTGGGAAAACAAAGCTCAATCGGCACTGTCCAATCAGTGGGACGCTAGATACCACTTGGTGTGCCGCCCATTGCTGAGGGTTAATGTGCTCGAAGTTCCTCTCACATCTTTCGGTGGCGACGACAAACTTCTCTAATGTCGATGGTGATCTTGTGCTGGTGGTAGAGATCCTGCACCAAGGCGAAACAGCTCGCGAAGTCGCCCGCATGACGGCGGTCATTTCCCCCGCGTAATTCCAAGAAGGTCACCCGCCTGCTTCGAGAATTCGACGAGCGGGATCAATGCTGCTCGGTGATGAGTCTCTAGTCCATTCAGCACAAGGACGTGGACGCCAAGGGGGATTAGGCTCGAAAGGCAGCCCGTCTCCATCCTGAAGGGGGTGAGGCGGGGAGAGTTGGTCGCCCCAGCAGATAGACAAAGGGTCACCCTCCCGCCATCGCCACTGCTTCGGTGCATTTGACAGCGGTCACTCGCCGACGTCCGCTAGACCCGTTTCTGTCTTCAGCTGCTGGAGAATCTGCTCGAATTTTCGGCCGGAGCCCTAGTCACAACAGCGTCGATGCTCTCGCCTCCCTGGCCATCGAGGCACTCTAGTCAACAATGGGGCGTGGTTGGCCTGCCATTTTCCTCTGCGGTGGTGGAGCTGTGCGGTGCGGTGCGGCTCCAGCCTCCGGCGGTTTCCTTTCGCGCCGTCGTCCTGCTCGTCCGCCGCTCATGGACAACATCCTCTCAATATTTTCTTGGGTATTGCCACGGATGAGGTGGAGCCAGTGACGTCAGATGATGTGGTACTCCGTCCGCAGACGGTTCGTCCGTCGTGTGAATCGGCGCTGCTCCTTTGTGGGTCTTCGTTCGGCTGCATGCACTTTGTGACTCGCTTATTAGTAATCTTTTTACCTCCATCGTCTCACTTATTAGCATATACAACCGGCTGTAAGCTACCACATTACGTGAAATATGCCACCATACATAATATATAAAGCCTCGATTTAACCAAGCCGCACGAACGTGCCGTGTGTAATGTGCGGGTCTGACTAGGACAAAAAGATCCGGAATGGTTCGACTCCCTACTGACTTCTACCCCCCCCCCCCCCTTTTCCGAGGAGCTACCCGAGTTAGCTCTCACCAGCTCGGCCATGTCATGAGGTCTTGTGACTCACAACCTGATGATTAATTAGTGTCTGGCCATGTTAAGTGCCAATTACCATATACTAGAGACATGCCAGTGATTCTTCGCTTGCAACGACGACGCTGGATTTTCTGGAGAACGGGGTCTTTTAACATTGTCGCGTTATGAATTAAAATAAAAGGAACAAAATGACTGGGTCGATATTATGTAAATGTGCAGAGTCAATAAGGATTTCCATTTGACATGTAATGGACAAAATGTAGATGCAGATATATTTGAAGAATCATTAAGTACCTCTTCTTTGCCTGTGGACTGGAAAACTGCCCGGGTCGTTTCAATACATAAAAGCGGCCCCAGGAATGTTGTTTCTAATTATAGGCCGATCTCCTTGACAAGTGTTGCATGTAAAACACTTGAACACATATTATATACTAATATCATAACTCATGTAAACAGATGCAACCTTTTGGATAACTCCCAACATTTGTTAAGTCATGGTTTTTCATGAGTGACTCAATTAACCGAGTTTGTTCATGAGATAGCGGCAGCTCTTGATGACCGAAACAGCATTGATTTTGTTTTTCTTGATTTTAGTAAGGCGTTTGATGTTGTTCCGCACGATTTGTTAATAGAAAAACTGCATGGTTATAAACTGCATAACAAGGGTATATGCTGGATACGGGAATACCTGTCCCTTCGAAAACAGTACGTTGTCCTCAACGGCTACCAATCCACATGTGTTGATGTCACGTCCGGAGTCCCTCAGGGCTCCGTACTTGGTCCGTTGTTGTTTTTACTTCACGTGAATGATATAATTGACAGAGTGCCTGCACTGTGCGTCTTTTTGCGGGCGATTGGGTCTTGTATAGAACAGTGCGAAACAGTGATGATACCAGGATTTTACAAAAAAAAAAAAAAAATGTTGATTCAATCGTCTATTGGTGCCGGATGTGGAAAATGGGCATTAACTTGAAGAAAGGCGTACATATATATGCCTTTTTCAAGACGTGTTCAAATGCCTGACTTTCTTTACTCCATTGAGGGTGTGTTAATGAAGACCGTGTATGAATTTAAATACCTGGGTGTAATCCTTACATCAGATTTATCTTGGAACAAACACGTTGACTATACAGTATCGAAAAGTGCAAAAATACTTCGGTTTCTGTATCGCAACTTCAAAACCGTTCCCCGTTCTCTGAAAGAAAGATTTTATTTCTCGAATGTTCGCTTCATTTTAGAGTACGCGTGCACGGTGTGGGATCCTGACACCGCAACATTAAGAACAAAACTAGAACTTGTCCAAAACCGAGCTCCCCTTTTTGTTTCAGGTAATTATAATAGGAATCTGAGCATTACAAGTGCTAACCAAAGCTTGGGATGGCAAGAGTTGAGTCACAGGAGAAAATGTCTCCGCCTTAAGTTATTGTATAATATATTTCACGATTGCACTGGTATCAGAAAATTAAATTACCTTCAGTCTCCAAGCTATGTATCGCAAAGAAGAGCCCGAAAAAGATCCGGCCATTTCAATGCAAAACTAATTATTTTAAACATTCTTTCTATCCTAGAACGGGGGAGGAGTGGAATAATTTGCCACTTTCTGTAGCTTCTACTTTATGTAAGGACAATGTCTTTTTAGCGCTGAAACCTTCAGGTTTTATTTGCTTTGTAGTCCCTTTTCTTGTTATTTATTTTAAAACAGTGTCTTAAAGCTTAGTTGTCTTGTGTGCCGCGATGTTGAGGTGAAAAGTGTGCACTTTTGTCATGTATTGTCAAGAGGAATTGTGAAATTTTCTGCATGTACGATTTTATTTTGCTTGGATACCCCCCCCCCCCCCCCCCCCCCCCCGTCCCTTTCTGTAATGCCTAACGGCGCTGTGTGATTATGCATAAATAAATATTCAATGTACCTTAACTATTTCGAAAGGTGCATTCAGATTTCGCTGCAGCCTTCGCGAAAACCTTCATGTCATCTCTGTTATCAAAATTAATTGGTGTACGGCTGTAAGAAAGACACTAAAAACCAGCACTGTATAAAAGAGCCACTAAGTGCACCTAAGCGTCGGACAACCATGCATACAGACCGTACAAAAACCTGATCTTTACTGCATGCTTAAAACACAAAGTATGGGGTCAAACAGCACGACCTCGTTGCCGTCTCAATTTTTTTTTTTCTTTTCCCTTTTCACCTTCCGCGCTGGCTGGCTTGAGGCAATGGATATTTAATGGGCCTTTCGCCTGTTACGCCTGGTGACACTGACCTTTATTTCATAGCTGAAAGAGGGACAACGAAGGTGAGAGAGCAACACGAGCCGATGTTGCTCGAGTCGAATGAAAGGCTGACTGGCCAAACATTCTCAGTTTCATCGCTGGGCAAGAGAACGTGGAAATATCTGATTACGACATAATAGGGCACCTTTTATTTCAGAACAGAGGAGAAAGAAGGGCTGGGGACCAACCAGAAGGAGAGATGTGGGGAAAGGAGGGTGAAGAAACGGAAGAAAAAAAAAACGAGTTCAAAATGAAACGTGTAAAGCAGGAGCTGAATTGTTTGCGTAAGAAAACGTCCGTAATACCCTCACTGTAAGGCAGGTCTGACCCCTAAGGACTAGGCCAAAGAAGGCAGCACACACCCATGCGTGCGCGCAGGCGTGCGGCGCTGACCGCCTGTACCGGGGAAGGTCGAGGTCGCGCGAGGCAGGCAGGTGTGCCTCGCTAGCGAAGAAAAACGGATCGGGCCAGTGCGCTTTGCGCAAGCCCTTTCCCCCCGGGGCTCCGCGGACGACGGTAATCCGCGCTGCGCGCGCGCCGCTCCCAGGATTTCTTCGCCGTTGCCGACAGTTCGTTTCTTCAACACGCTTTATTTTTCCCTACGTTTATATCATCCCGCACCCTCTAGGTTTTCTTTCTTTCGCCTTTGTTCTCGTCGCAGAATTTCGCAGCAGACCCTGGAACTGTCGGAGAGTGTGCACATATTACATACTCGTGTGCTCAGGAATTCGAAAATAGATTCTCACTAAGGAAAAGGAAAAAAAGGAAAGAAAAAAAAGATGGACCAAGGCATACGGAAAGGGCGAAGCATGGCAAGTAAGAAGAGGTGAAGAATGAGTGAAGAGGAGAAAAGAAGAGCACAACTAATAAGAAAAGAAGAGCAAGACGTCGGCAGGTGGAAACGAAATTAGGTCTGGGCGTTGTCGGCACTGGAGAGGCTTTGTCAGCTAGCGCACTCGTCGCAGTTTGTTCTTGGTGCTGTGTCCCGTTATTTGAGTGCAGAGGCGGCGCTTCCTTTGGGACATTTGATCGTTTTTCTTTCTGAAGGTTAAAGGGGGCGGGGATCTTAAACCACGCGTACAACCTTTCATGTGGCGTAGCTGCGGAGTACGGTTAGGGAACGCAGCTAGCTGGCTCTGCGTATGTTGGATCTGGATCGAAAATTCCCCTCATGCCTAAAGGCATTACCCAGCCGCAAACGCGTTGGTTTCCGTTGCCGAAGAGAACGGGTCCTCGACGGAAGCCTGGCGGCTGGGGCGAACCAAGCTTGGGTTCTGGGGAACTCACCTTTGGCTTGAAAGAATGAAAAGGATGGTGGAGAATAGCTAGAAAGCTAGTAAGACTGAAACTTTGGAAATGACTGGTGGAAAACAAGTGAAACGCCTAGTACGGAAAGGCCTAATGGCTAAGTACACACTCCGAATGTGGTGCCAGGAGGGAGTAGGGGCACAGAACAGTGTTAAAGCACTTAGTAATGCCCTTAAAGCGACCGGCACAAGTAGGGGTGCTGGAACGGCGGGAAACTGACCTCGGAAACGGTTAGTAGCCCGGCGAACAATTCGCCAAGTGCTCACGCGGGAAGCATCCTCTGTAGGATGCAAGGCCCTACAGCACAAGAGCGCACAGACGCGTGTAGCTACGGATGGGACTTCAGGATTTACCACCCTGAATGCTATACCATCCTACATGCAATGTCGGGCGAACACTGGGGAAGAGTATTCATCAGTGTGCGCCAGAGACCAAAATATGGCCACTTGCAGAGTACCTTAATGTAGGGATGAACGCTAAGCGAAATCCACCTTTCGTATCTCAAGTAGGGTTGGGGTGGGAGAACCGAGCTTGGGGGACGGGGAACCTTAAAATCGGCTTCATGTAGGGAACCTGTCTCAGACGCCGGAGACCAGGCAAACGCCTTGCGGTGGTGAAATGATCCAAGGGCCGAGGGCCGCACATTCGGCTAAGAGCGTGCTCGCCCTCTACGGAGGTCCGAAAGGGAGCTCGACTCGAATTGTCTGTCAGTCAAAATCCTACGCTGCCAACATTCCCCTCCAACCTTTCATAACCCGATCCTCATACCTACTTCCCCTTTCCCTACAATCTATCCCTTAGGGGAGGTATGAGGTCTCCCCGGGCCCGCTCCCCCGGCTGTGGGTCGCTGAGTAGCAATCCACCCCTTTCATTTAATAACTTCCAATCAAAAACTTTGTCCGAATGGACCTTTTCATTTACACCTCCAATTTCAGAACTTTCTCTACCCGCAATACATTAGAGGTGCGGGAGCTAGAGTCTGTCTTTGGACTCCATCTTACCTTCTGTCTCCGTGGCTTGCCACTCTTGTTCTCTCGGGGCTTTGTTGTAGTTTGCTGGAAGAAGGCGGGGTAGAGGCCATGTAGATACTACTAGCAGCTCTGTATGCAGTGGAAACTGTTGGGCAGGCGCTCCAAGGAAACCCCGCAGAGTGGGCAGTGCAAAAGGGTGTGTTTTGTCTCCCTTGTGCTCTGTCCGATGTGCGCAGTTTCCTTGCCTGTAGCCCTCCCTGCACAAAACCAATCAACCTCATACATTGCCATGCTTTTACTAGTTATTTTCTTATTTAATGAAGCGCACTAGAATGCATGATAGGATCAAGCATACAGGAAAATTTCACTCACTCAAGCCTACAGCATACTATAGCTGACGGCCTTGGTCCCGTCATCATAAGGGGACTGAACTTTACATAGTAAGATTTTTTTTTCCTTCAGTAAAGTTGAAATAGCGAGAATCTGTTTGATAGGTTGTCTATAGCAGGCTGTCTCAATGGGCAGAGGAATATTATAAAGGATCATGTTTGTCGAATAAATGGAAGTTCATTAGGTAGCGGTGATGGAGTCCCCGTGTCCACGCAAAGTGCTGCGCAGTCCAGATAGAGACCCATTGTCGAAGGTGGCGCTACCCACCTGAGATGGGTGCCAGATACAAGTTGATTTCTAAACAGTAAACAGACTCGTCTCCTCTTACTCTTGTTTCACTATAACAGACATTAGTTCGACGTCGGGTATATATACGACCCCCTCCCCCCCCCCACCTTCTCTCTCTCTATTCAAATCCTTACGCAGCGCAAAACTCCGCATGCGCGAAAAGGAGATAGAAAAAGAGAGATCACAAAGACGTGTTATTGCTTACTCTGTATTGCTACAGCCGCGTGCGTGACCTTGTGACTGTTCTCTGTGAGGAAATACGCCCCTCTACAGCTCCTTTCTTGCTATCAACAACGCGGCGAGAGTGATTCTTACGTCGTGCGCCGCTCGCTCGGTTCCCGCCAGACAGATTCTCAACGTAGCGTTTTCTGTAACAGTATTTCTCGCAACCTTGTCCCAATTTCATCTCCCAAACTCAGTAGGGCCAGCCTTATGCTAAACCACATAAGCTGAGCTATACTGATAAAAATGGGTTCAATAGCGCCAAAATGCTCCAGACTCGCTGCTTTCGCAATGGACGGGTATCAACAGCTAGTACAAGAAGAATAATCTTATTTGTCGCTGACGTTCCATAATGTTAAGTCTTAGCGAATACAAAAAAAAAAAAATAAGACACGGTAAACTTAAGGAAAGAATACTTCGTTTTTACTAATTTATATTGTTTTCTTTTTCAGTGGAGAAAAAATATTGAAACAAACAGAAAAGTTTCTAATGCGATTTCTAGATTTTATGAGCGCTTGCTTCAAGTTTGGGCTTATACTTTGCTCTGAAAATCACTACAGCAGGCGTCGACAAAAGACAAGAAATAAAAAACGAGGTTAGTTGTCATCGTCTATATTTAGAATTTTATGGTGTTTAGCGTCACAAAGGGGTTCAGCCTATGAGGGACATCAACTGAAACGCTCTGAATAATTTCAATTACAGGGGATGCTTTAACGTGCACTGAAATCCGACAGCTCCACGAGCGCCTCACGTCTCACTTGCATCGAAATGCAGCCACCGTGGCCGGGATCGAATCCGGATCCCCGGCTCAGTGGTGAAGCGCCTGTGTTACTTCCTGTTAATAAAGCGTCCCTCAGACGTTTGTGCTGCGGGAGAGTGAGCTGACGCCTCCAGGTCACACAGATGCGTCAGGTTGAATCGCGTGATGCGCGTGGCACAAAACCACAAATATGCAAACTGTTTTATCCGAATTTAGGCCTTCTTGCTGGTACGACATTGGTTGTTGTTTAGGCTTTTTTCAGGAAAGTTGCGCGATAAATTTATGCAAGATATATTCGCGCTGCCAGATAATTAACTTCGAGGGAAACCAGGCAGAAGCTTAAACCAATACGACTGCGCAGTATTGCCGTGTATACTTTCAAAGGACAAACAAAAGAGAGTGCTTACACAGTAAAGGAGAGTTGATTAGAATGATATGTTGTTGCGGATTTTGAGAAAGGTTCGCCCACGTTTTAACGTACCAAAGGATTTTTTTTTTTTTTTTTGTGTGTGGAACAGTCACTGGTTGGAAAAAGCGAGCAGTATGCAAGCTCTGTAACGTTGAGCATGAATTTCCTGTTGCGATGCGTTTTGCAAGGAATTTGTTGTAGTGGTTTGGTTTGGTTTGGTTTGTGGGGTTTAACGTCCCAAAGCAACTCAGGCTATGAGAGACGCCATAGTGGAGGACTCCGGAAATTTCGACCACCTGGGGTTCTTTAACGTGCACTGACATCGCACAGCACAAGGGCGCCTTGCTTTTCACCTCCATCGAAAAGCTGCCGCCGAGGCCGGGATTCGATCTCGCGTCCTTGGGAACAGTAGTCGAGCGCCGTAACCACTGCGCCACCCCGGCGGGGTAATTTGTTGTAGTGGAAGATATTTAGGCTGGACAGCACGGTAACTTACGTCAATTAAACAAACGTCAAGCGTCAGGATTGTTTATGCGAGCTGTCATCTAGTGAAGCGAGTGAGTCAGTACTTTGGAGAGGCGAAGAACAGCGCCCATTATCGAAAAAAAAATTAACGAGGCTGAGCCTCTTCTAGACCTGATCCCTACATATAACAGAGCTGCCAAGCCAAATTTACGCTGCTTTAGCTCAAGATTCTCTTGTATCATCTGAGTGGAGTTTTGCTCGACTCGAAGTATGCGCGAATAAACCATGCTTCGTGCTTGAAAGTTTTCACAGATGGGTGGACTAATATGGATAGCGAGGCATATGCTCATGAATTGGCCGTGGTTAAATTATTATTAAATTGGTTCACAGGAAGGGAAAGGCGCAGTAACTGTCACACTTGCTCTGTGGACACCCGAACCGCGCCGTAAGGGAAGGGAGGAAGGTGGGAATGAAAGTGGACAGAAAGAGGAGCCGTAGTGGAGGGCTACGGAGTAATTTCGACCACCTGGGGATCTTTAACGTGCGCTGACATACGCCAAACCTTTTTTTGGTCAGTCGCAACATGCAAGAATTGTCACTTTTGGTGTACGTTGCTGGTGAGATGCGCAAAGGGACTGAAACGGTCGGGAGCGATAAGGTAGCGGGTTTAGTCACGGAGAACAACAGCATACAAGCACTTTGACACTGTGCGGATATCAAATGTACAGTGGATATGCAGCTCACGGCCTAAGACTCAATATGGGCGACATGATAAAGCTAAAGTCATTATTGATGTTCGTGTTTTTATCAAGTAACTCCACCTTGTTATATCAGTGTTTCATTTTTTTTTTCGAAATTACCAATTTTAATAAAAAAGAACACGTTTTTAAGCCACCGAAAATTTCGGGAAATTTTGTATATGCTGTACGTTTTAACAGCATTCTTTATTAACCTCTCTCTCTATCTCTCTCTCTCTTTGTTACTCATGTCCTGAAGTTTATAATAAGTGGACTAACAAAGAAATCATAGCGGCTTCACCTCCGTTACACCCAAGATCGTGAGGTATGTGCGATGATACATATTTTTGGATTCTACTTCCCAAAACCTTTTCGGCGATATATGACGACATTTCAGCTCCAAGTTGAATTTTTTATCATACCTAACTAATTATCACTAATTAATTAGGACTCATAATTAGTGTAGTGCGCTTTTACTAGACATACAGCTATCCCACAATATACGACTTGATACTATGTCGTGAAGTTAACGTTTTTATAACGAAACCTATAACGAGATTCGCAATTATTCCAGTGCAATTATGTTCGACATAAGCTATTCAAAATATGTAACCTAATGTTGAAGGATAAAGCTTAATATTTTATTCAGTCAGCTAATTAATAATTTTTAAGACCTACAATTAGTCTAGTCCAGTTATGCTCGGCATAAGCTATCAAAAGATATACGACCTAATGATGTACCGTAAAGTGCAATTTTTGGTCACAATTATCTAATTAGGTTAATGAACTGCAACTCGGTTCTGTGCTAGCTGCATCCACTTGACCCCTGCGAACTTCTTAACCTCATCCGCCCACCTAACTTTCTGCCGCCCACTGATACGCTTTCCTTCTCTTGGAATCCAGTTTGTTACCCTAAGCGACCATCGGTTATCCTCTCTTCGCACTACATGTCCTGCCCATGGCCATTTCTTCTTCTTAATTTCCGCTAGAATGTCGTTAACTTGAGTTATTTCTCTGACCCAGTCTGCACGCTTCCTATCTTACCATTTTTCGTTCCATAGCCCTCTGAGTTGTCCTCAACTTGAGTAGAACCCTCTTGGTTAGCCTCCACGTTTCAGCCCCATAGGTGAGTACAGGTAAGATGCAACTGTTGTATACTTCCCTTTTGAGCGATACCGGTAAGCTGCTAGTCATAATCTGCGAGTGCTTGCCAAATGCGCTCCATCCCAATCTTATTATTCTGTATGTACGTGGAGCAGTGGAAATAACAGTCTAAAACATATGGAGAAAGACAGACTTCCGAAGTGTACCGTTGGAGCCTAAGCAGCTCTACTGTTCCAAGGGTGCGAACCCCGGGTACGAACCCAAGGGCCCTTTAATGCCTAAACTAGATAGCCCTAGTCCTGAGCAGTGGGAGGACCTTCTAACCGACTCGGACACGCAGCGTCAGTTCATGCTGGTGCAGCGAGCCAGAGCCGCTGCCGACGCCAACAGGACTCCTGGACAAAAGACTGCCGACCATAGCTCTTTCCTAACCGACTACCCCTAACTCCCAATTTTCCCCAATAAAGTTTATCAATCAATCTACTCTCTATACACTCTCTTCACTTCCACTCGCGAAGATAAACCAGCTAGGAAATTGAACAGTGGCACTTATATGGGAGGTTGAAGGATGCTCTACGGTAACGCTTTAATGATGATGAACCGCGTGCACCCTTCCCTCCGCTTTGCGGAGCACCATTTGTCATCTCCATTGTAGACAGCACTCTTCAATTGATGATTACACAAAAGGTGTAAAAAGAGTAAACAATCTGACACACTAGATGGCAAAACATAACGGCAAAAAGATTCCCCCTCCTAAAAGAAACGAGAACAAGGCTTGCTGAAACAGCTGTCCTTGCACATACAATCAGCGTTTGTATACATTTCGGTCAAGCACTTAGCCATTTCTCATCTTTTGTTCCCGCAGCGCTTGTTTTACCAGCGCCATCTGCGCATTGTGTCGATGGTTCAGAGCACGCCGCTTTGTTGCGCGCACCCGTATAACGCGCAGTGTATTTCAGCTGTCGTCGGAAGATGATCTGCCGTTTTGAAAGCTGCGTGCGTGCCGACAGTGCGCGCAGCCAGCATTTGTCGCGGGCCGCTGACACAATAAACGTGCCTGTAAGAAGCTCATATTTTTCGGTAAGCGAGCTGGCTTTGAGCAGAGTTGTGGAGTTGATCTGATCTGAATAGGTTTGTCCGGATGACGAGAGGCGGCAGAACTATGCCCCATTCACAAGATGCATGCTAAGACCTTCGAGCGTGTTCGACTGGTTCTCGAGCACTGTCGGGAGGTTGAAACTTTATGCGTCACTATTACTTGCAGCTGTTCACAAAAACCTTGGGCTTTGCCGAGGCGTTCCTGAGGAGGTTTCACCACAGCCTTTGCTTGAGGCATAGACTCTTCTTTGTGTGGCATAGTTGGAGAGGTTTCCTTGGAGGGCTACATACATGCTGGATATGCTTCAGGTGATTATGCAGCAGTTCATGTGGGTGCTTCCAGTAAGTGCCTGGACTGACATCAACAAATGGATTAATGCTTAATGCAAAATGTAGCCGTTAGTAGTAGCAAAAACCAGCAGCGGTATACAACAAAATAAAACATTTCTTTGACACAGAAAACCTCACAGAAGTTCACAGTTCGCCCTGAAAATGAAGTTCGGGGCATTGTAATTTGTGCACGAACTAGAGAGGGAGAGTGCGTAAGTAAGAGAGTTAGTGAGGGGGTGATTAGCGATTGAGAAAGAGTGTGGATGGCAGATATAGATGGTAAATGAACTCGTGCATGAGTGAGCTGGCAAGCTTGAAAGAGGAAGATGAAATGCGAGTCAATGCTTAGGTGGTAGTATAAACGCTTCACATGATTTATTCGTCATATTTGAGTGTTCTTTTCTAGAAAGAATCGCGCTTTAACGTTATCGCAAGAATATTTAGCTCCCACTCTTCACCCGATGCAACACTCTTGACACTATCAATAACCACTTGAGAGCAACTAGCCTGTAGGGCTTCGAAGACTCACAGCACCGCTGTTCTTATCCGGTTGCAAACTTATTGCTCTCGGAGCGCTTTTCGTACTGTGTGGCCAACTCTGCTTGACTACAAGTGGAGTTCACCTTTCACACCTCGTATATTTATGCTTTTTGGTTCCTGTAATTATTTTTTTTTCGCTGCCCCGTGAGCATCAAAAGGAGCAAAACCTTCTTTTAAACTTTCCAACGATGCCAGCTGCCGCGATAACCGCCCCTAAACTGCTGAACTAATCCCACACCTTTCTTTATATTTATTTAGAATGGATGGGAAATGGTACACTGCGTCCGCTCGCTTCCTGCGAGCGGTTCAATGCCGTCCTAACTGCGTCCGCGTTTTTAATCCAACCTGTAGCGAAGGTTTCTTTCTTTTTCTTTTTTTTTCGTTTTTAAGTGGTGGAAGTATGTGCGTACATGGCAGGCTGGACCTTTGACGATGTGTCTGCTCCTCGGAGGATGGGCGAATGGGCCGCGTCGGATCAGAGGCGACTCAGGTGTGTACACAGCACAGCAGAGAGTCCTGGTTCACTGAGATAAGAGCTTGGCCGTGTGTGTTCTAAAGCGGCTTGAGGGCGGGGACAAAGGAAAACAAACAGGACATTGCGGGTAAGGCCGCTTCCTCATCTAGATGTTTCACTCTTTTTATTACTGTCTATCTTTCTATCACATTTTTTTTCTTTAACAAGCAAATTGTGTGAGTACGTGTGAGGCGAAACAAAAATAAGAGAAAAAGATCGAGTACGTAAACAAACCTTAGAGGTGTAGCGAACGCTATGGTGAGCGGTTTTTGTAAAGATAACGAGAACGGAATAACGACTCCCGAGTTTTTTTTTCCCTCCCTTTTTTAACACAAAATTATGAAATCAGTGCCTCAAACTTTTGTTATTAATATAGGCTAGACAAGGTTGTCAACTTTTCTAACAGACATCTTAACGTTGTTATACAGCCTATCATTCTCTAGAGCAAACGTGAGCATGAATGCATAGTAGAAAAGGCGCGAGATCTCGCACATGGATGGTAGCGGCACTCCAGTACAGATTACAGCCGGCTGGACGTGACCTTGTCTTTGGCCACCTTTGTCTATGCGAGCTTGGCAGCACGCATGGTCTTTGCGGCTGCTGCTCTCACGTCGTAGGGAGCCTGCGCCACTCAGGCTTTATTCGGTCATAGCGCTTGGCTTCCTTCGTAGTTTTTGGCGCTTTAGGCGCCACCGTATTCAGCCGGTTCACCTTCCCGTGATGGGTAATGCACTCAGCGTACATCGCTGCTTGAGGCTCCTTAGCGACGGCTTGGCCGCCTTCTCACTTCACTGTGTGGCTGCATAAAGTAACCATTAATTCTGCCGCCATCTGCTCATAACGCTAAAAAAAAAAAAAAAAAAAAAAAGTGTATGTAGCTTTTCTCACATTGGGTTGGATTATATTGTTTGTGAAGCTTTCCCCTTTATAATAAAGAGGAAACAAAAGTCCTAGTCGTGTACTGAACTTGGCGGAGTCTGCCCCGCCGTATAATCAGTGCCACCCAAACCATCTATATTAATATTCTCTTCCAGTTCTCAAGACGAAGTCCAACAGGAGGAAGCAGCAATAATGATAGCTCCAGCAGATAGACCCCGATTTCCTCCTCTTTCTCTCCTATTTTATTCACTAGCAGAAGTGGACGACGTCCCAACGCAGGCCATGTTTTAGAAGCTGCAGACATTTTGGATACTTAATATTTTCGTTACGGCCAGATGTTTTGTAAGAAAAGCTTTTCTTTGTATGGGCTGTAATATTAGATCAGCCGTGGTACACTACATACGGCTTCCTTGTAACCCCCAACCATGCTGGCACGTTCTTGCAAGTCCACAATAGTCGCGTCTCTAAAGCTGCTGCAAACTCAAGAGGATGGCTGAATAAATAAACAAACAGTAAATAATCCAGCAAATGACGTTTTTTTCCCCCAGGGACAAAAACAAGTTCACAACGGAATAAGAAAACTGTTCGATACTTATATGTTACCTCTTATGCAAGTGCGTCTCGACAAAACCTTATAAATAAAAATAAAATAAATAAGTAATTGGTTCACAGCAAGGGAAAGGCGCAGTATCTGTCACACTTACTCTGTGGACACCTGAACCTCGCCGTAAGGGAAGGAATGAAGGTGGGAGTGAAAGTGGAAAGAGAGAAAGGGGAGCCGCAGTGGAGGGCTGCAGAGTAATTTCAACCACCTGGGGATCTTTAACGTGCGCTGACATCGCACAGCACACGGACGCCACTTCGTTTCGCCTCCATCGAAACGCAGCCGCCGAGGTCGGGTTCGAACCCGGGAGCTCCGGACAGTAGTCGGGCGTCTTACCACTGCACCACACCGGCGGGGCAATCGACAAAACCTTCAAACTGGTTTCCTTTACAGTGACAGGGTTATTTGCATGTGTATGCATTAACACGGCATGTTTTATTCACACATTCGTACTCCTTAAGACGATTGGTAAACTGGGTCAATTCTACGCCAGCATATTCAGGCTGTGCGCTCGGCCATCTTTGATTGCTTTTTAAAAAGTCACGGTCTATTATGTTGCCCTGAAGAACATTATTCAAGTTTGATTTTGCTGTGTTTTTCAGCCCGTGGCCGCGATCTTGAGTTTGAAAGCGGTAACAAAGTTCGATCTCGACCGCGGCGGCTGCGTTTCGATGGAGGCGAAACGAAGAGGCGTCCGTGGGCTGTGCGATGTCAGCGTTGTTGTTGTTGTGGCTGTAGGAAGAAGGAAAAGAAAATGCACGGGCCTGCTACTGGCTCTGTAGCTGAGCCACCTCCGCTGCCTCGTTCAGATAGAAGAGAAAATAGACGAGAAAGAATAAAGAAGAGAGAGAAAGACGCGCGCCGCAACAACGGCCGTCATCCACCACCACAGAAGCGGTGGCGGGTGCAATGACGGCCTACAACAGATAAAAATTCAGTGACAGGCCTGCCCCCGCCGCAAGCGGCGGTAAGCAACCTGTCCCAGCCCCATCAAGGTAAGCCACCGTAATCAGGGGAAGGTGCCCCGATGTCAGAGCACGTTAAAGATCCCCAGGTGGTCGAAATTACTCCGAAGCCCTCCACCGCCTTCCCTTACGGCGTGGTTCAGGTGTCCACAGAAAGAAGTGTGACAGATACTACGCCTTTCCCTTCCTGTGAACCAATTATTGTTAACCTATACACGCAAAAAAAAATTGTTAAAAATGAAATTTCTCACCCATAACTACAAAAATGTTTTCCATACATATAGAATACAATGCGCTTTGATATACAGCCATTTAAATTAACTCTGTATTATTTTTGTTTAAATATAAACCATAAAAGAAAGTAAACAAAATTTGTGAAAATTGTAAACATTTTTTTTGTTTGTTCGCACAGCAGTCAGTTCAGCTATCTGTTCAAGTTTTTTAGGAGGCAAAGAAGCCTATATAAATATTCCAGAGACCAAAGAACGTAAGGGGATCCATAGAAAAATTCTAAATTTGAGAAATTTACCCTTTTGAGGCTCACTCCACCGTCAGTTGCGTAATGAAGTGTTCACCATTCAGTGTCATTTATTTCTAAAAGTTTAATCAGGGTACTTTTGTTTTGTTCGAGAGAATAATTCTGCGAGTTGAGTCCTTTGACGCTACAGTCCTTTATCCGTGCTTGCGTGTTCTTCGCTGTAATGGACGCCAGAGCCGACGTCAAGGAGACACATCCTAAGTGGATGCTAGTTACATTTTGTGGTTGAAAGGTCCGACTCCGTTTCGCTGAGACGCAACATGGCACGTTATCTCGGAGTGGTTTTTACTCCGACTACTCAGACCGCGCAATGCGCATCCTGGCCGGTGAACTCAGCACTGTTTTCGTTGATGAACACTAGTCTCTCTGCTCGAGCTTCGACCGAAACCGGTACCTGTATTTAACAGCCCTTTCGCAGGTGCCGTCCGAAGACAGATTCTGCTGCAGTTTTCATCCTCATCTCAAGTTACTTTGCGGGGTATCTTGATCATATTGCCACGCTACCGCTTAATTTTAATGTTTGTATCCGTGCTTTCAGCAAATTCTTATGTTGTCGAAGCTGGCAGCGCCCAGGCCTAGCGCACCATTGTTTATTATTTATTGAATATCTGTATCTCCCGTAGGGCCTTACAGCAGATGAGCTACAAACGTTAACTTTGACTAGGCCGTCATTGCACACGCCACCGCTGGTGGTGGACGACGGCTGTTGTTGCGGCGCGCGTCTTTCTTTCCATCTTCCCTTTCTTTCTTATCTATATTCTCTTCTATCTGCACGAGGCAGCGGAGGTGGGTCAGCTACAGAGCCAGTAGCAGGCCCGTGCATTTTCTTTTCTTTCCTCCTACAGCCACAACAACAACAACTTTACATATAATTTCGATTCATGGTAAAAAGCATTGTTCATCAGAATATACACTGTGCTTGATGGCAAACTATTCCAATCTCGCACAGTTCTAACAAAAAAGAGTAACGCAAGACGTCACCCCTACAAGAAAATTCCCTGACCTTCAAACCGAGGTCCAGTCGCTTCGATGTATAATCGTACGGGAGAAAAGTAAACGCAAAAGGTACCCTAATTGGACTTTCATAAATAAATGGCATGGAATAGTACTGTGCAAGTTAGTGACTTTGATATATTTACTAGGACCACCTAATTACGCAATCGACGGTGGATTACATGCCCCAGAAAGCTAATTTTCTCAAATTTAGAATTCTTCGCGAATACATATCTTATATTGTTTGATCGCTGGAATCTTTTAATAGATATCTTCGCCATCTGAAAAACATAGAGAAATAGCTGAATTGGCTGGTGATAGTATAAACTTTGATGAAAAATTACAAATTTTGATCTCTTTGCTCTTAATTGTTTCCATGACTTAAGTTTAAACAAAATTCAGTAAGAGTTAGTTAATATTGCTGCATATGAAAGCGCAAATGCATTTACTCGTACAAAATATGCCGAAAATGTTATTTCTTACTCTTTTTTGTGAGTAGGTTTTGCTACCGCTTTCAAACGAGGTGGCGGCCATAGGTCTAAACATATTTTCAACAAAAACAAGTTGAGATAAAATCCGTCCTGGTAATACAATTAGCCACGATTTTTAACAAGAAATCGATGGTGGTCGAGCGCGCAGATTGGATCAGTTTTACGTGAAATATCCTTACTGCTTTTTTCTTTCTTACTGTATCTGCCGATCGAATGCGGAGTGCATCTCAACGTGTACAAAAATGGAATTTGCGTAAGCATAGTGGCAACGAAAGGTTGGGCCCTAGCGAAAAAAAAAAAAAATTAAAATAAAATATTTGCAAATATGAGTTGCTCTTACAGCTCCTAAAATGCAGAACGAAATCGACAAAAGAATCCTGCGCAAAGCCGCAGTAAAGTTCTGCCGATATTGCCAAAGGCAACTCGATTCTATAGTCTGTATTTTAGGCAGTATTATGTATGCATTAGCAGCACCGTAACAATTACACATTTTGACGTTCCAATCAATCAATCAATCAATCAATCAATCAATCAATCAATCAATCAATCTTTAATGCGCGCAGGAACAACCATATGATCTTTGTGCTGCAGCAAAGTCAAGATAAAAAAATGCACACGTAAATTTTACATATACCATGATAGAACCCAAAAGAAGAAACAAATAACACATTACATGCAATTTAGACAAAAAGAGTCACGGAGAGAACGAAGTCAGTGAATAGCATGTCTTGTGGAGCACACGCACACACGCACACACGCACGCACGCACACACGCACACACACGCGCACACACACACACACACACACACACACACACACACACACACACACACACACACACACACACACACACACACACACACACACACACACACACACACACACACACACACACACACACACACACACACACACACACACACACACACACACACACACACACACACACACACACACACACACACACACACACACACACACACACACACACACACACACACACACACACACACACACACACACACACACACACACACAAACGATAGAGAAAAAGAACAAAGAACTGACGTGGACTATAGTGATATAGTAATATACGAAAAGTAAACAACCATTCCAGGCGCAACAAATGTGTGGTACCTAAAACGCAAGTTAGAAATAGAGAGAAATACAACAAAAAATACAACTGAATGCGGGACAGTAAGATTCAAATATAAAGATTTAAAGTTAAAATATTGTTACGGGGCGGCAAGCCGATGAAAACAGGAGAACAGAGGACAGGGAGAAGATGTTCGATTGATTGACTGAAGGGGGCCTCCTAAATTGGTGGCAAATAAAGAAGATGTTCGATGACCGTGAGATGACGTTGAATGAAATGTTAGCGGGCCTAGCGCGAGCGCTCCTGTCCGCGCCACTGCAACGATTCTTCTTTCTTGCTCGTCCGTAACAATATAAATAAGAAGCGGATAAAAAACAGTCAAGATACAGACAACATTGAACAGGAGAAAAAGCAAAAGTGAAGTAAATACAATATTTATGCTAGAAAGTGGAAGTTATATGTGATAAAAAACTGTTTTGAACATAACGCTACGAACATCCAGTTTAAATGAAGAGTGCGAGTTTCAGAAGCTGTCAAGGTGAGGACAAAAAAATATTTAACAACCTCTGCATTCTGTCTATAGTACTGTAGTCAAGAGGGGAGTGGTAATGTAGAAGTGGAGAAACTTGAAACGGTCTGAATTCCCTCATGCTCTTTCGCAGAACGCGGCGTAGGATGTACTTTGAGCTGAAGACACAGAATGTGGCCATGAATGAGTTTGTACAGGAAAATTATGTCTGCCTTGACACAACGTAATAATAATAATAATAATAATAATAATAATAATAATAACAACAACAATATCAGGATTAGGAACTTTTGAAGTCGTTATCCAAACGACTAGAACTTTGTGTTGGCTCTCTTTGAGACTCTTCGGCTTGCTGAAATACCAAGAATCAAGAAACTGCGCGGTAGATAAGGAGCACCCGGCAGTTTATCTCGAATCATATCAAATTAGTTTGCGTAAACACAGCCATCGAAGCAAGTAAGTCGCGAAAAGCTTAGTCTATCTCCAAGGAATAGCACGCGATTTCATTGGCGTGGTTTGTCTCTCTCAGTACCTTACAAAGTAACCTACTCTAAGGTGAGGAGCTCGTACGAACCTTACTTATAATCATGATACGTCCAAAATAATCATTATGCAAAGTAGCATAACTCAGTACTTTGTGAAGTAACGTAATGTAAGGTCTGGACTTTGTACAAGCATTGCGTATAGTCATACCTCAAAGTCATTATGCAACCTAGCATAACTCAACATTTGAAAAAGTAACATAACCCATAGTGAAATGTTTGTACAAACATCACTCAGTCATGACTCACAATCATAGCCATGACCCACGCCTTATAGTCATTATGTAAATTATAAAATGTGGGTCTGGACTAGTTGGTACAAAGCGCGCACGAAAACAGGGACTGCGTGCTTCGTGTTCACTATTCATAAGGAAAGGTTACATAACTCAGCACATTACAAAGTTACGTAATGCTTTCGCATTTTCATGCGTAAGCGGTCTTAAGTGTGTCTGCCGAATTATATTCCCCTTTTCTCTCTGGCGCAGCGGTACCTATCCGAACCACAGTAAGTGATGTCGTAAATACTCGCGCGCACACGTACATTGGTATAGCACAGCTCTGAAAGAAACTCTCTCGGTCGTTGTTTTGCAGTGCGAAAGCGTAGTGCGTATATCTATGCCCTGCCCAAAGGAGAACCGGAGAACTTCGCCGCAACGCATTTGGCAGTTTTACGATGTGCACGCCACCGCGTGGTGGCGGGAAGACAACACCCGAAAGGAGCAGGGATCCGCAAAGGGGGCAGAACAAGGCACGCGCGAAGAAACCGCGCCTGGGAAAGAAACGAACTCAATAAGAAAATGAAAGAGGAAAAAGTAGGAACACGCTTGTTGCTCGAGCCGAGTCGAAATGAAACCATTAGCTCCGAGAGTCACGTTTCAGTTGAGCCCGCTTTCGCTCGAGGCTCCTTTCCGTTTGCACGTTTGCCGCAAAGGCAGATTGAGAGAAAGGGGGAAAAAAGGAGCTCCACTCATTCTCGGAATGAGAGAGAGCATTGTTTGGTCGGATCACGTGCGGTTTCAGTCTTGCGACACTGTAACGTGCCCGTGGTCTACAGTGTATTATTTCTCACTGGGCATAGTACTGAGGCCTTTCAGGCTATAGTTTACGCCATCGGCATCGACGATCGAATTATTGTGACAGACGGTGTTACCACACTTTTCGTTGAATTTCCTTCTACGTTTAACATTTTCTTTTCACTTTATCGGCAAAGAAACATAATTTTCCCAGCAAAAGCCACGCTGTTGATAATCAGATTTTATAAGTAAAAATTGTTGCCTTGTTTATTGCAAAGCCACGCGCCACGTGATACAGATGGAAGGCAACCTGAACTAAGGGAGAACACTTTGACCATAGTATATCACACGGATCAAGAATTGTGATTAAGCAGTGGTGCCAAGTCTTTGTAGATGACACACTGCTTGTTTTGGTATTGATGCAGATTCTACGCTGTAGTCTGATTATGATGCATCATTTTGTCCATGAACCTGTTCACTGATTTGTAAGCGGTCAAATCGTTATAGCCTTGTTTTCCTCTTTAACAGGGCTATATGAGCTGCATAACGCGGCTTGAAGACAAACCACGCAATCCAATGACTTTCATTGAAGGCTTTAGGTTGCTTGTTTGAACTTTATATTAAAATATTCGCAAGAAAGCCACAATGTTGTGAAAATGACAAAATGCGCTTCGTATCTTTAAATGCCATATTTTCATCGTAAGGATTGCGTAGTTACTCACTTGATGCGGTTCTAATTGCAAGCGGTCTTCATTCCGCTGTGAACCTGAACTACTGGCGTTTGCGCGCATCGCCGATTCTTTTGCGTGTCACAGTTCATATTACTGTCCCAGTTCCATCCCTACTCGCACATGTAGAAGTAGCCATGCACTTTGATGTTTTACCGATAAAAACCATAAAAACAAGAGTCAAGAAAGGGCGTTTAATATTTGCCGTTGAACACTCAAGACGGTGAGTGACACGCGGTGAACTCCGTAAGGTCAACAAAAACCTCGTGACTCAGCCAGCTGTCCAGGTCACTTTCTCGTTGATTAATCCGCTTTGAGGATCGCGTCCTAGACTTGACATCTTGGGACAATGATTTAGTCAGCTACGGACGTTTCTGACATGTGGAAGAAAAACCGTAGTTTCCTCTGAAGAAAGCAAAACGGCTCAACAAATGACTGAGATGGCGAAAGAAGAGAAATGTCGCGGTCGTAGGTTCAGAAAAAAACCGCTGTGTGCGGCCCTGAGCTGCTTCTGACGTGACCGAAAAAGCGACCGCCGAATTGCTGTACAATGCGCCTGTTTTTTTCCACGTTCCGCTCCGACCTATAACGTTTCTCGGGCTCTCGAGTCAAAGAACTTAACTCGGATGGAGATCTTCGGAGTGGAAAACGGAGATGTGCCCTGGACCTTTGATGTAATGAAGGGAAG
>NC_139346.1:184372799-184465299 GCF_055883805.1 Amblyomma maculatum
CGAAAGCAAAGTCATATGCATGAATTAATGCCAACGATTAAGGGCTGACGTTTTTTTTTTTTTTTTTTTTTTTGAAGTTCAAATAGTAAAGGGAAGTTACGCGTGCAATTGAATTCGGTCGCTATTCTGAAACGGAAATCAATAAAGTGCATTCCGAGTGGAATCAATTGAACTGGAGTTAGGCCCTATTTTGCTTTACTTCAGCCACTGTGTGCCGGCAAAATTTCTCAACTCGTGTACGCTGCCTCTATATTTTGGTGATGTTGACTGGAATCAGTGCTCAAACGAAGTACACAAGGTAAAGTAAGGAAGCTGTTCAGTAAGTTTAAATTGCTTCCCGAAAACTCTAACTTCCAAGTTCGACGATGAAATTCAAGTAAGTAGAATTTAAATCAAAATGTGCGATGTCTTCTTCATAGGAGCACAGCACATTCCTATCTGTTCCTCACCAGAGGCACTGCATGATGGATTTTTAGACTCAGACTTCGGCGTAGATAAATTCGGGTTACTTCCCAATGAAAACAGCCGCGAGCTGATTCTGGCGTTTGACTGCTAATTTCAAGGTCACGGTTGCGACCCCGCCGCAGTGGTCGTGTTTTGCTGATAGCGAAATAGAAGATCGTCCGTGTACCGTGCGATGTCAGCATAAGGTGAAAGTTCCCAGATGATCCAAATTAATCTAGGGACTCTGCTACGGCATTCCTCATAGACTGAGTCGCTTCGGGAAGGTAAAACCGTATAATCTACTGCCCGCTTTCCGAAACGAATGAGCATATCAGGCGCGTTTGAGTCCCACGAAGAGATCAGAACATACAGTTTGTCACATACTCACAGTTTGTACGAGCAGGCTCCGCCATTGTTCGACGTAGGCTTGCATGTACAAGCAGTAATCACTTTATTGAAAAACAATGTGCTCTTTACAACGAGAGATTTCTAATGTGCAGTGGGAAGACAGAAGTCTTAAATATTTGTGCAAGACAATTTAGGCGTACAGTATGAAAGACATAATGAAGAAGAAATGGGCATAGGCAGGACATGTAGAGCGAAATGAGGATAACCGATGGTCGCTTAGGGTAACAAACTGGATTCCAAGGGAAGGAAAGCGTAGCAGGAGGCGGCAGAAAGTTAGGTGGGCGGATGAGGTTAAGAAGTTCGCAGGGGCCAAGTGGATGCAGCTAGCACAGAACCGAGTTAAGTGGAGAAATATGGGAGAGGCCTTCGCCCTGCAGTGGGTATAGTCAAGCTGATGATGATGATGATGAAAGACATGAACATATTAAAAGTCGATCCGGCCCATGCCTAATCTCCGGCTGTCATTTCGTCAGCTTTAAGTTTAAACGCCAAATGACAGGTTCTGTAGCAAGGCTTATCGTTGTATGATAGAGACTGACTGCAAGAATTCGAAATCAGCCATTAGGACTTGCAAGAACAGTAGACTGCAGGACCACGAGTCGCTTTCATTTAAAGTTCATTGCTTGAAATGACATACACGAGTTTTTTTAAGAAAAAAAAAATTCGGATAAGAAGTCGAAACTCTTGACGACAGTACTGAGATGCACCTTTATACCCAGCAACTTGCACAAACATTGCGGATGTATGCATAGAAAAATCAGGTGTGTATATATATATATATATATATATATATATATATATATATATATATATATATATATATATATATATATATATACATATTGTCGTGTGTCAACCTTTGGGATTCCATGGGGTGTGTTATTACGGAGCTGATACTGCTAGTATCCTTTTTTGTCTTTTACTAAGCCACAGGTGCCAATTTCCCATGCAAATTAAGTTTACGTATACTGGACGTCTATAGTAAAGTTTATTACTTCTAACGTCGCCGCAACTCCTTTAGCGCTCAAATATATGGTTGGCCGCAGCGTAACGGCATATTGCCGGTCTGGGTATTCCAAGTTCATGGAGAGCTGCCATTGTATTTAGTATTTAGCTTTTCATGACATCAGTTAGCCTTTTACTGAGCTCCTACAGCATCATCGTAATTCAGGCTACGGTTTCACCCCTGCTTAGGATGCAGCCGCGGTGTCAACGGGGGCCATTGTGCTCGAGGCGCGCTCAAGCCACCGCATTTCTAAGGATGCCAAATGCGATACACGAAGCGCACAAAAATCATCGCGTGTTGAGATTTCTGTGTATGGTTACAAAACCCGCATGACGAAGAGGAACAAAAGGAGGAAAAAAAGGTTTATTTGAGACCAGAGCAGCATTTGCTCCAACATGACTCGTCGACTGAAAAAAAAAAATAATAATAATAAACCAGCAGTTTTTCACTAGGTGTCTAGTTGCGGGGGAAATGTAAATATACCGTTTTATTTGTTGATATTTCTATGTTTACGCGTAAAGGCCAAACACATAGGCGTCTTTAGAGGCTGCTCGTAGTCATTTAGATTACATCACTGAACACATTTTCGACACGACGAAGAACAGATGTATTCGCGACGTTGAAAAACACACCCGATGCAGCGTATGCATCCGCCACTGCTCAGCGGCCTTCGCATGCCTCGCGTTACGCGCACATTCGAAGGAGTGATGCTGAGGTCCGGGGCCTGTAGCCCCGAGCGTTTCAAGCGCATCCTTTCAACACCGCGTGTTTCGACTTTCTTAAATCTTCCTTTCTTCTTCTATTCGCCGTTCCGTTTCAATGCCAAGCCACGGACACCCCGTCTCGCTCCCACAGCTTCCTGAGATTGTAACAGTCACGAAAGTTGAATCGGCGTCTGAAAAGCTGGTGCTTTTATTGGACAAAAATTTGACATTAGCAGACTGTCGCGCCATCTGTGCTGCTTGTGCGAACATCTGATTGCTGGGGAATAGACTGGAGAAGCAGAAGGGAAAAGTTTTGAGGCACTGATTGTTTAGCCCATAGGTGTCGCCACTATTTGTTACCATTCGCAGGGCAGTCACTGAGAACAGCCGCGTTTCGACGCGAAATTTCGCAGCTGATTTGATCGAAGAGTTCAGTTCTCTCTCCCGCGCGCGCGCCCTGGCTCTTGCGCATCCGGCAGATGGCGCTCGCCGGCACGACGGCAGAGGAGAATTCGCACCCGGCCCCGGTGCCGACCGCGGCGCGTCCGATCCCGGCGCTCCGCAGCGGAGCCGGTGGAACCAGCAGAGCCAGTGCAGCAGCTACGGCGTGATGCGCACCACTCGCGGCAGCGCTGGACTGCGGCCCGGGCCCTGCTGCGCCGCCGCCTCGTAGCGCACCTGCACACAACATGGCATCGTCGCCCGCCGACGGCAAGCGGCCACCGCACGAGGAGATCACCTTCACTCCGCCCGACCACAGGTCTGTGTACGACTCTCATGCAACACCTGCTTGCGCCGCGCTGATGCTGCTTTTTCTGGATACCTGCATCTTCCCAGCGTATAAGCTCAATTCGTTTTAGCTGCTCTCTCCTGATTCGCGCGCGCGCTTACGGGTTTCACGGTTTCGCGCGCTGACGCCCAGTTGCGTGCACCGCGGCTGCTTGAACTTGACCCACGGGCGTCAGGCCCGCGTGCACGGTGGCTGTAGACTGTCGTCGTCATAGTGACGAGCATGCGGTCCAGGCGACAGTCATGACCCAGCCACAATCGCAATCTCGACACTGTAATCTTACTCACTGTCACATCGAGGGTGTCACCGTTCAACGGTGAGGCGTCCGCAGTTTGGATCTCCTATTTAAGCTTCACTTCACGACGTTCATAGCCATGCCCGATTACTTGCATCGAGAACTGTCCGGTCGCGGTCACTGTGCCGTGTGCACCTTGCAACGACGGCTGGGGGACGCGGATCGTGAGCGCGTGTCTTGGGCTCAGAACAACAGGACCGCTACGTGTATTCAGCTTAAGCTTTGGCGAGCTGTCAAAAAACGAATCTTACTGCACAGCGGCCTGCCTTACAAACGCAACAGCACCGCCGTTTCTGTGATGTTTCTGTAATTTAATTTTTATTTAGTCTCTGCAGCACAAAATATGGCATGCTGATCTGGTGTTGTTCAGAAAACAGCTGTACCCAACCCGCGCGCACTTGCACCAATTGTGCACCGCTGTTTAGCAAGGCACTGTGTGAGACGGAAGAGAAGGCACGCTTCACAGCATCGCAAGAACGCGTTGACAGCGTGTATCCGACCATGCACATCGCGAGCTATTAATAATTCTGGGAATGCACTGTCGCAGGAAGTGGAGCGCGTAAGTCGACGTCGTGTGCTGTTCCAGTCTGTAATAATGAACACCGCGTTCGTGCTCTCACCTGATTCTTATAACTGCTTGTGTCGCGCTCCACGCTACAAATTTGCGGTAATAATAAATGCCGTAACGTATAGTTTACGACTTGCGTACGAAAGCGTCAGCCCTTGAAACGCAATCGGTATCGCCGCGCTGAACTGGACACGCGATTCAGAACTTGCGAGTGAGCGGACAGCGGAACGCAAACTGAGCTGGAACCAGTGATTTCGAAAGCCAGGTTGAAGTCTTCGTAATAGCTAAAAATGTTTCCCTGCTCCCAGTTCATAGAAAGAGAAGGCAAGAGAAAGTAAATGACAGGGAAGAATGGCCCTAACGGAGCCGAGGACAACTCCTTATCGCTACTCAGTCTCATCCTACTTTTGCTATCCCGTGATTTACCTTTGGTAATTATGTACCGACCTTTTAGTCTCACGTGCTGAAGCTGCTCGACATGCATCTGCAAATGCAAAATGATAGAAGAAGGGCATGCTGCTCACGGCCTGCGGCACGCTGGCTGACTTCCCCTATTCCTCCCACCTATTTTAAATAAAGTTTTATCAGCCAGCCCACTGACGTTGAAAAGCGATAACCTTACTCTACGTTGCACACCTATGTTCACGACCCACTTGGGTCTCGCTGGACGTCTTAGAAGACTCGGTTTAGAGCATAGCAAGGTAGAATATTTCATATATGGTCGATGCCCTGATCGGCCCAAGGGACACATCTAACTGCAGGCCTTCGCAAAGTATTTGCCGCAACTTTCACTGGAACGGAGTTTTTAATGCGTTAAACGCCCCGTTCGGAGGAAAGTGTAGTGTCGGCGCAGTGTCGAGAAAATCCTGATTGGTTGATAGGGTTGTGACGTAGCCATATAATTTCGCTGAAAAGGAAAAGTTAGTTGGTCAAGTGTGGGAACTGAACATTGAATTGAATTTTTGCTTTCTACCTTGGGTCGCGAGCCAGGCATGAAGAAACGCCTTCGCGTAACATTATAAGCATAAGCTTGTTTATATCGTACAGCTTGCTCGCGTTCGCTCAGTTGCGCTGTTCACTGTATAATTCATAGCAGTAAGACTACATAGAGTTAAATTCTGCTTCATCACACGCGCATAAAAAAGGGCGGCTCGCGCGTAGTATGTGACGTAATACGAGTGGCCATTCGAATACGATATGATGACAAATGCAGACAGTTCAGAATGAATAATCAACCGCGGCATGCATGCAACGGATGATTGCTACCGTTCGCACTTAAGCGATCCACTCTGTGAGCTCTATAAGAATCCTTCCTTTTTTAGATACAAGTGGAGTACTTAAATAATATTGTAGAAGTTGTAAAAAGAAAAAAAAAAAAACTAAGGTGAATGCTAATGAGTCTGACAAGTTCGTCTTAAGCATATATGCTCCGTATATTTGTACAATTAGATCTGGATACTCGCACAAATCGCGAAAAAATGCACACTCGTTTACGTAAGATGTAGCAACTCTTATTTCAAATTTTATTTTATTCTTCTGCTTCTCGTTCTTTGCTCGTGTTAAAATTTGTGCACGTTAAGGGGAGAAAACCAGAAGTAAAAATTACTGGAGACAATAACGTACTTTCTTCATTGCCCCGTTTCCAATGCAGAAGCCCGCTGCAAACAATTAGTAGCTTGGATTCTTTCAGCCTAGTTTGCTTTTCCTATTGGCGATATTCTCTTATGCTTGAAGTAACAAAAAGTAAATGAGGAAAAAAAAAACAGATGAAAAGAAGTCGATCTTTACTTTACATCACCGATCACCTGACCTTCCATCTTTGCTTCGAAATGTGGCATTCAAATATCGTTCCTTTGCATCTGCCGCATAGGGGGGCCACTCAACTTATCAATGGCCTCCCAGATTCTCGTTCTCTTTGCCTCCCGAGCAGCAGGAGGCAGGCGCGCAATTCAATTAAGTGAATAAAGGCCCTCGCCAGCCGAACGACGGAGTAGAGCTTCCACGCCGGCAACGCATCGAAACCGACTGCTTGGAGACTTCGACCGTGCTTGACGACCCTGAAGCTCGCGTAGGATCAGATTGCGCGGTTGAAGCATGCATACCTCATGTTTTCTTTTAATCTCTTCAGTGTTCTTTCTTGCTTTCTTTCTCTCTTCCTTCCTTCCTTCCTTCCTTCCTTCCTTCCTTCCTTCCTTCCTTCCTTCCTTCCTTCCTTCCTTCCTTCCTTCCTTCCTTCCTTCCTTCCTTCCTTCCTTCCTTCCTTCCTTCCTTCCTTCCTCATGTTTTCTTTTATTCTGTTCAGTGCTCTTTCTTTCTTTCTTTCTTTCTTTCTTTCTTTCTTTCTTTCTTTCTTTCTTTCTTTCTTTCTTTCTTTCTTTCTTTCTTTCTTTCTTTCTTTCTTTCTTTCTTTCTTTCTTTCTTTCTTCCTTCCTACCTCATGTTTTCTTTTAATCTGTTCAGTGCTCTTTCTTTCTTTCTTTCTTCCTCCCTCCCTCCCTCCCTCCCTCCCTCCCTCCCTCCCTCCCTCCCTCCCTCCCTCCCTCCCTTCATTCTTTCTTTCTTTCTTTCTTTCTTTCTTTCTTTCTTTCTTTCTTTCTTTCTTTCTTTCTTTCTTTCTTTCTTTCTTTTCGCAATCGCAATTATTTCGGTGCCAAAGAGTGCTGCTGCCCATTAGAAATGCATTCACGCTCCCGACGCGTCGTCAGACGCATTTGCTTTTTGCCGTGACAGCGAATATAGCCGGCGAAGTTCGCTTGCTTTGCAAAAGAAAGAACGATAAACAGGAATCGCGGAAATGGGGCAGAAATTTTACCTTTTCTTTACTCTGTCCAAGCCGCGCACCTTCACATACAAAAGTGGTTGGCGCAGCAGCTGAGGTCAGCTAAAACTCCTCTTTTAATGCACGTCAGGCGCATACGCGGACGTATAACGAAGTTTGAGTTTGTACTAATTGCTGCTGCGTAACGAGTATTCAGAAGAGCAGCGCAAGCGGCCAGTCACTAAAGAAAACCCAAAAGTCAGGGTCTGCAGAACTTCACTGTCTTAGATTATTTTTTCTCGTTCCTTTTTCTGGTCCTCCACATACTTTGGCAATCGAGAAAGCTTCAGGAGGTAGGTGGCAGAAGGAGAAAGGGCGTTCAGCACTTCGCTAAAATACAATCAAATGCCGAGCATTATTGTAGTGTGGAGATAAATTTCAGGTAATAATAGCTTTGTATCTCCCAAAGTAAGAAGGGAATCAAATAATAAAATTTGAAGAAATCAAAGAAAGAAAAAAGTTGTAAGGACGGTTGCGATACTCCCTAAGCCAAAATGTGAGCTCACCTATTTAAGTGATTTGCGAAATATTGAGCCAAATTTGATGTATGTATGTATGTATGTATGTATGTATGTATGTATGTATGTATGTATGTATGTATGTATGTATGTATGTATGTATGTATGTATGTATGTATGTATGTATGTATGTATGTATGTATGTATGTATGTATGTATGTATGTATGTATGTATGTATGTATGTATGTATGTATGTATGAGCAGTTACAAAGAAAATCACTTTATTTTTCAGACGAGCCAAACAGCATTATCAGAAGAGGAAGATGAGCCACGAGCGAACAGTGCAGAGCTCCAGTCTCTTTCTCTTTTTCTGAGAAATGCTCTTTGGTTCGTTGCTCTCGTGGCTTGAAGCACCGGCAATGTCAACAACGGCGAAGCGGCTCAGACTTAGAGATCGGCATGTCACCAATCAGCAGACGTTAGCATTTCGTTCGCCTTGGGCATCCATACGTGTTGGATGAAAGGCCAAACTGAATGCCGCGAACCTACTCGGAGAGCCCAGACCCAGCAAGCACTTATTATTTTTTTTTTATATCCAGCAAATGCCTCCCTATTTTCTCACAACAGTTGTCAGAAAATGAAAGATGATGAATTGTTGAACGCCGGTCGGAGATCATGCATCCATGCCATCTATTTCCTAATTCACACAACTTACTCACAATGGCGCCAGACATTTTGACCCGAAAGCGCTGGCTCCTGACATGTAAACTACAAACTCTAGGCACTATATACAAACTGCACGTAATCTCCATGCGGTAAAAATTAAACAGCGTGCTAACGTAATGTCGCGCGTTCGTGACACCGCACACTACTAAAGGGATAAGGGAGGAGTAGGATAACAAAGAGCTCGATTTCTTATGCAAATAATTTGCTACCGGAAAAGCAAACAAAAATCAGGGCCGTCTTGAGTCTGTGTCACTGAAATTTTGCATTGTGTACCTGTTAGTTATTTGCTTTTGTAGTTGTGATTGCATACGTGAGTAGTGCCGAACTGCTCACGGAGTAGATCTCTTTGTCACGGTTCTTGCCCTCCCCCCCCGCCCCCCCATTTTTTTCCTCTTCTCCAGTTTCTTAATTAGAGTAAAACTGCTAAACAAAATTAAAATTTTGCACAAATCTTGCAACGCGTCCCAACCTGCTGCCAACAAAATTTGAGCAAAAAATTCGATGCGCACTGACGCTACATAAGAGTGAATGTATCAACTTTTTACTTCAGTCAAAGAACGATTTAAAAGTTAGAACGATTTGAACAAAATCAACAAAGCTTCTCCGTATTTATTCACCGAACTTGTGACTTTTTCCTGAACTACAATTATGGTAATTCAATACCTCCGTGTCTCAGAAAGAATTTTCAAATACTACCCCGCCGCGGTGGCGCAGTGCTTAGAGTGCTCCACTGCTGTACCCAAGGATGTGGGGTCGAATCCTGGGTGCGGCGGCTGCTTTTTGGCGGAGGCGAAAAGCTAAACGCCCGTGTGCTGTGCGATGTCAGTGCACGTTAAAGAACCCCAGGTGGTCGAAATTTCCGAAGCCCTCCACTACGGCGTCTCTTATAGCCTGAGTCGCTCTGGGGCGTTAAACCCCACAAACCAAATACTGCTGCTACAGCTTTTCACTGCCTGCAAACAATTTTTTTTGACAACTAATAAACTAAATATTAGCGGGTCTCTTAGATGTCTCTTAAGGGGAGAATGGCGAAAGTCCACCCTTTTTATCCTATAATTTGCCTCCCATCGTAACCTCTTGTCGGCATTCGTTGCAGTGCTACATATAATTGTAATTGGTTCACAGGGAAGGAAAGGTGCAGTATCTATCGCACTTTCTCCGGCAAGTGTGTTTGGACGGTACGCCATCATTCCTGTCGCGTGGCGTTCTTGGCGCGCGTTCAAGTGAGGCATTGCAGATGGCAGGGACGCATCCCGCCTCGGCCAATCAGAACGCCGCAAAAGAGGGACAGTGTCCACGACAGCATGAGCCAATCAAGGCTTTCGCCTTTATATAGGCTGGTAACCAAATGCAATTTCCGATGGATCTGGCGTGCAGCAAAAGCGCCCCTCCCCCCCCCCCCCCCTCCTTTCCCACAAGCTTCGAAAACAAAAATTGAGACGAATGTGGTATTGATTGCGGAGAAAATGTTGCTTATTTATACAAAAAACAGAAACTGCAGTTTAAAGTTCGCGGTAAAGGAAAAACAACGCTGAAATTTACTGGCGTGCAGCCTTCGCTGTCACTCGAACTGCGTTAAGAAGGCGTTGTTGTTACTGCTACTGGCTTCAAGAAACAACATGCGTGCCCATCATGAAGGATTAGCCAAGACTCAAACAGCGACTTGGATATGCAGCAAAAAAATATATTTTTGTTTCAGTAAAATATTTCCATGAAGACAAGTCGATTACAAATAGCTTCACACAAAATTTTATTCTTTTTTCAATTGAGTGCAACATTGTAAAGCACTTGTGACGTACCAGTTTCCGGTAAACATGCGCATGGTTTTCTTTTTCCGCAGATTGGCACACAAACGAGGTCTTCCTGTCATCGCATTTTATGTGATAAGTATCAGAAGCAGCTGCAAACGTTTGCAAAGTTTAAAAACTAGGGTGCACAAAGTGCAACACCACTGATGGCGTTCCGATGCCAGCAAACATTGGATGCGTCGATAATACCGCGCGCGCTGCTGTATTGAGACACGCTAAACAAACAGCGTCAACGTGAAGAAAACTGAACTGTTAAAATAGAACAGAAGCAATACTCTTCTTTGCGAAATGTTCTCTTAATTTATTATATATATATATATATATATATATATATATATATATATAACCACAGCCATGCATGTAGAAGCATTAATAATCATTTTTATATAAATTTTGCCTCATATAGGTTTGCTTTGTTACGTGTTTCCATGTTTAGATATTTTGAACGGGAGGTTACTTTTTTATTAATGAAGACCTATAATGAAGGCGTTCAGTGTAACTTTGTCAGGAGAGATGAAGAAAATGATATTCAAAGCGGAGTGTGAAAAACTGGAAGCTTACCACGGCTGAGACGGCGCATGTGTGTTGCATTACACATAATGGTCTGTATTTGTGTGATATTGTTTAATAATAATGAACAAAACTTTTGGAACTTTTTCCATACCATAAGGAAAAAAGAAGAAGCGAAGCAGCACCAGAATAATGGAGCGCCACCCGCTCCGTGCACCACCCGTCAGAAGAAGTAGGCGGCGAGCAGGCCATGCGCCGCTAGGCACTCGGTTGAAGGTCGGCTGAAGGTCAAACTCCGGCGTACGCGAAACACGACGTGGCTAGCTCAATGAAAGTTTCGCTTAAAAAACAAAACGAGATAATGCAGTGGTCTAGCGCAGTGGCCAGCTGAGCTGATTTCTTTTTCTCGACCAGGTTTCGAAACCCACTAGCGGAGAGTTTTTTTTTTTTTTTTTTTTTTTTTTGCAGCGAGATCTACATTCGGCTCGAGATTACATTTGGCGCGAGATCTTGTATTCTGCGCATACGCAGCGGAATAGTACATGAACTTCCGGTTCTCACCGCTAGGATCGCGGTGAAAACAATCTCTGAATGCAACCTAAAACGGAGCAATAGAAACGGCTTGCTTTACTGCGTTCTTAACCGTTCGCGCAAATATTCTCGCATTTCCGCGCATGCCCAGAGCAAAATATCGCGTGCCTGCGAATGTCTAGCATATGAATCTCTGAGGCACTGAAGCCCCACTGCTGACGTCAAAGTGAAAATGCAATTGCAACGTCACGCACCTCGGGGTGGGTGCATAATAAATACCACACATGACAGAAAAATAGCATACGCGGCTGCAAACATGAATCGTGTCCAAAGGGAAGCAGGCAAGTCAGCTTTCCTGACTGCATGTATTAGCAACTAAGCCACCGCTTTAACTTGGCATCGTAAGTGTTAAAAATGTCACTTTCAATTGCGCTGTGCGTCGCCTTGCGCTATGCTTTAACTTTCATTTGTCCGCTAGCGAGTCCCAAAGCAAGATCAAGCAGGCACTTGCGCGTGCAAGACGAAATTTCAAAGCTTTGCGACATCCGCTTGGGCTGCTGTGCCGTCGGCCCTGAAGACTTTTCGGTCTGCTCTGCGTCGTCGCAGTAGGAATGAGAAGGGATAGAGAGCACTTGCAGTCGGCGCTTTCAGCCCAGATATGGAGTTTTCTGCCACTCAACATTATGGTAGCAAATGCCAATCAACTCAATGCTTACTGATGCGCTGAGCCGCTAAGTACAGCTCTGCAAAATTTGTTTTTATGTTTTCATACTTACTCAAAGGTCCCCACGACTAACGTCCTAAGCAACGTGGGGCGCCTGATTCCCACAAGAAGGAAAATCGGATTTCGCAAGGCTAAATCCGCCTCCGAGGTTAATAATTAATCATTGCCTTCCTATTATTAATCTATTCTGTAAAGCGTGCCTATGGCTGCCGATGAGCCTATGTCAAGGTTTTAAGATAGACATGCGAGGAAAAAAAATTGCCGCGGCTTAGCTTTAGTTAATCCCGGTAGGTTGCGAAAGCAATAATAGCATGGCTACGCTATAGTTATGCGATCATATCGATCATATCGATCATATCGATCATATCCATACCATCAATCAGGTGATAGAAAAACGCTCGGAATATAACCAGCCCTTATACATAGCATTCATTGATTACGAAAAAGCATTTGACTCAGTTGAAACCTCGGCGGTGATGCAGGCATTGCGAAATCAGGGGGTAGACGAGCCGTACGTGAAAGTGCTGGAAGATATATATAGTGGCTGCACAGCAACCATAGTTCTGCATGAAGAAAGTAACAAAATTCCCATAAAGAAAGGTGTTAGGCAAGGAGACACAATCTCCCCAGTACTATTCACAGCTTGTTTAGAGGAAGTATTCAGAGACTTGGAATGGGAGCAGTTAGGGATAAGGGTAGATGGAGAATATGGAGAATACCTCAGTAATCTGCGATTTGCTGATGACATTGCCTTGCTAAGCAACTCGGGGGATGAACTGCAAATAATGATTGATGACCTAGACAGGAAAAGTAGAAAGGTAGGCTTGAAAATCAATATGCAGAAGACTAAGGTAATGTTCAACAGCCTCGGGAAGGAACAGCAGTTTACATTAGGTAGCGAAATACTGGAAGTAGTAGGCGAATATGTCTACTTAGGACAGGTAGTAACCGCAGATCCGGACCACGAAAAGGAAATAACAAGAAGAATAAGATTGGGATGCAGCGCATTTGGCAAGCACTCGCAGATTATGACTAGCAGCTTACCGGTATCGCTCAAGAGGAAAGTATACAACAGTTTCATCTTGCCTGTACTCACCTATGGGGCTGAAACGTGGAGGCTAACCAAGAGAGTTCTACTTAAGTTGAGGACAACCCAGAGGGCTATGGAACGAAAAATGGTAGGGGTAACATTAAGAGATAGAAAGCGTGCAGAGTGGGTCAGAGAAATAACTCAAGTTACCGACATTCTAGTAGAAATTAAGAAGAAGAAATGGACATGGGCAGGACATGTAGTGCGAAGATAGGATAACCGATGGTCGCTGAGGGTAACAAACTGGATTCCAAGGGAAGGAAAGCGTAGCGGGGCGGCAGAAAGTTAGGTGGGCGGATGAGATTAAGAAGTTCGCAGGAGTCAAGTGGATGCAGCTAGCACAGAACCAGGTTAAGTGGAGAAATATGGGAGAGGCCTTCGCCCTGCAGTGGGTATAATCAGGCTGATGATGATGATGATGACGACGACGCTATATTCCGTTGCCGTTCTTCTGTTTCCTGAACGCGTCGTTGCCGCCTAGTTGAATTCCTACGTTCTTGACTGCTGAGTTAACACGTCGACAAAGAGCCTTCACTGTTCAAAGCGTCCATTCCATTCCGTTGGGAGTCGTCACCGGTTGAGGACGATTCAAGAGAAGCGCGACGCGCTCGTCTAGCTGCATCTTGAGCGCGCCGTCGAGCGGGACGCTGTTCCCGTTCATCTGTCTCTGTAGCTTGCTGTCGTTTCCTGGCTTCATCGAGATGGCGTGACTTTTCTTTCTGTTTATCAGGATACATAGCGAGTGCCTCAGCTGAGCAAGCGCGAGCATTTAAATACCCACCGTTTTCCTCCTCCTCCTCTCAACTGCGAGAGAAGAGGTGACAGCAGCGCCTTCACTCGGTAGCTGCGTGGCTCCAGCTGCAGCGCGCCGTGCCTACTGACTGCCGCCACCCGACGACTCGACTTGGTAGCCCATCTCCGCAGCTGGTATGACGTCACAGCCATCTAGGGTCATTAAAGGTCAAACGTGCCTACCGACCGTGGCTACGCGAAGGGCTGAAAATGGGAGTAGTATTGCTCTCGCAATAAAAAAAAAAAAAAAAAGCCCACCGACAGCCGCAGCGGGAGCAGCTTCGTCTCTGCTTCGCAAAGCGACGACAGGGGCCGCAGCTTAAACTGAGGTCATGGCGTAGCGTGTTCTCGACCTGTAAACTTTACACGACAAGCAAGGGCAGGAGGTGAGCTGCGCCATCTAGCGGAAAAGGTAATATCTGTGAGAACAGGTGAGAAAGAATACAGCTATGAGTCTCGAACACCGTCGCTTGTGTGGAGCAGTCGGCTAGTGCTTTGCTTTTGGACGCTAAATGACAGCAGTTTGTATCCAACTTTAGCTTGTATTTTTGAGCAGGAAGGAGGGTGAAATGCACAAATACAAAGCATCCACAAAACGAGACACGCGATAGATTTCGCGGATTGCAGTTGTTTTCATAACAGCGAACGTTGGGCACTAACTTCGTTCCTCCGACCCTTCCCCATCCTGTCTATCTTTCACTACCATTCCCGTCGATAGGTGCCCGGACTTGGCCGTCATAGGAATTGCTGGTTGGTAGCTTGTGCATTCATGGGTAGCTCCACTGTCTTTGACTGAGACACTTTAGAGAGGATTCCGCTAGAGGACGTCGATCGCGTCAAACCTTGGATGTCGAACATAGCGGCTGGTAGATTCTATCGACGTTGTCCTCGAGCTGGGGATCGCACAGTGCAAAACGTAAGCATAAAAGTAAGCAGCATAAACGAAAATGATTTAATAATTCTATAGGAACCAATAAAGAAATTAACCAATTGTCTGTTCAAGTAAGGTTAATAAAGAGGCGATTAATATGGGCTGATATGCCAGGTTGTATTAAACAAATAACCAAATGATGAGACGCGTAGGCAATGCATTTAACTTACTCGAAACGTTATTTACTTAGCTAAAGTCAATACAGTCTCATTAAGCTCCTCTTGCAAGCAAAATGCAAGTTTTCAGCCTCATGGAACGCTAGCGGGCTGGATTAACTCGCTAGAAAAGGGGATATTATACACTCCGCGACGAAATGCACTTAATCCTCTTCGCGCTAAGAAACTGAATTAGTGGTAGCGTAGTGCATGCAGGAACAAAAGCCGGATTAGTGCCGCACCCTACTTATTGCCGCGTCGCTGAGGCCGTGTCTTGGCTTATTTGGCTTGGCTTGGATGTCTTTTGCTTAGCGCGAAGACGACTAGACCCTGTCCTGTTTAGGGAGTGCATGTATAGTCGGGCCTTTTAAGCCGTTCACATCCCTCCTACAAAGGAAAAAAAAAAATGCTATTATGTACTTCAGTAAACTGACGGTAAGAACGCAAAGCAGGTGTCGGTTTTACAATATAATGTCTTGTAGGGACTCTCACTGCCCGAACGTTCTCGGACCGATATTTTGAATGTATTACTGCAGATGCACGCCGAGATTTAGGTTTTCTGTGCGCACTTTTAATTTAAATTAATTCATCTTCGGAGAAGTCGTTAATCGTTATTTTCAGAGAGACTGCATAAGTCAGTGAGCAGCATTTTAAGAGGTGAATGACATGCTTTATAGTACAACGCTGCAGACAGCTAGTCGCGCCTCGCAAGGTCGATTTCGGAAGAATGTCAGCCATGTGAACACCAAGGACAATTTGTAGAAGCGACGTTATGCGTTCTTCTCACACTTGGGCGTTCACACTGACGCTGTCACACTTGTACGTTCACACTCTGCTAAGCTACACTCTCCCGCATTAATTAAATAAATAGTCTGAACAAATGTATAGATAATTAAAAATCGGTTGTTCCATGTTTGTTCTTGTTTGTAAAAGTGATGTTATGCTATGTACCACTGCAATGCCGCCGTAGGATGTGTCGGCTTCGTCAAACCTTTCCACTGGCTTTTTGCTGGCGCACCCAACATCCTCAAGATGTTAAATAAACATTATTCTTATTCTTATTCTTAGATAAACCGACGCCAAGAAGGCGGCGAGAACTTCAGCAGCCAAACAAGCACTTAACGATTTCACTACACATAGTAATGAAGAAACAAATTAAAATAAAAAGAGAAACAAAAGAAAGGTGATTACGAACACTGTGCGAGATTTTCGCCTCTCCTATCCTCGAGCACGAGATTTTATGTTCGTTCTGTGTGACTGCGGGCAAGCTATTAACGTCGGCCTTTTTATCTTTAAAGCTTCTCGATTCAGTGCATCTAGGGAGACATACTTCCCGAAAACTGTGTTTTCTTAAATAAAATCTAGGTTAATGAAATTCGTACCACACTTGGTCTCATCTTTCGAAATACGTTTTTAAGTTCTAATATAGTTTGGTATTTTCCTGACGTAGATGCCATGCTTAAGAGAAAAAGAGTGCATTATTTTGCAGCTTTTGGACACGACAGAGCAGTGCAGAATAACATTTCTCGGCTCTAACTTACCACAGTGTGAAACTAAGCAAATAATATCATTCCTATATATATATAGGATACGTAATTCTCAGACAATTTTATATCTGAGTCATCGTTTTCAGTGGCACGTGCCTGCATACTTAAAATATTTCAAGCCCTTAAATATTTTTCATTCCATTAAAATTTAAGGAACATACATGTCATAATTAGCACTGATGTGACTAACTACTAGACGAAATGTTGTGCACATAAGCCATGTTTGACCCCAAAATAAAAAGCTGAGAGAAAAAAAGATTGATAGTTATAAAAGGTCCAGTGAATGATCTCGGTAGTCGCGACGAAAATATCTTCCTTATTACTTTCTGGGAGTGTGAAACAGTGTAGCGTGACTTGGGGAAAAAAAAAAAAAAAAAGCATATGCCTAACGATTGCGCAAGCACAACTGAGACCAACGCTGTTATTTGACGCACCGTGCACTTGAAAACGAGCCTAATCTGTACCTCTCACAGGCGCAACAGGTGTTCTTTAACCAAGATCATAAAATAATTTGCCTATCCCTTCGAGCCACAATTTTTTCACGTGTCAAACAAGAATGATTTCGGCTGCTCAGAGCAAAAAAAAAAAAAAAAAAAAATATATATATATATATATATATATATATATATATATATATATATATATATATATATATATATATATATATATATATATATATATATATATATATATATATGAGGACCTTCTTTACAACAATATTAACGAAGAACGGAACCACCAACCTATATTTCATTTTGTGCAAAGGTCGTTGGAGTTCAAGAGGCCCCCTGCAGCTTCATGGTCGCCACAACTATGCATCTGCGGCCCACGTTCTCATCCGCACTGACGCCTTACAAGCAGTTCGGTTGCTCCGACATGTCAGTAGTTACCCAGGAATATGTCAGGACATCCACAACTCGTGGCACGTGTCCCGAGTCTATACGTATTGAGTGGGTTCCATGGGACCAGATTCCTTTTTAAGTATATGCAGATTTAGGGACCCACGTGACCCCGGGATTATCATTGCCTCGACGCCTTGATTTGGGCAACACTTCATTATTACAACACTTCCTTTCATTATGTAAGAAACACCTTCCGAGCCCGCTATGTGCTCTTATCCCTCCGTGTGTGGTAACCCTCCTCCGCGGTCTCAACCGTGCAGAGGAGAATCCATTCGATCATCTTGCAGTAGCCAGAAAGTGATTGTTGCTTTTATTGTCATGTAAATGTATTGTTTGTGCTGCCGAGATGGTAATAAAGAAAAAAAGTAAAGTCTCGTTTACCTAGGCTTAATTAATTTGACCTTCAGGTTGATTCAGACCACCCTGTCTTCAATCTCGTCGACATCACGCGCGTACTGTAATGACGCGTCCTTGTGGTTTGAGCACTCGGTTCGTATGCCGCAGGGGCGTTGTTCAACCCCTATGCCTTTGGACAATTACCGGGTTTCCTCTTGGATGAAATGTCCAGAAGAAAAAAGGTGGTTTGCTTTAGTTTCGCTCACAAGGTTTAACGTCCCAAAATGACTCAGGTTATGAGGGAATCCATAATGGAGGGCTCCGGAAATTTCAAGAAACGTGGTCCTTTAGTGTGCAATGATATCGCGCATTGCAAATTGATTTTTGCCTCCATCGAAAAAGCGGCCGACGCGGCCGATATCGAAATTGCGCCCTTGGGACCAGCAGTCTATCGCCCTAACCACTGATCCACTGCGGTAGTCCTAAAAAAAAAAAAAAAAAGGTCGTTTCCCTTTCTTGCACGCAAAACCAAAGTCACAAGTCATGAACAAGATGTCCTTGCGCCATTGAAAAAAAAAAATAAATTATTGTTGTCATGAAAAGCATTAAAAAGGGTACCCATTCAACCTCCACATTGTTCGGACAATAATCGCATCCCTTGATCTCGGTATTCATCAATATTTTTTTCATTTATTTACAAATACTGCTGTCTCTCTTGTCATAGACATAGCAGGAGGTAATGAACCTATAAGTAAGGAGTTAGAGATAAAGCTAAATATCAGATAAAGCTCCTGAGTAGGATTTGACAGGCTAAGACAGATACGCGCAGAGGGCCAAGGTAGACATATGCCAGAGTTGTGGCATGTCAAAAGAAAAAAAAAATGAAGCCCAGCGCGTGCGCGAGCGCATCCTTGCCGCAGCAGGAGTCCCGTCTTGAATGGTCTAATAGGACCCGGAGCGTATAGTCACCGCGATAAATTGGTCTCGCTGGCTGTGCCTGCGTTCTGCGCAGAGAGGCGGCAGGCCTATTCAACGAACCTCGAGCAACAACGCCACCGCGATGGTTTCTCCCTTTATAAGCGCCCGAGATTGCGCGCTCAGATGTGCCTTGAGGCGTTGCTTTCTGCACCCGTTCGGCTTCGAGATGGACGAAGACGTTCTCTATAGGCCTGATATGAGTCAATCCCACACGCGTCTCTCGCCCCGGGTCTTACGGACGGGAACATTAGGCCGCATTTGCATGAGCTATCTCTATGCTCGGAGAGCAGGTAATGCGTTTGCTGAACTCCGCTGTTATCATTCGTCTTTGCTTTTTTTTTCCCTTTTTGTTTTATCTCTGGAAATAGTTGAATATTGCTTTAATTGGAGCGCGAGTATTTAGTGATGCGTTAAGAGCACTCCGAATGTCCTCGGGTGTGTAAATAAAGAGCCTCCCGTCTTCGATTCTGACCCCCCCCCCCCCTCCTTCTGCATAAAGGGAGGAATGTTTATAGCGTGCGAAGACATCATGCAAATGAGAACTGTATAGTGAACCTATATAGTGCGTCCAAATTACCCGATTGGAATGCGCCATCTTTAAAATAGTTTCTCCGAGTATTCCTTCTTCCGTGTTTTTTTTTTGTTTTTTTTTTCTCTCTTCGCTATTTATACTTCGGTTTTATTTAAAGGCAAGATTGTTATCCCCAATCACAAAGTTTGCGGTGTTCTGGGCACGTTTTTCCCGCTTTAGAAAGAAAGGAAATTTTATCGGGTCTTCGAAGCTCGCTCCAACTTACGCGTGTTATTGAAAGCAGCCGCTTAAAAAGGTGAGCAGGTCGAGGCTTATTATTGTCACGATGATGAAGGAGTTTGGACCTTTAATATGGACGTTCGTTTCGAGCCTTCAGGGTGAATAAATTGAGAATTTTCTTTTTCAACAACAAAACGCACACTGTCTTGGAAATAAGAAGCAGTTCATGCTCTTACATAAATTGAAAATGTGAGTTTTGTGTCCATTTTTGTTTCTTTCATGAAATGTAATCGAAATTCTAACAATAATCTTGAAAGGAAAGTTTCTGTTTTTAAGCGGTCTGGCTCGCGATGAACGTAAATGCCGCATGAGGCAGTTTAATACAAGACATTCGTTAATTACCGGAACGATAAGCAACCTTCTTTTTTCCTGCATGCTTTTATATTTTTATATTTTTCTGTGCTAGCTAAATTTAACGAGGTCGAGCAAGACACGACGCGGCGAACAACCGAGGGTAATGATTGATAGTAGTGCTGCAGGAGGCAAGAGTGACAAGGAGGTGTTCGTTTGAGAGAAAATTTTTCATATGCTTAAGGATGTAATTATCAAGAGCTTAAGCTCACCCAAGCGGACAAACCTTATTGAGGCGCCATTATTACCTCTGCTGCACAACTTACATTCCGCAGTATACGGCGCGACATCTCGGGTTGAACACGCGCGATTTTCCGGCCATATTTATTTGGTTTCAGTTTGGCAGGCCTTGAGGGCCAGAATTTGTTGCAAAAGAATGTTGAATACAACTGCATTTTCGAAAATACATGGTTGTAACGAAAGGCTGGCCATAAATTTCTAATCATAACAAGGCGTCTACCCGTAATAGTTAAAAAGCTGGCTGTTAGAACGTAGTTTTGCGAGCAACTATAGGTGAAAGCAACTCAAGAAAAAAGTGACAGGTGCCCTTCAAAGGCATTGACTAATTTTTGACGGCGCCGAGGCCACTCCATTTTCATTTGCCAGACTGATTTGTTGCGTTTCCAGGTCTAGAGGTATTACCTATGACGTCATGAGAATCGGTCGATGCCACAGACTTCAGAGGGGTCCTTTGAGGGGTAAAATTCTCTTTTTATCTTAAGTTGCATCCGGCTATATATATATATATATATATATATATATAGCAAATTGGATGTTTACAGGAATGTGTTGGTAGTTTGTGGGGTTTAACGCCCCGAAGCGACTCAGGCTATGAGAGACGCCATAGTAGAGGGCTCCAGAAATTTCGACCACCTGGGGTTCTTTAACGTGCACTGACATCGCACAGCAGACGGGCGCTTTGCTTATCGACTTCATCGAAAAGCTGCCGCCGCGGCCGGGATTCGATCTCGCACCCTTGGGCACACTAGTAGAGCGCCCTAAACACTGCACCACCAGGGCAGGGCTTTTTAGGATTTACTGCAATGCAAGAACTACAATGCCACAAACACGGTATTTATGAAAGGAAAATCCTGTTTTTAATTTTTACCGAAACTCTCCCCTGAAGCATCTGGTCCTGCTATTACTAACGGAGCGTTCGCTTGAGATAGCTAGCTCTATAGATTGTGTGAGGGCGGATGAGTCTGCTGATGATCTTCATTTCTGCTGATGATCAAGAAAGAAGCCTGCCTTTTTTTTTTTTTCTGAAATTGCATGCGTGCGCAAATTGTGAGCAGTGCGCCTGGCCGGGACGCGAATTCCAAATAAAACGGGGCGTGTTCCCCTTTTAAACTTCGTGCGGAACGCCACAGTTTATTGCACAGAAATTACCGTCCCCGCCTGCGTCAGCAGTCAGCCCTGTTCGCTATGTGCTAAAAAGTGCTTTATATACTCAGAGAATACCTAGCCGTCGCCGTATTAAACGTGCTCACCATGATCTGATATCGCTATATAATGAAAACCCGCATATAACAAATATATAAGGAAAAGCCACACATCCTCAACACAAGCGGTGGCGGGAGATATTCGTCGAACTGCAGGCTCGCATCGAGACTTGGCAGCAGCGGAAAAATTCCTGCACGAGACTGCCGAGCTATTCTTGCAGAGTTTGCAGTAGCGCAGCACCAGCTATAGAGCAGCATCAGCAGAAACCTCTTAACACACGCAGCGGCGAGGGCATTGAAGAGGTCACTGCGCGCCAGTTTTCTTTCTTTTTTTTTTCTTTTTTTTTTTTTTTTTTTTTTACGCAGGCGTTGCTGTTAGGGTAACCGCGGGTAACTTGCCGCTGCACGGCCTCTCTTGGAATAGAGAAGCCGTTGCGTGCATGAGAGCTGTAACTGAGTCACGCGACACTCCAGTTGGTCTGGGGGCAGGAGGTGCAGCGACGCTAGCAGAATTTAGACGACATGGGCAGGTACAATTTAGTAGTTATCTTTATCGTACCACCATCCACGAAAACTGTCCAACGGTGGCAAAAAAGGGGGCGGGGCATATTTTGAGAAGGCAGCGAAGGACGAAAAGGAATCGAATCAGTATGGAATAGATCAGTTAGATTGTGCATGCAGATTGTGCTTTTGAAGATTGATGGAACTAGGCGTGGTTAGCGCTTTTTCTGAGACATTTTTTCGTAGGATATTCAAGTTATTTCTGCGGGACTCGAAATCCATCAAACTCGCTTTATAGTATGTGTGTATGTATGCGCGCGTAGTGTGTAGTGTGTGTTTGCAGTAAACAACCTGTGCCACTGCAGCCCCTGCTAGCACCGTTTATACCTTAAATCGGGGGGCACCGCGGGAACATCTTTGGCTGCCAATCAAACATCATTGTGTTTCACGTCCTTCTCCCACATCGTCAACCATCATGATCCCCTTTCTTCTCCCCTTCCCCAGTGCAGAGTAGCAGGCTAGCTTTTAATAATTCCGGCCAACCTCTCCACCTTTCCTTTCAATAAACCCTCTAACTCTATCATTCTGTTTCGGCTGTGGAAACCAGGAACAGTATTCTTTCCGATTAGCTACTGATCCTATGCCAATATGACTGACACAATCACGCAATCACTGACAGCATTTTTGTCGCATCGTGCTCGGGGTTGAAAGCTATCTGTTCTATCTGGAAGGACAATCTATCTGTTCTAGGTATAGCCACAGGAGTTCAGATCGCATAGACTTGCAGCTGAAGAGGTGAGGGAATTTTAAAGCCAAGCGCGCGTCACAGTCATCCGGGTCCAGGTTTCTTTTTTTTTTTCTTACGGTTGTTTCACAAACGTGTATTGACTTTTGGGCATACTGTTCGATCAGATCTTAAAGGTTATTTTTAGAGCGCTCTTCTTATGGCGCCAGTTCGGCGGTTGCGCCACGCCGCCGTTTGCGCCGCTCTAACCGAGCGAAAGAGAGTCGCGAGACACGAGCCGCGAAAGAGTCACAAGCCAAAGCGAATTTCTCAGAATAAGAGAAAGAAGAGCCACGAGCTCTGCGCCGCTCGCTCTTGCGACTCTTCTTTCTCTTCTTTTGATAATATTCATTTTGGCTTGTAAAAAAATAAACAATTCTACAACGCCCGTTGTGATCACTCTGCTTTCGTTAGACACCGGTTACTTGAAGCGGAAGTGAACGTAGGTAAACCTACACCTGCTATAAGCAAAACGGCACCAAGTGCCGTTTTAACGTCCCTTCAATACCCATTGATGAACTCATGATAGTACTTTTGTAACTTCACATACATACATACATACATACATACATACATACATACATACATACATACATACATACATACATACATACATACATACATACATACATACATACATACATACATACATACATACATACATACATACATACATACATACATACATACATACATACATACATACATACATACATACATACCGGAACTTCAAAGTGCTGTGCAAAATACAGACAAGGGCAAGGACATTCAACTATGGGCCGTCCAGCAGGCCCGGGGTGCGCTCGAAAAGCACAAGCACAACCCACCACAAACGGGCCAAATGAGGTAGTGCAGAGTAGGGCATAACCCCGGGTCGACGCTTGGCCAGCGTCATGATGCTTTAACCCGTTGTTTGCCGGCTCCTTAATAAAGTTATACATACATACATACATACATACATACATACATACATACATACATACATACATACATACATACATACATACATACATACATACATACATACATACATACATACATACATACATACATACATACATACATACATACATACATACATACATACATACATACATACATACATACATACATACATACATACATACATACATACATACATACATGCATGCATACATACAAGCATCTTTCAAAATTCCTTGCTGAATATATCGCAAAAGCGCTAAAGTAGCTACGCTCAAATTTCGCGTTAGTGCGTATTGTAATCGTCCTTGGAGTTTTCATGCAACAAATGACTCTGTACCGAAGAAAAAAATGGTGCACACAAGTTCAGCAAATACATGCGTGCATTGCTCGGTGCAGCCAAATTCATCACCAGCATGGAAGCTGAAATTCAACACAGCCATGACACTTTGTACGCAGTTAATTGTCACGCAGAAACTTGGAAAAAAAAAAAAAAAGAAAACAGCTGCTTCCTTTCAACCACTAAATATATATTTACTAGACACTCATGGAGCAATAAGGGAGTAACTGCTGCTTAACATCCACCTAAGCATATTCATAAACGCGAACCGTAATATCTTTGTAGGTTAAACCACTCGCTTATTCGCGCTGGAATTAGGACCACTGATTGAATGCTGATTGAATAAGGTAAGTATACGCCATCCAAATTGATATTAAGAAAATAGACAGTTATATGCTATTTGTCAAATTTCAGTTCGATTAAGAGAGCGATTTAACCGACAGAAGCATTTTACAGTTCGCGTTTACCTTTGCAACTGCCGGTACATTCGACCAACACACGCTGAAGTTTTCTCGACATTTTTTTTTGTCACCACGCATATATTGCCACAAAGATAAAAAACAAAACACGACAAGATCCGCCATAGATGCTATCTAGAAGCATATCTTGTCATTCTTGCATTTTTTCGAAATATTACCTAATGCGCTGCCTAAATAATGTACACTTTCAGTTGAACCACGAATAGAGCTTAATTCGTCAGCAAAAAAAGAAAAAGAAACAAGTGTTCTGAGTGGCGTATAATAGCCTTACGCAAAGGTATACGACTTTGCCAAACTAGGCAATCGGAAGTCGAAGTAAAAACACTAGAGGCAGCTAATTAAAGCGTAAGCATGAAGACTAAGCCCGATCTTGAGTAAAGTAACTTGCTCTTCGAGTTCAGCGGTGCAAGTCCCTTGCCATGTCCAGTGTGATTTCCGGGTTGCTGACAAGCACCGCCGCTAGAAGCATTTATTATTTTAACCTCTTTTATTATCACGAATTCGTAGGAGAGAGGCATGCTTCTCTCTATAACGTTTCTTTGTAGGCAGGTCTCTCTTTCAAAATTTATTTTGACTGAGTGGCCTCGAAATCAGGAAAAAAAAAACCAAAAAACACGGTTCTTCTCATTAACGTCACGCATGCGGAAAACAGCGGAAATACGCCACTAGGCAATCTCACCGGTTTCTTTTCTATTTTTTTTATAGTTCTTTCTGCTCGCTACCGCCGACAGCGAGGCACCCGTGTGCTTCTATACCGGCGACCCAAAATTTTTGAGACGAACGAAAACTTAAAAAGAAAAAAAAAAAAACCGTTTCCGGATCACCCTTAAAAACGAAGCGGGACCGAAAAAGTTTTCTCCCTTTCACGAAGAAGTACCAAAAATATATAAGTGTTGAGATGTGCAGATGAATGGGCATGAATAGGACACACGCAAAGGCACGTACAAAAACATCGCAATGTGCGCAGAACACTGTTGCAGCAGTTTCTGCAGGAATGATTGCGAAGCAGGGTGCCGAACAGAATGTCGTTCAGCTGAAAGCATAACGTGCGCATGTGCGAACCCGCTTTGGAATAATCTTCGTAAATATGCATTTTTACTTGCTTTCAGCACGAACCTGGGGAACAAATTCGGGAGCTCGCCTGGGGCACGGAGCAGCTCGCTAACGGTCCGAGCGCACGCGAGCAAGTTTGGAATGAAAGTGAGCGAGATATGCAGATGCTTGCAGTGTACCTTGTGCTCTTTCTATAAATAAAGAAAATTGTTGAATAAATGGAAGGAAGAAAAAAGTGGGGCATAACGAGAAAACTGGAATGCGAAACGTAATAATGCTTGTCTTTGCTGGATTCTTCGCACTTCTGCAGCAAAATAACATCCATATTTTTTTTTCTTGCTCGTCGCTTTACGCGAAGCGGTTGGCGAAGCAGCAGTAAGCGAATTCACTGCGGAAGTGACGAGAGGTGAGTAAAAGACGAAAAACAAAAATTGCTATTCTTTTTCGTTTTCCTAACGGCAATCATTTACTCAGATAGAAAAAAAAAAAAAAGAGGCGTAAAGGGAAGAAAAATGAATCAGAAGAGAAGCGTTGCAGGGTTAGGGAAGCTCGGGAATAACATTGCAGCAGGTGATGAATCAGATGAGAGCCAGAAAAAGGGCGCGTCGATAAGGAAAAGATGTAATTGAAGACATTAAAATGAAAACACAGCTGGAGAACAGGAAAGTTGTTTTGTAATCCTCAAAAAACGTTGCCAATGTGTGCTGGAGGACATCAGCTGAATTATTCCAATGTTGTCCTTTCATCAGAGAGCAAGAGCGAACGCAAAAAAAAAAAGTAGTGAAGACGAAAAACATCGAAGCATGCGGTCACATATGTCATGATTCAAACGTGAGCTATATATCAGTACATGGACCAGTGAATGCGTGAAGGAAATGTGTCCAAATAGTTCACCTGATTAATGAGTCTCGTGATTTATTAATCATACAAGAAGGCCAGTGCACACATTTAAATAGGTCACGTGAGAGATGGTAAGGAATCACGTGACGATGATTTTTGATTAATTCATTCCAGGACGACCACGGGATATGTATATGGGGAAGGAAGGGGGACGATTGGCGTCAATATGCCTATATATTCTGCTGCCGTTCCAGTTTGCACAGCTGCGCCATTGGTCATGTGACCATGGCGTCATTTCATGCTAAATACGCGGTCTGCGCACAACAGCCTTTAAATGTTGTGCCATCCAAAGCACAATCGTCTTAGGAATCGAGGCTCCACCCATTTCTTCTTTCTATATTATAGGTGCAGAAATAGTAGCACGGGCGCTTCATAAGGTTCGAATAGCCCAATTTAGGGTAAGATCTTACGCGATTTCAACGAAGAGTTGATGTATATAAAGTACAGCATCCGTTTTCTATCCACTGCCGCGCCAAGCAGCGCCTGCGATTGGTTCCCCGCGGCCACGTGGTCACGCGCCGCCATAAATGTTCCGTCTGCTTTTCCGGGCGTCAGTGCTGCAGTAGGGGTGGCTTGAGCGGCGTGCTCATGAACGCGTCCTCTCGCTGTTAGCGTCTTGCAAAACCAAGAAAAGGGACAGAAAATGCATAAGCATGCCAGGCTACTGCGCTTTAGGTTTCGCCAATATCAGGGAATGCATTTAATTGTTACTAATCCGAGAGGTATGAATGACAGCGAACGATCTGCTATTTTGGCTATATAGTATAAAGCGGGGTAAATGTTCACCCACGAGCAACACAATTCTCTGCGAGTCAACGTTTGAATATATGTTGTGCTCCACAGGGCTCTGCATGTGAAGAAAAGGATTAATGTTATGAGGCCTAGGTGATAGAAATTTAAGGGAGCCGTGCGTCGTAATCATTGAACGTAATGCGTGCCTCATCTCAACATATAACATTCGAGAGGATGGGAAAGCGCACTCATAACAGGAAGAATGCCAAGGCAATTTTTGAAATAATATCGGAAATTTCAACACATCGTGTTATGCTTCCTCGTGGTTGAACTGCGGCGTAGGTTCCTGCGTTGTGAAGCTTTGTTCTCTTTCGCAAAATTCTTCGTTTTCTCCGTGCTCCATGCTCGTTTTCTCCATGCTTGACGGGAATAATTCTTCGAATTATAAGGAATTAAACAACGCACTGTGTTTCACCTTTTGAATAGTGACGCCCCGGAATGGCAATGACTTACTTGTAGGTGGACGCGGATTTGTGTTTACAGCCCGGAATGTGAAGAGCATAATTCCGGCCCTTGTTTATTATTGTATCTCTTTCTTACTTCCTGCTCGCTGGCCGCGTGACGCTCTTTTAGTTGGCTTGCGTTCAGCATTTCATTCCATAATGCGGCTCAAATCTATAAGCAGGTTGGATATGAACAGGGAGCGAAACGATTACTAAATCGGAGGTATCTTGCTGAGCTGTGCACTGCTTGCCCCCCCCCCCCCCCCCCCCCTTTTCTTTTTTTTTTTTTTTTTTCAGAACGTGCACGGTAAGCACTCCAGCCATTGTTTATGATTGCATCTCCTATGTGCTGCTCGCTGGCCGCGTGACATATGCTTTTCGAGTTGGCTTGCATTCAGCGCACTCTATAGACAAGCGTCAGCCCGTGACGTCACCGGAGATGCGGTGGCGCTGGCGACAGCAGTGACTTTCGTGGTGCAGGCAAAAGCGCGGGCCGTCTGCATTGGATGCGCGGCGATTGCTGTGTTTTCGGGCAAAATTCCCAATATTTCTACGAGCTGTGGTGCGGTTGATTGCGCCACGAGGCACAAAAAGCAAAATGGCACTTGTTTTAACATGTTTCTTGCGGTAGAATAAAGATGAGAACGAAAGGCAGCGGCACTGAGCGCGACAAGTAGACTCTTCGGTGACGGATTGCCTTCGCGGCTAACATATATATGCGTTGCAGTTCTTCACCGAAACTAGATCAGTTCGTTTGCAACCCTTAATTATCATGATTGCTCTTCGGCGGCACGACGAATAGCGCAAGAACAAACGCCTGCAGCTCGTGCCCATTTTGATATGCTATTAAGTTGTAAGAAGTTCAGACGCGATATATTCCGTGTGCGTATGATCCCGCAGGGAAGCTGCATTGTGAGTTCTATTCACTTGCAGTGCTGCCCGTGCATACGTTCACACAGAAAGGACACAAACGCTGCTGTGAAGGTAATTGCAATTACTTTGAGCGCGGTCACTCCAGTACGATATATTGCTGGCTATAACAGGCCCGGACCTGTAAAGTATAGCTTTTCTCTGTTTGTACTTTCACGAGTTTCAACCAGTCTCTTCATCACCGTTCTATAGTAAACATTGTTATGATCCGGGCAGTCCCGCAGCATTATTTCTCATTTCTAAATTTTATTTTTGGAGGTCATTATAAGATCCTGACGAACAAATTAAAGGATATTTAAGTATATATGGTACATGGAGTTCAATGCCCCAAAGAGGACTCGACTATGAGCGGTGCAAAATAAGCAGAATAAGATTATGAGCATTTGAATAAAAAAATTCCATGTATATTAAAAAAAGCTCAGCAGATCACGCAAATTTCGCTGCAAGCGATCGTGGAGAACGTTTCATCTGCACTCATGCGTCTATCCTATAGAGCAAAGAGAACAAAATGAGAGCTTTCGTACTGGCATTCATGTACATATTAACCTGTGAATGACCTTGCTACATCTGTAAGATGAGATAGACGTCAACGTCTTTTTTATCGGGCAGGCGAAAACAAGTTGGCAGTGCACTTTGCCTACATATGTTAAAAAGATCTAAAAGATTGAGTTCTTCGTTTTAGATACGAAATTCTATGACTTAAGTTGCCGGTAAAGTGAGCTAGAAAAGTGATTTCTAGTTTACTATATATAGTTGCCGATAATATTGTTCTTTAGAGTGAGTGCTTGAAGCAACAGAAATGCAGTCAATAGATTCGTCATATGAAAAACACACTTCCAGTCATTCATATTGTCGTCCTCCTTGCATGCGCTAGGAATAGGCCTGGGAGGTGAACAGGGTTGACTATTAGTCTTTCTTATACATTGCGCTTTCTCGTTTTTATTTAACTTAATCACTCACGGCCGTCGCCTACGTACCGCAGCCGCGCGCTGTTGAGGCCACGGAGAAGGAAGCCAATGCAGCGCTCTTCGCCAAGTAATTCTAGCTGTAATCAGCTGATAATGTGCGGAAATACTCTCCAGGCATAAACCAAGCTATTTCTACGTATAAGTGAAGCTTACTTTTCAATATATTCGCACGCGCGAACTGTTTTCGAAGGCAGCGTCGCTTTGCGCAGTGTAGGCACGCCGCGCTTTTGCCTACACCCCATGTCGCTGCCGATCGCAGCGCCACCTTTGTTTACAAACATGACGCTTGTCTATAGCTTCGATTCATAATGTAGACGATATCTAACTATCCAGCTTGCCGAATGTATATCCCATGTTAAAGGGACTCAGGGCCAAACAAATTGAACTCTAAGAGCATCGGAATGCGATCAGCTGCAACAACAATAATGTGAGATAAACTCCCGGAGTTTCTACAATGTTAATTTCATGTTTATTTGACTGACTTACTTTTGCTTTACACACAACATACACACAAAGCTTGCGTGCTTGTATGAGTGATCATATGCTCGATATTCTCTTTTTTAGCCATAAATTGCATTCGAGTAATTAAATGAAGAAAACTGGAGCTTATGAAATATGTGGTATATCAGCATTTCAAATGACACGCGGACTTGACGATACAAGAAAAAGCTGTTCTTATTAAAACTAAGTGTCAAAATTGATTAAGTGCATGCTGGATCTTTGGTTCATGCATATTTCCCAACCCGGGATAATTTCCTTACCTGCTCAGACATTATTTTCAACCATAAAATGTATATGCAGTCGATGTATTTAGCTACCTGCTTCGTTACCCTCTTTCATTTCACAACCCATTTTAATCACACAGAAGGCGAATTCCGTCTTTTACTTTTTTTTTCTTACAAACTAAGCATGACTTAATAAACCTGTTGTTCGAAAATTTAAGGAAATGCGCCCATTCAGGTTCCGAAGCTGCGAGAAACATACGTAGCCATGGGCGCGCCGGCTGAGCTGGAACAAATATGGCGGTGCGGTGGCGCCGCTGCGGTGGTTGCGCTACTTTCCCAGTTTCAGTGACTTTATTTGTAAACAGCCCGCCAAAATACACGACAGAATATATTGAACAAAACATTCCTTTAAATGACGGCTTTACCCGATTTCCGGTTAGCCGCATTCTTTATGGCTTCCGAATCTTCAACCGGGCTGCAATATGTGAGGGGCACTGAAATGGAGGGGTCCGCATCAGTTTCAACCATCTGCGGGTAAAATTTAGCGTGCACACTGGCATTTTCCGCACTTCTTCACATAAACGCGGCATGTGGGTAGCCGCTTATAGGCGGCACAGAAGCAGCGCAACCATGGCGACCAAGCGCCCTCAGTAGAGGGCGCTTTGTGGGCACCATTGAATGTATGAGCGGCATTCGATAAGTTTCTTGTGGGTTGGGCTTTCTTGGTAAGTGACCTAGCATTGATAAGTGACGGGGTAGGGTAATGAGAAAACAGGTATGGCAAACATATAAATTTTACAGTCACCAAAACCAAGGAGAGCTTAGGGGAAGATTATGGTTTTGATCAATTGAAAATTCGTAGTGCAATCGTTTAATGACCGAAATATAATTGGTTAGAATGTAGAACAAAAAGGAACCACATTGCTCCAGTTGGGTACGAACCTGCGACCTCCGTATATAACATATTGTGTTCTAATAACTGAGCTTTGACGGCTGCTGTTCAAGCTTCTACCTTTGGGAATATTTTTGTTTCGTGTTTTAGCCTTGAGAGCCTTGACCGGCGCCAGCCTCTTTCATGGACATAAAACGTCTCGTTTGTTGCTGGTGCCACTTGGGATCTGATTAAGAAGAGCCGTCTTAAGCTACCCATGACATCGTCAAGGCTAGCATAACCGAGGACAATGACACAGAAACAAGGGCCTATAGTTGAAATAGATAGAATAGTTAGGATGCGTTGTCCGATGCGTGCATGCACAAACTTTTCCAAGAAAAAACAATTCACTTGGCATCACTATGTCAGGAGTTGTTTTGAAACGAGGGAAATCATCTTAAGCAAGGAATAATAATTAAAAAGAACACCCGAAAGTCTTTTGTCCGCATAAAGCGTGATGTTACCCAAGCGTTCATACGATATGCTTTACCTATAAATTTGAGAAACTCTACACCACTGTGTACCGTGAAATTAGACAAAAAATCCGGTCAGTTATCACTGCGTAACCTCTGGATTTGGCTCTCTACGAAGCGATTCTATAGATTTGACCAACTTTCATTCCAGAAACTGTATTTCTACAGCGATATTCTAAGCTCTTTTTCAGAAATAACAGAGAAATTAAGTGTGAGCATGTCAGGTGCACTGCCGCCCTTCGGCAAAAGAAGCAAGTTTGAATAAAAGGCTTCTGTCAGCTTTCTTTGACAGCTCCCTTTCCTGTGTTCTCATTTCAGCAGCGAAAAAAAGAACGTAGCTTAGAGAAAAAATGGTACCGTTTAACAAAAAGTTAAGGGAGGGACAAAGCAAAGGAGAGTATGTAGGGGGCCATGAGCTCCTGTATATTGTCACGTGATGATAAAATAATGAAGACTGAGCGATTTGACGAATGATGAATGATTCAATGGGTAGGGCTTAGCGTAGGCGCTGCGTCTCGCCCCATTGCTCGAGCTTTTGTTTTTCTTTCTAATGAGTGATAATATATAGGCAGAAAAGCGAAAAAAAAAAAAGAGGTTTGTGTGTACGTACATGTACATTAGGACCTCACGCTGACAAGGCGGCAAATGAATGTCCAGCGTCCGCGGCTACAGCAGTGCCTATCGCACACGCTGCGATAAACGATGAAAAATCGGGATCTAATGACGGACGAGTCAGTGGAACGCGACTCGAACACCAAGATTTAGGCTTTTATACAATCACTTCAGCACAATCCGGCGAAAGTGACGTAAGGGCGAACGGCCTGCGCTGAGAATAGTGCTGTCATTCGACCAGAACGACGACACTCTGCCAAGCCCCGCATTTAACACGCGGGGAGAAAAAGAAAGAAGAAACCAAGAAATAAGCAAACTAAAAAAGAACAAAACGAAACACTGGAAAAGAGAGACATCGAGCCTCCCGGGAAAAAGAGCTAGGCGGACTTGCCGCACGTTTCCGGCCTTGACTGGCGTTAACAAGCTGCCTGCTCGGCGGGAGCTTTGTGCGGAAGACCGGGATCATTCGGATGACAACCAGAGAGAGGGTAAGGAGGAAAAAGGCTTTCACGGGGCCAAGAAAGAGGGTGCGGGGGAAGGGTGTGAGGGTCTGCTCAATGAGATCGAAAAGGCTCAACCGCTACAAGTTGTTTGTAATCAAGGAGCACTGAAGAAAAAGTGAAGCTGGTCTATATGAAATGATTCCCGCCCTCTAAGAGGCTACCGTGCACGTCTAAAAGGGGCTGGATGAAAATAAACAAAACTATCGCAGACATGAGTCAATCTCTTTGTAGAAAACTGAGATGACCTCACATGCATTTCTTACTGGTATTTGTCTCTGCGGATAGGTCACACTGCCTTCCTTTCGAAATCGGCAGTCAAGAAATCCCTGGTGTATTTTACGTCGTCATATTGTCCCGGGTTTGAGCCGAGCGGATGGAAAGCTTGTAAAGCGATAGAATTCCTTGCCTCATGTTTCGTGCGGCCAAAAAACGTGCATCGCTCCTGTCTCTCTTCCAGAGATGGACGATAATGAAATCGATCACTGATACATAGTAATGGTAATTACGATTTGATTAGTCATAGCCATGGTTAGCTATAGTCACAGTCATGGTAAGTGGTAGTCATTGTCTAGGGTCTGACATCATAACAGCTCACTGTAGAGGATGCCACTGCATAACACCGTGTAAAATACAACGAAATAGGAGTGCGGACACAGGCGTGCAGCCAGACCAGCAACGGGAGAGAAATGCTTTCGCACTGCTGCACGTAAAAAAAGTTTTTTTTTTTATTTTGTCCCCAAGGACTTCTCAGTATTATATAATACTGAGATAATACTATGTAATAATATTTATGTAATAATTGAGAAAATGCCAATAAAGCCGCGAAGCGCAATACAGAGTAATGCATTTTACTGAGCGTAAAGGGTAGATGCTGCTGTCTCCATACCCCTTTTGAGTAAGTAAGCCCCTAGGTCGTGAGACCGGCACTTGAGTTGTGTGGCGGAACATTGACGGAACCCTTCAGCGCTCAGGTTTCTTGATGGGAAGCTGAACAGATTGTCCTCACCTCCACGTGTCTGTGTACACTTTGAGTTTTTTATGCAACACTGCAGGATGTGCGTGCGTATGTATCTGTGCCTGAATATGAAAGTATTTAGAGGTCGCCTTTGAAACTGTGTATGCAGTGTACGTGCAGTGAAAACAAGTGTGTATGAGAAAGACAGAAAGACATGCACTTCATGTGCAATTCATCTACTCTAGGCGATAAGGGGCCAGCTACAGTGTGCCCACGTGGTCTTCTCTATACCATGGATCACTCAAAGCAATTCATTGCACTATTATATCACCACTTATCATTCGCACTCTAACTATCCGTTTACTTCTACGTTCACCCTTTCCCAGTGCGGAGAAGCAGGCCTCACTGCCGGCCCACCTCTACATTTCTTTTTAGGAGATACTTAATTATGACTGCACGGAAGCAACCTTTGCTGTGCGCAAATAAGATGTAAAATTTTTGAACTGTTTTTAGCAGAAACGAAGATGCAGTCTCGTTTTCATCTGATGATGATTATTATTATTTTTGCTGAGGATCACTGCCGATGCCTGTTTCTTTTTTTTTTTTTTTTTAATTTATCCAGTGACACAGCTTCGATTTGTGAAAAAACGATAGTTCTTGACTGACAGACTGAGTGCAGAAAGTGGCGACTCGTTTTTAATATCGACGAGAAGAATTGCGCGCTGAAACTGGAAAATATATTCGCGATATTTGCTGTCTGTTTTTTTTACCCTTATCGTTGCAGGATCCCCAGTTTCGTTTTTATTATGTAATGTTATGCTGGAGAGCAGCTTCCTTCATATGGTCTTATTTCTACCTTAAACGAAATAAAAAAGAGGAAAGAAAGCGTCAGAGCAGCAAGCAAGGAAAGTTTCCTGCAGTTAGGGTTAAAGTCAGTACGTACAAGAAACCAGATGAAGCTGCTAACATTTAGACAGGGCATGACAAATCTGAAAATTATGGTTGCATATATGCTGGTATGTAGGAATGACCTCAGGCACGCGGTCGAAGTTAATATGCTACCTAGTCCGCCAGTCCGCCACGTGTGGCTTCAATCATGCCCATACTGGAGGGAAACTTTCTTTGGCTATGCAGCCAAAGATATAGAGCCGAAACGCAGTTCTGTGCGCAGCACAATATAGTCCCTTGAGCAGTTTTGCTGATATTCTGTTCTGGAACATATCATCAATACCGCAGTATGCTGCAACATGCATTATATCCAGTACTATGTTAATACATGTTAACGTTTCGACATCGTAAGTCGTATCGCCTTCGGACTGAACACGAATTTTTGTACACGTAGGCTTTCAGCGGCGCATATGAGCACATTTGAGCGTTGATGGCGGCTGGAAGGCTATTATTTAAACGTCGAGGCATGACTGAAACCATAAGTAAGGTCAGATATTCCCGAACTACTTGGCACGGTAACACTATAAGGAAAGCTACGGCCCCGCTGCTGCGAGTGCCGCAGTTAGCTGCCCTCGAGTATTTCGGCGTTGTTATAAGAGTAATTGATGTCAACAGACGCAGAGGGATGTTTTGTTTTAAAATAAGAAACATACCGGGTGTTCCCGCTAAACGCTGAGCTGCAGTGAAACTCACCGAAAACCTTTGAAAGCCTTGGCATATTCTGTGTTATTTGCTTAGTTCTACAAAGTTAATTAATTAGTAAACACTAAATAGATTCGTTCTGAATTATTGGCTTATAGAATAAAGTGTCCACTCAAAAGTTGTAGATTGTCACAGAACAATTGACTGAGCGTATTTTAACCAAGTATTATTTAATAGAAAGTAGTTTATTTTATCGGCCTTAAAAGTAAGCTGCGCAATAACAGTACTTTTTCGCGAGAAGGATGTCGCATCAGCGTTCCTCTTAACTTTGTTCTTCAATGGTGCTGTGAGGGTTCACTGGCCGAAATATAGTATCCGCCAGCAGCGCATCACTTAGTAGCTTTCTTTTAAATATGGTAAATAAAACTGAACGAGCCGTAATTTCGTGATAACATTTAGCATGCTGTCTTTCAAGAGGCGGTCTACAGTGCATGAAATGACGCATTGTTCTTTAATCGAACGAGTAAAATTTTAAATAATTGTTCACAAATTAACCACGGAGAATTAAAAATATACTGCAGGCTTGGCCGCGCGACTTTAAGCAGCCACTTTCAATGAGGCTAGGGCACACAGCTTCATTTTCAAAAGTTTGGTTACAAGGGCACTCGTTCACTCTTTAAAGCTTGGTAACTTCTAAATGAGACACCTAGTTTGCGACACGAGAACGCAAAAATACCTACGGCTTGCATACGCACGGCGAGGTGTATGATATATATAAAGCTCTCCAATGATACGTGGCAAGGCGTATATATAGACCGCTCTGGTTATACCGGTTTTGTCGCGAGACGAAGTGTATATTGTTCACACGTCATGCTTATTGACTGACTCCAGAAACCCTTATATCTTGCCGCTGTCGGCTGTGATTTGCCGCCGGAGTAAGAAAAATACAGCAAAAAGACCAGAATTTCCCAACATTGCCTCCATTCATAGCGAGTACTAAAATGGGAGATACAATGCATATGGTTGGTTGGTTGGTTGGTTGGTGGGGTTTAACGTCCCAAAGCAACTCAGGCTATGAGAGACGCCGTAGTGGAGGACTCCGGAAATTTCGACCACCTGGGGTTCTTTAACGTGCACTGACATCGCACAGCACACGGGCGCCTTGCTTTTCGCCTCCATCGAAAAGCTGCCGCCGAGGCCGGGATTCGATCCCGCGTCCTTGGGAACAGTAGTCGAGCGCCGTAACCACTGCGCCACCCCGGCGGGGGATACAATGCATATCGTCAGTTGAGTAAATAAAGAGAAACCTTCCAGATGTCTCACACTCCTACAGAGCAAATCAGTGGTACAGCTATTTGCACAAATTTAAGCTGCAAACTTAGACAATATGTATTCTCTTTATTTATTTGCGGACATTTCTATTTTTTTCAATACATATGACCCGCTTACTCACACCCATTTTAAACCATATTTTCGGCAGTGTGTCACATTAATTGCCCTACGTTCGGTACGCGCAAACTCAATTTTCATATCACTTTTATATGATCCGCATCTCTAGCATGTCCCATGTGTACCCGTGAACGACTCAAAAAACCCGATTCATTTTTCAGTAATTCACTGCACGTCCATTTCTTCATGGCACAAAATCACTTGCGCTCATTTGGCTTGGCTGCTGCACTGCGTGCTTCATGTCACACCATTTTTGGGACGTTCGCAGTCACTGCTACTGGTGGTTGCACCGGACGGGACTGGAGAGGGCGCTCACCGTCACCTGCGTGCTGTTGCTCGTGATCACCGCTGTGCTGCTGGTCGTGCACCTCATTGCCACCTCATCAGGTAAGACATGGTGCACGCAGCCACGACGCTGCGTGAGAGAAGTACACAGTTGGGGACAAACGTTTTCGGGACGCGTGAGCAGCCACCGGTACCGGCAGCTTGGTTATTAATCAGCCAGTGGCTTCGCACCACCCCTGTGAAATTTACGCTCGTGTGTTCTCAAGTGTGGCAGTAAGGTTAGTTGACTGCTCCTAGGCATGTGTCTATGCGCTCAGATTTCCGTTCTTGAGTTTTAGTAGAAGTATTCTTCCTCGACAGCGCGTATATTGAACGTCGGTTACGCATGGGATCGTGGAAGAGCAGCAAAGATTTGCTTTATAGAGAGGGCGAAATACGTTGGACCTTCAAGCTGCTTGTGTGTGTAAGAGAGAGAGAGAGAGAGAGAGAGAGAGAGAGAGAGAGAGAGAGAGAGAGAGAGAGAGAGAGAGAGAGAGAGAGAGAGAGAGAGAGATAAAGTAGGAGGGAAAGAGCAAGTAAAAGGACTTTATATAGAAAACTGGTCCCCATTGAAATCCTTAAGATTGAGAGGACGGTATGAACTCTGTGGTCAAGTGCCATTAAAGTAAATAAATTCTAACGGTGAGGCAGCTGCACCTCTTTTGGATCGCGTAACCAAACTTCATCGATCCGAGTGCTGGCTAATTAGCCTAACTCGAGTCGTACAGACACAGGCTCATTAAATTCCTCGATTGTTGGCTCCCTCACTAAATTCAAACTTCGCGCGTTAACTGGCTCATGCAACATTTGAGCCTTCAGTACTTTGACCAGCTCTCTGATTGCTATATACAGAATGACATTGCAGCAGCAACGGAGAGAAAGAAAGAGTAGGGTACGTGTGGAGTAAAAACAGGCAGGGTGTTGCAACGAGTTTCAGTCTCTTCATTTTCTTTTTCGTGATGAATAGTTTCATGCTTCTTGTCCTACTTCGCCCACTAATGGTGAGCTCGCAGTTGGCAATCAAACATACATACGTTAGTTATCACGATAATGCCTGGGAATATATGAGCGGATGTCGCAAAACACTTCAGCGTTTAACTACAAGCGCTCCTTCTTTGTGACGTAATAACACGTGAAATTCGAATTGACAAGCAACCGCTTTATGAAATGTCACGTTGAAAAATAACAGACCGGCTGCTTCGTCAGTGCGAACCAGAAACTGGTCCAGCAATAGCGGCTCCAAAAAGCCATTGCATGATGTCGCGTGACACCTCTTTCTCTTGGTACAGAAGCTAAAACGTGAGAGAATTGATTGGAGATGAAAAAAAAAAGATAAATAAATGAGCAAGATTTCGCACTGTCTCTTGGCTTCAGCGAAAATAGACGCCAATTTTCCCGCGGTGCAAGCAAGTGCTGTTCATTCAGGCGCCCCAAAAGCGAGCCCTCAGGTCCCTTTTGCGCCGTTCCATATTAACCTGGGCCTGTTCTTCTGTCGCGAAGCGTTACGCCAGCAGGCACGTGACCTATAAATTCCGCCAAAAGGCAAGATTATAGAACAAGAAACATGAAAGAAAAATAGATAAAACGTTCCGGGTAATTCAAGTAATAAGCGGCAGATATTACGTAACTTGTCCGATGGCTGGCTTTTATTGCTTTAGACACTGAATAAAAGTACAAAAACAAGTAAATAAAAAGGAATGACTGTCAGGAGCGCGCTTACGCCAACCAGAATAACGACACAACGTGCAATTTTGTCGACACTAGTTGCAAATCTATGGGAGTGGGGAAGTTTGAAGTCGTCAGGTTTAAAGTAACACAGGGCGCACTTATGTACAGAGAGGGGGGGGGGGGGGGGGGTCAAAAGTTCCCAGGCCACAGGGTCTGCTTCTGAGCTGTATAGTCGGGCAGCTACGATGGCCCCAAATCTCAAGATACATGTGGAAGGTAAAAGAAGCATTGCTCTAACCTCTGAAATCATTTATAGCTTTAATGGGATCTCACGTGTCAGAATATGCTGACCAGAAGCAAAACCTGCGGTCTGGGAACTTTTGAATCCGCTTGTACATGGCGCAAATACAGACAGTAGTTCCTATGGACTTGTGCGAAGTTGAAAGAGCGTCTATACAGTCATATTTAGATGCGAAGGGAGCCAACAGCCGGTAATTATAATCGTGAACATAATTGATTCAACATTCGAAGAAAAAGAATGTCATCAGCGGGTGGGATCTCATAGCCTCTGAGTTTTGTATCCAATGTTCTACCGACTGTACCATGGCAACGACTGTTCAATCTTTTACTTTTGTAGGTGCTTATATTGCGTATAACGTATTCTTTACAGTGTGAATCAACGCAATCCTCTTCCATAGCGGCAGACATAAAATGTCCTTTGTTACCGCAAGTGTCACGTGGGACGTAATGTAACAGGGAGGGTGGGAGGGATGCGATGAGCCTTTTACGCCACCCATGACATATCGCGGCTGCCAGAATCCGAGGCCCTCCTCGTTGGGCTAATCAGCAAACGAATATATGAAAATGGGAGACTCGTTACAAGCTACGTAGGAAGGGAGCCGATAGTCAGCGACGCCGAGAAAAGCATGAGAGATTTTTTTGTGGTGCCGTTAACGTGAAATAATATTATTTTTTATTACTACTGCCTCAATGCAGTGAACTGATTAAAAAGCGGGATAACAGCAATCACTATGAAATAGCAATCACTATGAAACATCGTATGAAATAGCTACGTAGCTCTTTCATACGCCGACTCAGCAGGCAACCGATCAACGAAGAACATCGGCATGAAATAATACCTGTATTCAATAGCTCACGCTTTCAGTTCAGTAGCGCATAAGACAAAACTAAGAAGAGAGAGGTATGTTGCAGGCGGAATTTCCATCCTACGTTTGTCGCTCGCGACATTTTAGCAGGTTTTTGTCTGGCGACAATTCTGGCTTGAGTGGCAGCTTGTGCCCCCAGTAAGATGGTAAGGGGGAAATAGTGGAGTAGGAGAGGAAATGGCAATGAAAAGGAGTTTACGGAGAAAAACATTTAGTCAGATTGAGGCCAGGAAAGCAGAATGCAAATGGGAAAGCTCCTTTGAGTATGCGGGAGAAGTCGTGTTCGAGGCCGGGAGCCATGGCGTTCCCAGGTGTCTTCGTGCCGCTCATAGGACAGCATGCGCCGTTACTTTATTTCGTAACAGCATCATAAATTTATAACTTTCAAACATGCGTAATACCGCCTTCTATATTGTCTTTGAAAGTCTACCAACCGTAGCTCAACTCGAGTACGTATCATGCACAACCTCGGAGCATAAGGGATGCCGTAACTCTCTGCGCGATGAGTAGAAGCCGCACTTGGATAAATTAACGTCACTTCTGTGCAGCGTCCTTTCTAAATTAGTATACACCAACATCTCTTGTTCCCAACCTGCAAAATATATTAAAGATCAAAACATCAGGCAGCTGAGCTGTAAATTTACGTGAGAAATAAGGCAGGCAGTGACTTTTTTCTTCTGCTATTTGTCATTATACAGTATAAAACTACGAATATGTTTCTTATAACACCTTCTTATCTCTCGCTATCTGCTCCCCTCTCCTGCCCTTGGGGCACCTTGGCGGTTTGTTCGAACGTCACCTTCACCTTACCTTCTGTCGTATGACTTACGCAGCATCTTCTGTCCTCTCTTTATTTATCTACAGAAATGTGTGATAAGCTAAGTATACATGCGCATTATGCAGTTTCATGAAGGGGGTCAGATACAGCAGGCGAAGGCTTCGGGTGCGGTGATGGAGACGGCGGAGGCGAGAAGGTGGTTCCAGTTTATGTTAGCTTTTGGCACCGCTGGCTAGCCGCTGCATTCTTGAGTTGTATTCACTACGACAATAAAAGAGCTGGCTATGAGAAGCGAGTCATTCTGAACGCCCCAGAAGAAAGAGTTCGTGACTCGCGCGTTTATGTCAAAGGCTATACCTTTATATGGCCCCGCCGTGGTGGTGCAGTGGTTAGGGCGCTCGACGTCTGTGCCCAAGGATGCGGGATCGAATCCCGGCCGCGGTGGCCGCTTTTCGATGGAGGCGAAAAGCAAGGCACCCGTGTGCTGTGCGATGTCAGTGCACGTTAAAGAACCCCAGGTGGTCGAAATTTCCGGAGTCCTCCATTACGGCGTCTCTCATAGCCTGAGTTGCTTTGGGACGTTAAACTCCACAAACCAAACCAAACTAACTAAAATATTTAAATTAGATATTAGTCCCGCAGCTTGCTCGCAAACTTTGAATGCTTGATGAAAAAGAAATAAGGGGAATGAAAAGTGAAGGATTTAGGTTTTCATTGTTAAAATTACTGTCTGCTAGACATCGGCTACAACCAGGTACTTAAAAAGCGCGGCGCCAAACATTAACATGCAATGTCACTGGAAAAAGGGAATAAGGAGCGATAAAGCGCATAGGATCTGCGCAAGTGGTCACATCACGTGCACGCTCCACTAAAAGCCATAGCGTGTTCAGACGAATAAACGTCGCATTTAAAACGGAACATTTACTAAGGTCACTCACGCAGTCAAAGTTGGCGGTCTTAGCGCGATTTCAAGATAGCGGAGTGGAACACGGAAACCGTGCACGCCTGTAAAGGAGGCATCGTTACAAGCAAACTCGTTTTGAGAAGAAGCAAGCTTTACAGGCTTGATTAATCGCAACTGGGATTAGGAGAGGCCGTAAAATACTACGCGTGTTGCAAATAGATCAACGTTGGTGACAAGCCAAGCAGCATGAGTGTCAAAGGCCGCCACTAAAACTAATTTATTAACAGTTTTTTTCTTTTTCTTTTTTTAGTCTATGATGTTGTGAAGCCCAAGTGGGTTCACTAATCTGCTTTGATGGTGCCTCGTAGTAGCTTTTTCCACGGGTGCATTCAAACTTATACTCTCTAGTTCATCTTTAGTACAGATACTCTTTAAAAAAATTGTCCCGGAATAGCAGCTTTGCCGCGCATCGAACAAGGTTAAAGCCTCGAACCAAATTAGATTAACGCTGCTACGCGACAATTACTCGGGTCATAAACGTGGGCCTACACGAGATGCACCCCATGAATTAAGTATACTCGTATTTGCTTGCGTTATGCCTGCAAACATAAATAGGAAACAGAGATCTTTAATGGCCAGCCAATGTATGCTTTTACTTAAGTATCGTAAGCAAGAAGAAACAGGTGATTTAATATTTTGGGCGGTATGGTGCGCAGTAGCAACGCCTGTGCACAGGTTCAGGCCGGCCCGAAGGCCCAGCTCACGCACCGGGCTTGGGCCACTCGAAATCTCTCTGCATCGGGCTCGGGTCGGGCCCAGGCCAAGATATGCTTTTCTTTGGCGGGTTGGGCCAGTCACACCAATGCCGAGTGCAAGCTATTTTTGCGAAAACACGAATATGGCCATGATTCGCTGGCGTCTCGAATACGCAGAATTTAGTGTTTTCCAGCATTTCCCCGATTCGCGGACATCCTAGTTCTCTACCGACGTCGATATGCCTTTCCAACACGCGACCTCGCCTTCAACGAATCTTTGCTAGCCGTCAACGACCGAACGGAAGGGCCGCTTGTGGGTTATCGAGTTTCGGTTTTCGCGTCTTCCTCTTCGGGAACTCCGGCGCAGGCGTTTAGGTATTTGTTTCTGAGTTCGCACCATGTTGCCGCCTTTTATTCTTCTCTGTTGTGGCCTGCTGCTAGTCTTGATATAATACCTTGGTATATGTACTCAATACACATACCCAAGCGTTGTATAAGTCAGCTGACGCTAGAGGGTAGCTCAGGTGTAGAGCTGAGTTCGCCTGACCTGGCCAGGTTTATATACTCACGTACCCATTCGAGCTGGTAACAAACAAAAAAGGGGTTAACCTGGGTGAACTATAGAGTAAATTAAGAGCACTGAGATCCGACCGGAACGGAACTGCAGGTTCTTCCATCCTTCTGCGCACGGGGCTGCCGGGCTAATGCAAACCTCCTTCTATATAGACAAGGCCTGCTCATGTCCACCTTTCCACACAGCTGACGTGACAGAGGCGGTCGGCGGCTCAATTCGTCCCGGTAGTTGCAGCTGCATGTAGTTGCATGATAGGCACACGATGAGCGAGACAAGCTCACCGAATATTTGGCCACATGATTAGCCCCTTGCTCAGAGTTATAACTAGATCACTTTTGGAAAAGCAAGGAAGATGTGTACTCAAACCTTGGGTACACTTGGGTCGTTCTTGCGAAAACGTTTTAGTCATTCTAGCCAGAAACAGAAGAGTAAAAAAATCTTCAGCGTTGCCGAATTCATTATCCAGGAGTGCCGCAAATGCTTCAAGTTTCATCAATGCATAACTTGCTGTTATTATTCAATAGCTTAAAAATATTCCTGAGCATTTGCTGTGCCTCTGTATAATCTACAGATTTGTGACTTTTAACAGGACAAGTTAACAGTGCAGAAACGAAAGTAAACTTTCGATCATTACCCTGCAATTATTTCTTTCACTACCATCGCTTCAACTGTAGTTATAAAAGGTCGGACGGCGCCGGGCCCGGGCATTAAATCTGAGCACAGGACGAGGCCGGGCTCGGGTCTGCAGTATAGGGCTCTAGCCGGATTCGGACTCAGAATTTTGGCCTGTGACCTCTAGCTGGAATTTCGCCATCCACTCTGCATGATCGGATGAATCAGAAGATTACGGCGCACTAGTCGCTACACATGACAGAAGATCACTTTCTTCTCTTATATCGCAACTAGGAGCCCTCTTTGGAGTCACTGGTTAAAAAAGTTAAGTGGACACTTTGGGGTCCTTAGTTTTTATTTTGAAGAATATTTTGTTATCGCTTTTTCGTTGCGCTGTTACGTGACATTTTCACAGGTGGCGGTCATGTTGAGGGTGGGGAAAACGGGTTTGGGAGGAGCTTCTAGAGATATTAGTTGGTGGGTGGTAGCCCTTTAACTACAAGCGGACACAGTGCGAAGATAGCTGGTGGTCCTGGTTGGTTTGGAGCGCTTAACATTCCAAAGCGACACAGACTATGAGGGACACCGTAATGGAGTGCTCCGGAATTTTGAACTACCTGGGGTTTTCTAACGGGCACTGTCATCACACAGTACATGGGCGCCTTGATTTTCGCCTCCATCGAAAAGCGGCAGATGAGGCCTGGATTTGATCCCGCTCCCTTGGATTCAGCAATCGAGCGCCGTAACAACGGAGCCTCACTGGAGGGGCGGGGCGTTGATGAATCTGAAGGCTTGGTTTGGTTTGTAGGGTTCAACGTCCCAAAGTGACTCAGGCTATGTGAGACGCCATAGTGGAGGACTCCGGAAATTTCGACCACCTGGGTGGAATCTGTCACCCGTAGGCTTTTCCATTGACCGACGCCAGATGTGATCTTGGGGTTACAGTAGTCACGAAGTAAAAGGTATCGAGGATGGAAAAATTGTTATGACTATTAACAGAATGAATGCCTTATAAGCAGCGGCGAGGCACCGGGGTACCTTGACAGAAGAAGCAATTGTTGTGAGAATACTACCTCGCCAAACACTGCGTAAATGTCAGGAATTGGGCCCAACTCAGTAAACAAAGTTGCAATGCACTTTGCGTTATTTTGCGGGTGTTACTACTTAGTTGCGGGCTGCTGTTCACCAAATTTACCTGTCTGGTGATTTTCCCCTTATGTTTGCAGAAGACACTCGGTGGGAGGCACCACCTCCTTTAGCCAGGAGCACCTGCTACAGCCAAGAATGCATACGCGCAGGTAAGCTATAGAATAATTTTTTTATGCAATTCCTGTAAAGGCACGCATGCTTCACTATTCACTGCAAAAAAAAAAATAAATAAAAAAACAACAACCTTAACACTAAAAAAAGGCATTCAAAAGTGTCTAGAGATGAGGCTAACTATTTCTTCGCTCTTCAGGCCGACTGCGTGGTGGTTCGAGTCATAATATGATCTAGGAGAAAGTACATGTTTGAACTTTTTAATAATGGGAGCAACTTGTCCAGACTTTTGCTCGAAACACGAACAATACAAATTTGCGCCTGTTTTTCCTTGTACTTACTTTTTGCCTTGGAAACAATAGGCTGCAGTATGTTGGTGACACATGTTTTCTTCCCTCTTCGAAATGCGCAGCAAACTTAAATGAAGCCGTGTAAAAGATGAGAAGTTTTCGCCCATAGTATTTGCGCTGCCTTTTGTTTTTTTTCTGTTACGTTTTCTTCTTGCTGAAAAGTAAACACGAGGGCGCCAAGTCTGAAAAATGCGCCGAAGCCCGATGTGTCCTACGCTGACGTTTTGTTAATTAATTTTTCGTATGGTCAGCGCTTTTATAAAATCAGCACTTAAAAAGTTTTCACATGCACCCGCCTCCTGTCCTCCACCTCCTCACATCTTTATTCACTTTTCAAAATGAACACAAATACATTTGCAAAATTCTTCTGGGGAAATATCCGAAGCTAGTAGAGGCCCATTTTACACGTTGTTATTTAAGTAACAGAATATACACTATAAGTTCGGGTGTACATGATAAGCAAGGGTGATCGACACTCAAGTGCACACATATAAATATCACCAGACGCGCCCCTCAATAATCGACGAGTAGCAATGTTTAATAGAGAAGCAGTTCCTAATCATTTTAATTTCAAATGGTATGACACTTCATACTTTCGCCTTATTATACTTAGGGATTGGAATTTTCAGTTTAAACCGAAAAACACCGATAAAAGTACGCTGAAAGCATTTTAAAAGGTTCGGTTTAAACCGAAAAAGGTCAGTACCTTTTCATCCACTCCGCCCACTCTCCACACCACACAATACGTCGTGAAACAACGTTACTGTGCCGCCTGTGGCTTGGCGTTGCTTTCGCAAACAAATACACCTTCCTGATCAGGATGGCTGACAGCCCTGCTTGTGAACGATGTGGCGTTGATGAAACGATTGAGCGCCTCCTTTGTGATTGCCCTGTTTTTCCAACTGAACGACATACGCCGCGTACTGCATTGGATCGCCTGGACGCTCACCTCTTAACGGAAGGGAAGATCTTGAGACCATGGCCACAAAAGTCATTTGCGCTCAAGGCCTACAAGGCACTTCTTCGCTTTTTAAGAGAGACTAGCCTGATTGACAGACTGTGACTTTCTCACCTCCTCTTGTCTTCTACCCTCCCCCTTTAATCCCCCATTCCCTTTCCCCAGCGCAGGGTAGCCAACCGGAATTCATTCTTTCTGGTTAACATCCCTGCCTTCCATCCTCCTTTTCTCCTCTTGCTCCTCCACCCACTCTCGATGACGGGAGAAAATTACAACAGTGTTCTATCCAGGGGAATGATGTTAGTCAGTGGAATCGTTAGTTTAAGCACAACGGTTGAGGGTTTTGAGGCATTGTTAATGGCCTCACGAATAGGGAAAGAATGGCAGCCGTGCTTCCCGACCCTCATAAACATATCAAGCGTACGAGGAAGGGCGCCTGCAGCAAGACAGGCACTTTGATGGGCGGAGGACAGACCAGAGCATTTGCAGTGCAAGTGCTTCCAGGAAATCGCAAAAACCAAAACCCGCCAGTTTCTTGCGACCTGACACTTCTCAGACACAAGCCGAGAGAAGCACATTTGTTTTTTTAAGTGATTTGGTTTATCCAAAAATTTGATCGTAATGAATAATAATTCAGTTACTCCTTTGTCTAACGTGGGAATTTGTTTTACATATGCGTTTTGTCATAACACCAATTTTTATCAAGACAATAGCATTTTCTTCTAGGAGCTTATCTGTATATATGACCAACTGTACATTAAATAAAAGTGCATAAAACAACATGCAAGAAAAAAATCCAAAAGGAACACTACGTCACTTTAATATGTAGACGGATGCCTTCTATCTCAGCGAAAAAACCGATATTTCATCAGCATAAATTAATATTAACTGAAAAAAAAACGGAAGTTGTATTTGCAAATAAACACCGAAAAATGAGAGCCGAATTCATTGAAAATAAAAACTGAAAACTCTAACCCCTAATTATACGCAATTAGCCGCTGTCCGTAGCTATTTCGGGTTACAGAGTAATTAAAATTAATACAACTTGCATGACCTAGTACTCCTGCTAGGTAGCACAAAAATGTTACTTGAAGGAGGGTAGTTATTTTGTACAGCGTTATTTACAATAATCGCGATTTTCTTTTTATATATCTAAAGAAACCAAAATCTGCAACCTATCGAAGTGTAACAGGCTGAAGCAAGCTTAGGGCATAAACTATTTTTGTTTTCGCCAATTAAGGTTGTTGCGTAAGGTTACACAGAGGAATTTAAAGGCTCCAACTTGCTTCATTGCAACATTATCAATGCAAATATTACTTCAGTATCTATGCGACGTTTGTATTTGATCTAAACAACATATACTTTGTTTTCGCAACATTTATTGAAAATTTATTAGCTTTAGACCATGCGGAGATGTGATATAACTCATATGTCTGTGGCCCTGCCGAGGTGGCGCGGCGGTTACGGCGCTCGACTACTGTGCCCAAGTAAGCGGGATCGAATCCCGGCCTCGGCGGCTGCGTTTCGATGGCGGCGAAACGGAGTGGCTTACGTGTGCTGTGCGATGTCAGCGCACATTAAAGAGCCCTAGGTGGTAGAAATTTCCGGAGTCCTCCACTAAAACGTATCGCATAGCCTGAGTCGCTTTGGGACGTTAAACTCCACAAACTAAACCAATCATTTGTATTCGACAAAATTTCAGTTAGAGTGTTGCATGTAAAAACCATTGCAGTGTCATCAGTATACATCGTTGCACTGGAATTCGTCAAACATATAGGGTAAATAGTTTACGTAAACGAAAAATACCACAAGGCCTAAAACAACCCTATAGAACTCCAGCACAAACAGATTTGAGAGCTGATTTTAAGTGTTTGAGGCGAACAAATTGTTGTTTGTTTCTAAGGTAATCTTTTAAGAAATTAAGAGTGTAATTCTTGAAACTATAGTGCTATAGATTTTACAATATTATTGTATTCTTCAAGTCTAGGAATGACACTTCAGCCATTTCATTATTAATCCGAAAGCATTACTAGGCTATGTCGGTAAGGTCGCAAGTACAGAACGTGTGTACAGAACGTGTCCGCAGCCGTTGTGTCATCCTTAGAAGAGTTAGGATAAAACGAATGGCTGTGCTTGATAGAGGATGATGATGTGAGGATGCTGCAGGAAAAAAATACCGATAGACTCAATAGTTAATTAATTAGAGCCAAAAATGTAAAAGCAAACTCGATCAGACATCGAAATAGCCACACGACTAATGCCGACGTCCAAGAGAAGTGACGTCACGCCAACCGGAAGTGGGTGCGTTTCTGACTCAATGAGCCAAATAAATTTGTGATCGTGATCAGAAGTATGTCATGAGTGTCAATCAATGAAATAAAAAATATAATTACAGCTTAAAAGAGAAAATATTCCGTTAGCACTGCAGAATCTGCGCTGGAGAAATGCGTAAGCATGATCGTGCTGTGTTCATGAGATTTGCAAGTGAGATTCCGCGAATGACAGATAGTGAGCCTTTCCTTTCTTGTAAGCCAGTTATTAACGCCGGTGAACCTTCAAGCGTTCAACGGAACGCTGGCTGTGGTCGACAAGGGGGGCGGATACTGTATGCAGCAGCAACGCCCAGGCTTCGCATTTTTCTACTTCAGATGCTGCAGTATGCTCGGAATTATTATACAAATATGAACAGAAGTCTTGAAACATTGTCATTACTGTTGTGGATGTAGACCTGTTGTTCCTGAAGCGATTTTGAGAGGGAGATATACGTTTTGTTCTCTCCAAGGTGTTCTCTAAGTTAGTTTTGCCACAAGTTTTTCGAACACAGAATTAATGATACTCGGAACCGAGATTCGTCGGCAGCTGCCTGGATCAATATTGACTCCTTGTTTGTGAACTAAGGCAACATTAGCAGTTTTCAAGATATATGGATAAATACCTTCGTTAATAGCGTGATTATATAGCGTAGCGAGGACTGGTGCAAGATAGCAGACGTTTCCTTTCAGTGCTCTCACAGCCAAGGGGCTTTTGGCTCGGGTGTTGTCGGTAGTTGACGAAAGTGTTTGGAACATAGTAGAAAAACATGAGGCGCAGCCCAGGTGACCATCGAAAACTTTACTTTACTATCAACTAATTTACAAATTAAGTGTAGGTGTCCTCCGAAAAGTGAGACAGATGCTCATCTTTCACTTTCGTCACGTGCTTGATGTGAAAGAGGAACACCTCAGGCACATCTCAGTGCTAGACATTTCCGCAGAAAGTGGCGAACGTCGGCTTCAGTGTTTTCTCATTTGCATATCGGACACCCTAGGTGGGGATATAAATGCCGGAATTGAAACCCTGTCCAAAAGACCGGCAAGAGTGAGGGCAACCCCGACCCGAATTCCACGGAAGCGCAACGTCCTCTGCACGGATGAGACCGCGTGGGAGGGTTACCGTACAGACAAGTTTGTGCCCTACAATGAGCGAATCTTGAAAGAAACCGCTCAAGGTTGACACTTTCCGGACATAAGAAATTAGCTTCACTTGGTGGCGGCCAGTATAGCGAACACCGTGCACTTCAGACAAGATACTTTGTACCCGTTATTAAAAAAAAATAGCTAGGCAATCCAGAGAGATTCTGCGCGAATGCGGTAATCCTCATTGCCGACTTCTTTCTGCTCGTGGGCAAGTCTGGCATTTGTAATGGTTCGTGCTCTAAAATAAATTATTGCCGTTGGCCATAGAAAATCAACCTGGATGTGTCATACATACGAAATTTCCATGGAGAAATACCATTTTTGCATCAAACCGGTGCCAAACCGATGCTAATCACAGGCTCAGACACTGGCATGAGTTTAGGCTACTATTACACGCACTGAAGTGCGATAGAAAAAAAAAATGGGGAGGGGCCATTGGCACTTACTAAATCATTTAAATAAACAGCTATGCATCGAAAACTGCTTTTTTTTTTTTTTTTTTTTTTTTTTTTTTTTTTTTTTTTTTTTTTTTACAGATGACAGAGAGAAGTTTGACGTGAAGATATTAGTATATGGAAGAGATAGCGATTATTTTGTGCTGAACTCGTAGCAGTTCAAGGGGCATTCCGCTCCGTGGCCTCAACAAATATTCTCCCTGTGGCCCCCGTTCTCATTCGTACAGACGCCCTGGAAGCGGTTCGGTTTAATCGACGTGTCATCCGCTGACCAGGAATATGCCAGGACATCCACCAGTCTTCGGCACGTATCGCGCAGTCTATAAGTATTGAGTGGGTTCCACTGGATATGTTGCCTTCTCAAACATATGTCGATTTAGCGACCCGGCTCGTGACTCCAAGGTCATCATTGCCTCAGCTCCTTAATTTAGACAACATTGCTCTCCTTTCATTAAGAAACGAACACTCCCGGCGCCGCACACATGCTCTTATCCCTCTGTGTGCGATAACACTCCCCCGCGATCTCATCCGCGCAGAGGAGGTTGCTCTTCGGGGGATCCGGGTCAGAGTTGCCCTCACTCTTGCCGTGACTTGAACGGGATCTCATTTCCGGCATTTATATCCCCGCCTAGGGTGCCCAATATGCAAATTCGAAAGCACTGAAGCCGACATTCGCCGCTTGCTGTGGAACTGCCTAGCATTGAGGCCGACAAGAATCAGTCACCTGAAAGTACCGGGTCTTTCAACTAGGAATCCTGGCGCATTTATATATTGCCTGGACTCAGGGACCACATCATCACTCTCTCCCGGACTTCAGCAAAAAGAAAATCAGCAAGCATCTTTCCATTAGTTTAATTATTTCATCATACTTCATTACACGGATTTCTGATGCGCTCACGCTATAAATATCGTTCATAAAATTATAGCAAGGTGCCGAAGAGTAAGGGAGTCGTTTAGGTCTATACTCCATTTCACAAGCTGTTTACCAATGCATTCTGAGCTCCTGCGTTCTTGTCCCTGACAGCTTCACAGAATGGCATAGAACCCCAATCGTGTTGTGCGCTTCATATTGATTGGCCAAAATCACCCTTTATTACTTTTCGTATATTTGTAAGCAGCTTGTGAAACGAAGTATAGGCGTGCATAAGGAGGCGTAAAATTATAGCGAGATGCTGAAGAGTACGGGAGTCGTTTCGGTCTATACTCCATTTCACACGTTAGTGATCTTCAGGTGGGAGGTCACTAGTGGGTAGCCTGAAGTCATTTGTCGAGGCTCATGTCTGAGGATTTTGTTCTTGTAGTTGTGGAACGAAGGTCATGACCACCCCAAAGGGGAAATGTTGCTTCTGTAAAGGTTTATGGTCTCTGTTTTATCCTTAATGCGTTTTGAGTATGCAATCAAAACTACGCAGCTTTATTTAAAAATAGACTTCTGTACCCCACCCTCTCTCTCTCTCTCTTTGTTTTTGTTCGTAGAGTTGCATCATAACCAGTGAGGTAATTGTGTCAAAGTATGAAATTAAATTGAAATGTGGTCAATTATATTTGCATGCCTGTTGGTGGTACTGCGAACCTATCATGCATGCCGTAAGATAGTTTCATAGACGCGGAAAAAATATGTATGTACATGCTTGACTTACAAGTGGGCGGAAGGCAAATATAGAATAATATTTTAATCATTTTTAACCATTAATACCTGTTTTAGTATAATGGCTGTCTAGAGACGGTGTTTGGTGAGAAATCTAAAATCTCCACGGGTGTCTTACACTAAAGTTCGAAATGTTATCTTGCTTACATTGTCTATAACTCATCCTCGCAACTAGAGCTGTCGTGGTCGCGTTTAATCCAAGTTCAAGAAAAAAAATCTCAATTTTTTTTCTATCTCTAAATTTAACCATAGTTGTTCCGTGCTTTCGTGGATAGGGACGTGGTATAAAGCGAATACGCAGCTTGAAGCACCGGAATAAAATGCATTTGATGTTCAAAACACGTGTAGCCTACCTGTGGGACTTTCTTCGTACCTATGCGTTTCTTCCATGCTTCCACGCAGCGGCAGCCATCTTGGAGCGCGCCCAGATGCACCGCGACCCGTGCGAAGACTTCGACGCGTTCGCCTGCGGCAACTTCGTGCACCAGCATTCGGCGCCCGACGACCACTACTACACCAACGTCCTCATCAGCATGCAGGACACCATTTTCGTGCGGCTCAAGAGTGAGTCTCTACTATGCTTTTACAGCACTTTCTGCCGCTTTTGATGCCGGAGCAGTGCTTTCTGTGCGCGGCCGAGCACAATAGAGTGTAAATTGAGTCAAGTGGTCCATGCGCCGTGGATGAGGGTGCGCTCACGGTCGTTCAACTTTATCTCTGAGCGCCCGGGGACAGTTTTAGAGAGCCTTTTTATCACTCGTGGCAGTGTTCACGGTAAATTTCGATGTTAAACTTACACTGCTTTATGCACCTAGTCTCTTACATAAAAGAGCGAAATTTGGCGTCTTTTCTAATTCAATGTGGGGTTAAGTCAATATGAACATAAAACACACCAGCTCAATCAGCGTAAAGTTTTTTTTTTTTTTTTAAGTAAAGAGAAAGGCAACTATGCTTTTGAAGTGATGCCTTTTTTGTTTTTAAAAGCTAAGCATATTTACTTCATTTGTTCCTCTTTTCCATTTCAGAGCTTTTAGAGGAGCCCCCTACTCTTAACAGGACTTCGGCCGTGAGCAAAGTGAAGGCTCTCTACAATTCATGCATGAACACCAGTGAGTACAGCTTCCGCATTTTTTTGTCGGTAACAGGCTTTCGCTTTGAATTAAGAATGCCTTGCTCATGCAAGAGAGTCAATAGAGGAAGATTACTTGCGCAACTTGAGAGTACAGATGCTGCGCGCAGTTGTAAAATATGATGGCAGGAAAATTGATCAAATTTGAAGTAGACAAAACGTCAGTGCATCATAACTATGTAAATAAAAACACACACACACACAAAAAAAAATTGACACAGTAGACTATTGCTTACTTGTAGACCTTCTTCATCTATCAAAATGTTTTCTCTCGTATTATATTATGCTCATCTTTTAATACCTATAAAACATTTGAAATTTAAAAACATTTTTAACCTTTCGTAATTGTACTTATTATTGTCTGCTGTCGTAACTCTGGGAGTAGGGTAGCCAGACTGGTTATCTTCCAACATTTCGTTTGTACAGCAAATGGTCAAATGGTCTGATATGCCTGTTCCGGTAACGAACCCCGAAGCGACACATGACAGCATATTCTATTGTTTTGCCCAATGGCTTTTACAAGAGACATTGTTCCATATATACGTGTTATGGTTGTGGGCATTATTTGGTATATGCTCACAATACTTGCTTTAGTCATGAGCGCCCATATAAAATACGGCTCAGTGGACTTGTTTCGATCACAGTCTCTGGCTTTTAGGCTTTTTAATCGATGTATATCCAAATGACACATCTCCTATGAACGTTTTCACCTTAAAACTTCATGCTATCACCATATAAGAAAGAAAAATGACACCGAACTTGGTACCTATAGCCATTGCTACTAATACGGTGTAGCTTTACTTTTTACGAGTGCAATCGATACGCGGCAAATTAATTTTTTTTTTTGCTACACAATAAGAAAATGTTCCACACTTTTCGCCTGACTCGTGAGCGAAGAAGTGAAGATCATGACGTCGCCATCTTGCGCAGGCAACGTGGAAGAAGGCTCGGTGGCTAAGTTGAAGGAGCTTCTCCGGGAGGACTACCTGGGCGTGTGGCCTTCGCTGGAGCGGGGTCACGAAAGGAGACCTGTGACCAGCTCATCTCTGGCACTGGAACGGCGGCTAGCACTGCTGCGCGTCCACGGCGTGGAACCTTTTTTTCAGCTTCATGTCGGTCAAGATGAGCGCAACACCTCCATGCACGTTATCCAGGTACGCCTCCATACATGACCTTTCACGTGACCGTGTGACGTCACGCCAGACCGAGAGACGGGGCCCCAGCTCGCGCCATCGGATGGTGGCGGTGAGTCCATACACGGCGCTGTGTCGCAGCCGAGAGAGTGCGCTCACTGTTTGTGACGTCACACTAGAAGGATAAATGGGGCTGTGGCTCGGCTCCTCGCAGTAGTCGAAGCGCAGGCGCCGAACAAGGCGCAGCCAAGGGTATTGCTTTCGCAATCTTCCAGACTTAACCAAGCTAAGCCTTCAGCCAATTTTTTATTATCAAGGCTTGACCTGAAACATTTTTCGCGATTAGCTGTTGGGAGCACTGCCTACGAGGCATGAAGTCAGCTTCATTTTGGGCCTTAATTTTTTTACGCATCAAAATCTTTCACTGAACAGCATAGAGCTGAGTCCTCCGAGTGGTACGATAGTTTATTAGCACCGTGAGATTTTCACAAATAAGAACGCTGGCCCTTTGCACTTGAGCTATTTTGCACGTGTGCTATAACAACTCCATGTCGTAAATTGCGATAGGCGCAAAAATTAGAACAGAGCAGACGTGGTTTGCCGGTTGGCGTTTACAGTCCCTGACTAGCGAAGGTGCTTCCAGCACTTCTGTTTCGCTGAAGGAGAGCCGTCATGTTAGAGAGCGACATCGAAACATTGGAAACGATTTCTCTGCACCATCTGTAAGGTACGGCTGCAATGTATAAGAACAAATGAAAACAAAAAAGAGCTTCACAGTGAGGAGCCAAGAAAAGCTGTCTTTCCACTTTCACTCCCACCTTCATCCCTTCCCTTAAGGCGCGGTTCAGGTGTCCACATAGCAAGTGTGACAGATACTGCGCCTTTCCCTTCCTGTGAACAAATAAAAAAAATAAAATGAATAGAGCCTCAGCAGTCGAGACCTGCCTTGAACACACAAAGAAAGTTGATTCGCTTATTTGTTAAGAAACTCCTGGTGTCCCATTGAAAGCATGGGCGTTCAACACTAGCACTCTTGCTTATTCAGCTGACTTTGCAACTTGCAAGGGCTTTCCTATCGCTTCTGCAGATATTCAGCGGATCTCCCGTTTTGCGGAGTGAGTTCTACCTCAACGAGACGGACGATCGATGCCGTGAGGCTCTACGCCTCTATCGGGACACCATGGCACAGACTGCCAGGCTACTAGGTGCCAAGGACCCCGAACAAGACGTGGAAGAAGTCGTCGAATTTGAAATTCAGTTTGCCAACGTAAGTAGAGGGAAGCACTAGCTGAAATTCAACATTCAGGAGTTTTGTATCATCCATTCCTGCCTTCTTGTCGTGACGCAAAATCTTCGGCTGACACATCGAAGTGGAAGAATCTCAGAGATTAAGCAAAGCAAAAGCTGAACCTTAAAGGGTCAATAGCAAATCAATATAGAGTCCACCGAGGAAATTTGAAAGATATCAAAAGCGGAGTAGGACGATGGGTGGTGCAGGCAGCATCGGTGGATAGAAGAGGGTTTTCCAAGAACCATGTTATAACGCGCGCGTTTTTACTAGTGACACGCCCCAAAAGCGAGCTCCGCGGCATGTATACTTGCCAGCCAACCCACTCAGCCGCACAGGCTTCGATGAATCTTGTCATCGAGTCCAAAACATACTCTGCAGCCTACAACTAATACAAAACGTTATTTCAAGGTTCGAACAGTTTCTCGTAGAATTATGATTGCTGTTTCTAACCATAGCTTCATTCCCATGTCTTGACAGAGTTACTCGCATAAACATGCCATTATAAGCATCCCTATGCCGTCCTACGTTTTTCTTATGGTGAAATATAACGACGCGGACAAGGCGTGGACTGGCAGGGATGAGAAAGTATACAGGCGGCCACTTTTATAGACGTAACGCGCGAGCGTCGACTAACCGGCGCTGCTGCGCCGGAAGACAAATAGGAGAATAGAGGCAGCGAGGGCGATGGGTTATCACAATTCATTCGGCTGACTTGTGCGTTGCTTGCTGGGAATTCCTGATTTGTGCGAAGCAACCCCTGCCATAATCGGTAGTTAGGCACCGGATTTCCAAGGTGCTACGGCCACTTGCTTTTACACACTGCATACAGTGCCGAGGATATCTGTAAATATAGCACACTTTCTTTATATAACCTAGCGTGACCTACAAAACTAGTTGCAACCGTCAACACACCAAAAACTAATTGTAGAGGACTCTCAATATCGGCGCATTAATTTGGTGAGAACAAATGGCCTCAAGACTTCACCCACACACACACACAATCGGGGCCTAGCGTAGAGCCTAGAACTTTGCATATTTGCATCAATCAAAACAAAAAAACACGCAGCAGAAAGAATTAAAGATCGAACGCAAAAAAAAAAGAAGACACACTGTCATAACAGAGCTACAAAACTTGCTACACGGGGTTCGTTCGCGCGAAGCGGAGCAGCTAATTGTAGACGACGCTGGTTCCAGCAGCATGGTCGGCGCGCAAGCTCGTTGACTCTCCAAATTTCCTCTGTGCTTAATCTCGGTGCGCGCGATAGTTTAAAAAAGTGTCCGGCTGTTGTTTACAAGATCTTATACTATGTCCACTTACCTCTAAATACATCGAACGTCATAAAACAGCTCGGCTTCCCTTGCAGAACTGGTGCTGTAATGCACGACTTCCGTGGGAGCACAACTCACCGGTACTATAGTTTAAACTGAGCTGGATAAAAGTGAGAATCTATATATGTATCAAGCTAGGCTGATAGCTTCGGAGAATATCACACTTTCAATTGAGCTTCATCGAGTGAACTGCGATAAGAAGTCACCTACTTAATCGAGGAACACTCATCTACATTTCATAGAGGCGTAGCACAGACCTGCCTGCAATGTTTTTAACTACTGGGCAGTCCTGGTCAGATGAACATTTACGTCGGACTCCTAGCATCAACGTATCTACCCCAATTTCTGGTCCACTCTTGTTACAGAATACATTTTACGTTCGATTTGTGCCGCATCACTATAGTAAATCCGTTTCGAGAAGTTTGTGACATAATAAAGACGCAGGCCTATGTCGCTGTGAGATACTGAGTTGAGGTGAACCAGCGCCTGGTAGGTGTTTCTGTAGAAGTTTTGGTAGCGAGGCCTGCTAGCACCTTGCAGGAATGTCTGACTGAGCCCACATCTTCCACAGTGCCGAGATGTCTCTCACCTCGTGGTGGCTGGTGAGGGAACTTTATCTGTTTCTCAAAGAAGGCTTATTGGTGTGAAACGTAAAGCGGGAGAGAAGGTAACATTTTATTTCTGGGAGCTCGGCTGGGCTGGCGCTCTTTCCATATCCGCGAAACGTTGCGTAAGTCAATACATCGTTAAAACCTTTGACTCATCCTATATCGTTGCTCGTATCGGTCAGCTGTTGGGACTTCAGAAAAAAAAAAAAAAAAAAAATTACTCACGTACTCTATCACTGTGTTCTCATTGGTGCACTATGCGCCCATTTTTAACGGAGCGTTTACTGTGGTAAGCTCTGGCACATTGGAACTGATGCACTGCGGTGGAACAAGCTTTACCTCTGGCCCTCATTGCATGGTCCGTAATGACTAGAGTCAAACAACAATGCCCGCAGGTCTCCCACTCCAGCGACTTCGACGGACCAGGCTCCAGTGCAGCAAGCTCCAACGGCAGTGCGACAAATGACTCATCGGGAAGCTACGACTCAGCCATGATCAGCGTCACACTAGCTGAACTACACGACATGGCACCAGAGGTGAGAGCTGCCCTTTCTCTCATATATCAAACTGCCTCAATCAATCAAACTGCCTCAATCAATCAATCAATCAATCAATCAATCAATCAATCAATCAATCAATCAATCAATCAATCAACCAACCAATAATTTATTTATTAGATCAATCGATCTATCAATCGTTTATTTATTAGATCGGTCAATAATTCGATCACCCAAATAGCGAAGTAGTCAGCCAATCTGTTATTTATTAGATCAATTAATCTATCAATCGTTTATTTATTAGATCAGTCAATCATCCGATTTCCAAAATAGCTATGTAGTCTGCCACTTAATCTAAATCAATAAACAAACGAGTATTATGGCGTGAAAAGAAAACCATGTTTCATAACGTGCCTTTGGTCAAGCTCATTACGAATGACTTAATGTCAAACTAGTTGCTTTCCGTTCCGCATTCGATTTCACCGCTGCACCGTTGTACCTTCCCTCGCTTGTTGGCGTTTGAGCGCAATACTTTTTCAAAACAGAACCAAAAATACGTACAATGGAGCGTTGCATCTTAAATCAAATGCGAACAATACAAATATCTCGAATAAGAATCGAATAGCGATACAACCGAATCGAACATGAACATAATATTGCCTGGCGCCACCAAGTGGCCGAATGTCTTGGCACGTGACTAAGCGTCATCCTCTTCTCTCTCGAGTTTTCGCTTGATTAAAAAGGGCCAGCTCGGTTGTTGTGCTGCTTGCTACGTGTGTTGGTGACAATATATATTTTTAAATTCCCCACTTGTGCGAATGTTCGCACAAAACAAACAACCATGCGAAAGAGCTAAGCGCTACCAGCGTGGCGCTGCGCTGGTAGGCCACTGTTATCTCTAAACCACAGAAGCTCTGGGGTTTAGAGATAACAGTGGCCGGGTGAATAAACCGGCGGTGGAAACTAGCAAAAAACGACTGGAAGATTGGTGGCTTAAAAGCAGAGAAGTGACATAATGTTAGTAATGTAGGAACAAAATTTAATAAATAGAATGATGGTTTAGTTAACCATTTTAAATCAATAATTAAGATATAGGGAGAAAATGAGCATGATAGCTACTGCTACCACCCCGTTTCAAAGGGGACGCTCCTATATTCCATAGCTTACGGAGATATAGCTCTAAAAAGACGCAACGCGGATATTAATGAGTGGATACGCAACGCGAAGTCTGTATGCTAACTCTATTGCCATCACCTCATCCACATAAGACATTTACGTTTTGATATTTGAAAGGACAGCCACCTATATAAAGGAATATGGAGGGGAGAGAGTTACGTATGATTGAAAGAACAGAATGCTGGGCAAGTTGGTTACGATCCATAATACAACAGCGCAAAAAAACAAGGACACAACAAAAAAGAGACGACGCGAGATTGTGTCGTCTCTCCTTTGTTGTGTCTTTGTTTTTTTGTTTGTTTTTTTGCGCTGTTGTGGTATAGTTAAGTACGAGTTAAGTTCCAAGATGGGGAGTCAAGGCGAGACCTGCTTCGTCTGTGTCATGCTTCATCACTCATTTTAGAGGACATACCACCAGGCGAAAAATCTTCGTTGCTGCTCTGAACTTCGCATTTCGAATTCCCATCTTGTTCGAATTCCATGCCAATCATTGAAGTAGCGACAACAAATTAATTTTGTTTTGAGCAGTTTCAACATGCAGTCTGATTCATCAGCGAACCGAATAGGAGGATATTCGAATCGCTATTCAAGAATTACCACTCTTCTCACTTTCCTGCCCACTTGATGTACAAGTTCAAACGACCGAATGAATGGATCGACGTAGTATTACGCATTTCGCTCTTCTCCCGGGAGGCCAGGAAGTCATTTGCTTATATTAAAGTACCATTTATTAGCTGCATATCTACAGAACTTTCTTTTCATGTCAATAAAGTTTTCTGCTTCATTTTTTTTACCTTTAGCAAAACAAAGTTCCGGTTTGAATTCGGGCGATATCCCTCAAAGCCGACAACCTTGACCGCAGCTGCAGCATGGATTAAACTACGCGTTTCTTGAACTTTGGCTCTCTTCGTCAATCTTATCCCGTGGCGTGACGAAAGGGGGTTGCTGTCCAAACTTAGCTGCTATCGCCCAGGGCGAGCGATAACACACTGGCCCTGTCTGGGGGCTGCCTCTGCAGGCATGTTTCTTTGATTTACGTTACTGTTTGCATATATTCCTTCATACTTTGACGTCCATTTTGGAGTTCCTCTAGTGAACAGAAAAAAAAGTACCAATAGAAAGCAGCAGGCAACCGAAGGGGAAGACGGTAGCGGTAGTCTGCTGCGCGATATCTTCATCCAAACGACTCCCCCCGGGGCTTGCGCGGAGGAAACCCCTTTTCCTTCCCAACACAAATTTACTTTTATTTTTCTTTTAATAAAACGCCAACAAGTAGCTTTCGGCAACGGGAAAAAGCGTTAATTGCTCTAAGCACGCAATAAAAAAATGAAGCGAAAGCTAAACAGAAGCGCGACACGCGGGCTGCCCCACAGGGGGAATAGAAGTTTGCGAGCGAACGGTGCACCGAGAAACAGGAAGTGTACGAAGCGCGCACGCAGCCTCCTCCCCTCCGGCAAACGCTAAGTACACATGTTTCAAAAGTGCCGCGAATCGTGTAACGGCCTAACGCAGAGAAAAAAAAAACGATGGCCCTCAGGCGAAAGGGGGCAACTCTTGGTGCAATCGACCCGCCAGCCGTCGATCCGTCCCGTGGGAGAAGCGAGAGAAGACGAGAAGATGGGAGAACGAGGAGGGAAGAAATGAAGAGATTGATTACAGGGAGCCTGGCGCTACTAGCAGCCGCTAGATCGCAACGTTTTTCGCCCTTTCGCGCCCGAAGCCATTTCGGCTCGGTACTAACGACCTGTCGCTTCACTGGTCGCTGTGCGTTCACCGGAGGTTGTCACACCACACCGCTCCGTAGCGATCGAGCACGGGAGATTCCAATTAAGCGACCTGTTCCGGACCGCTGCCACCACGGCAATGGCTCTCCGTCAAGTGCTCTCGCGACGGCTGGCTCAATATATCAGCGGTAGGTGCTGAGCGCGAAGAACGCTGACGCTAGCATGTTTTTCGGTCGATCTTCTACCGTCGTCCCAAGTAGGATAACGAAGCCTGCTCTCCGTGAACATGTACTTGACCGTGACGCGTGCAGTTCAGCAGCACGAGGTATGATATTATGAATACGAGAATAAAACTGAGCTAATTTCAACCTGAAAAGTGTTCCTATACAAGAAAAAAAAATTTTCACAGCACGGTTTACACTGTGCAACACGAGATTCAACAACTGTAATATTGTTTATTTGTTATTACTCGTCTCCTTTGGTAAACAGTGCGCGTTACTAAACTAGGTCGTTGATTATGACGTCACTGTCTTCAAACCAGTGAGAGTGGCGCTTTGCTGCGATGTTATCTGTGACGCCACTGTATGCTGACGAATCAGCGGAACATTGGTGTTAGGCCCACATCACAGGTAGGTGCAACGTTAGCAACGTGCCATTAATATCAGTCGCAGTAAAAATTCTGCAGCTCACTATGCCGAATGTCGTTACGGCGCTCGACTACTGTCCCCAAGGACGCGGGATCGACTCCCGGCCTCGGCGGCCGCTTTTCGATGGAGGCGAAAACAAGGCACCTGTGTTCTGTGCGGTGTCAGTGCACGTTAAAGAACCCCAGGTGGTCGAAATTTCTGGAGTCCTCCACTACGGCGTCTCTCATAGCCTGAGTCGCTTTGGCAAGTTAAACTCACAAACCAAACCAAACCAAATTCGAACCGACGCCTTAGACACCTTGGGCGTCGCCGCAGAGGGTGAAAGTGGGGTTGCTAACAAATATTTTCATATATTGACCATACTTTCTAGATATTTTCTGACTAGAATGAATGGCGTAGAAAACGTGCCACCGGGGGTGTGGATCGACAGACACTTTCTGTACGCACTTTCTGTACACAATCTCTGTACACACTTTCTGTGGACACCTTTTTCGGATACCTCCTTCGCACGCTTCTTTTTTTTTTTTTTTCACCATGAACCTATTATTGCTTACGCAGTAATAATTGCAGGAGAATCAAATAAGAGGCGATAAAATTTTTGTGAGTGCACATAGATTGTAATGCGAGAAGGTTTTATTTAGTGGAGAGGAACAGTTGTCTCGACGGAATATTTAGTGCACACGAGTGCATATCGAGAGTGTGTAACAAGATTGTATTAACGTTAGCATATCAAATCATATAACAACACAGCTAGCATAACATAACATAACATAACATAACATAACATAACATAACATAACATAACATGACATGACATAACATAGCGTAGCATAACGTAACACAACGCAAATAACACTTTTCTTGAAATAAATTAGTCCAGATTCCTTCAGAGAGGCAAATAAAAAGAGTGTAGAGCTGCGGCCAGGGTGAAGTTGAAGGATCTATACGCAGTTCATTTACGTGGCGCTTGCTAATTCATTTGCTGGCTTCGCACCACGTACACCTGTCGGGTGTTGGCTGTAGATGACTCTTGCATTGAACGGAAGTAGTTTTGCCCCGGTCTCGGGTATTTTTGCTTTTAGGAAGGGAAGTTACGTTTGATTTTCCTTAGCATTTCATTGTCACATCAGCTACCATTTTTCAAGATCCTGGGATCCGACCTTGGCTTTAGGGGCCAAATTTAGAGAGAAACGATAGGCCAAACCACCAGCGGGAAAGCTGAAGAATCCAGGGGGGGGGGGGGGGGGGGGGGGATAATACGGGACTACGGCCTCTCTCATAACCCATGTGATGCTTCGGAACAGTCAATTCCATTATGCCTATTCCGAATTGGCGCTTTCTCCGTACGCAAAGGCCGACTCGTTCGGCGGCGCGTACATCCCCGACTACGCAATAATTCGGAGCATAGTGAGCTCAAAGCGAGTAAAGGTAGCTAGAGAAACAGTCTTGTCGAGGACTACTCATACGGGGCGTGCCTTGCAGAGAAGAAGACGACCTGCAAGCACGCGATTCGTGAGAAAGTAGAACAAGGTCGAATGCACGAACACCTTAAGAACACGAATGCAGCTGAGCCTCGGAAGGTTCGCGAACAAGCATGCGGGAAAGGTCGGCACTGTACAGGAGGCGAGAAGAAAGGCGCAGTTTTCTGCCGTCCCGCGGTGCCTTCTTGTCTCGTAAATAATAAAACGAATAATGTCGAAGAAACGAAGGAAACGGTCGACTCCGAGGAGAGGACACGCAAGAGAGCCTGGCAAAGCGTAAGACGCTTAAGCGAACAGAACCAAAGGACGACGACGAACTGCGGCGGACAGCCACCGTATAATTAGGGCCACTGCTGCAAACGGAGCTCTTGTGTGCCAAGGGTGCAAAAAGGAGCGCTAAGCACGCGGTGGGGTTGTACACCGAGAGCAGTCCCGCTCTCGTTGGCAGCCACTTCATTTTCTTTTTCGTGCCGACACTTGATCACGCGGGGTGACAGGCTATAAATAAGCTCTCGGACGCGCCGCAAGAAAGTGCCGACGGGCCCTTGCATTTATGTCTTTCGCCGCCGCTCTCTCCTATTCGCGCCTCCTTTTACCCAGCGTTGTTTATGCGGTTTCTTTCGCTACCCTTCCCTCTATAAAAAGCAGCAGCTGGGTTGTATTGATTCTCGCTTAACTCAGTTTAGATTTAAGCACTCTGCGAAAGGCATTTCTCATGTCATTGCTCCGCTCATATACGGAGGTCGTTTCATAGTCGTAGATGTGATATAGTGTTTAGGCGCGTCCCTTCATGTGAACTGAGATGAAAAATGTTACCGTGAACAATACTTGTACGCGAGTGTCTTAGTAATTGTCAACGTGCTTAACTTCTTCCATCCATAAATGTCACGGTGCCGACGCATGCTGTTTCTGCGTGATTTAGAAGAACTTTCCTTTAAAGAGTACTATGTACTTAAGAGATAAAAAAATGCACGTCTGTATTTCTTTGAGCTGCGGTTCACCAGCTTATGCTAGGAAAGGCTCACAAAGATAGCACAAGTCCGCACCTTGCTAAAAAAGATAACACAAGTCCGCACCTTTCCTAGTGGTAATAGTTTGGACCCTGTAAATTTTGGACTGGCGGAGCGGAACACGTATGCTCCGTTTTATGACTGATCACGGAGCTTGCACGTTTGCCATGGTAACAGAAAGACTATCCCTTGCGCGTATTTGCGATAAGCTGGTATCGTCCTTTTGAGACAATTACGCCCAGTTACTGCGCTCTCAAGGCGTTTTACCCCTCAGGACATTCAACGAACTCAGTTTCCTCGTGGAGCACTACTGACTCCTTGACTGAAACTCACTAGGTGTTATTTCCCGCATTGAGTCAGTGTGTATGTCTTCTAGACATTCTAGATAATTAGGATGACATCTATTTTGGCAACGCCTTTTAATAGTCAACCACCCCCCCCCCCCTCCAAGAAAAAAAGAAAAAAAGGCGCATACTGGCCAGGTAACGATGATGGCTTTTGAGATGAGGGTGCTGGGAAGTATGAACATGCCCTGTTTAAACAGATTTCACTCTTGTTGTGGAGTTTTCTTTATGTTTCAGTGCAAAATTCTTAGGGGTATACATGATGGCGCTTAAGGGGTTATTACAAATCTGCATTCCACCTCTGTTTTAGTGCATCAGAACCAAGGCTTCCAATTTCGAAAACCTAATCTTGCAAGTGTCTGGAACATCTGACCGTGAAATACATAAATTAAATCGACTGGGCTTCGGTCCCAAGGCGGCGCGAACGAGACCGCCTCGCTGGCCACTGTACCCGACGCGAGCACTATTGCTATCGCCGGAGTTTTATTTTTCTTTCTTTATCGCATGGAAATATTTCAAGCCCGATTTAACCAGGTCGCATCCCGCAACCTGTCATACAGCTTTCACTTTGCCCACACATCAAAATTCCGTGAGACAGATACATGCGTCAAGTAAAGGTAACCAGGCAGGAAATCGATCCTGCGCAGCATATACCCCCCCCCCCCCCCCCCTCACTATAGCATACTGTTCCCTGAGCCGACTTCGATGAACGTGGTGGCTCTGGTGGCGATCTGTCATGCAGCTCTTCCACAGACTAAACAGTTAAATGAGCACAAAAAGATCACACGGAACCTCAGAAGCTTCCACTGTAGGCAAAAAATGTTATAGTATAGGTTGTAATATCAATGTCCTTATTAGAGTCCGTTGAAAAATGTCTCAAACAACACTGCATCAGGACAATACACAAAACATTGATCTATAGTTTCTGGCTGCTGACGCAGGCGACTGTCCACTGACCATGGCACAAAAGTCCTTTTGCACGAAGCCACATTTTGACCGGCAAGGTTGACGTGAGAAGTTTAAAAAAGAAAGTCTTTGCGGTTGATTGTACATACATCCCTTGCACTCGCTTTAATACACTATTTTCTATTAAGGGTAGGTAAGGCTGCCAATACATCGGTACAGGAAAAAACATCTCAATCAGAATTTTTGTTATCTGTCTTCTGGATAGTCTGTATAGGTATTCTAAGGAAAACCGTACGGTGGGGAAGGGGAATGTGTTTGCACCTTCTTTAAGAAAACCCCACAAAGGACCCTCATTACTGTGACGAGTGGGAGCAAACAAATTAGGCAAATGAGCACTATATCGTCTCTCGCCGCAGCCGATCACGGATCGTGTTTAGCTGCCACCCTCTTGCGTTGTGCATCGCGTGTCTTCATCAACTTCCATCCATGCGCAATGGATCCAAATACACCGATGTCACCATTGCCCTCTTAAGCTGTCAAAAAGTTTTATAGCGCGCTATATCACTAAGATCCACAGTTAATGATTTCACCGATATTTGCCTGAAACCATCCTTGATACCCTAGCCCCGAACCGAAAGCGGAGTGATTCGCGACGTCCTATAGCTCCCATACTTTGCACTTGGACAATTAGCCTGAATCGGCCAGAGAGAGAGAGAGAGTAAGCTTTAATTGTTTAAAATCGGCCATATTCGGCCATTATCTGAATCGGCCATATTCTTTCCTGAACACCGATATCCCCACTTTAGCGGTGATCGATACTTTTCGAAGATATTGCTGCCCGCATAATCTGTTCGGTTTGCGGACAGCCACATCGACTTCGTTGTGTAAGCGGCGCATATCGTCTCGCTTATCTCGCAGCTCAACTGGACCTATCTCCTCCGGAGAGTAATGGACTACGCGGGTCTGCAGAACACCGACGAGTCCAGCCTCAACTTGACCATCGAGAATGACAGCAACTACATGCGTCGTCTGTTCGACCTCCTGAACAGGACCAGTCCCCGGTGAGCTGTTCCGTTCAGCTTTTCTAAAGAAAGTCTTCGCGTCTCGTGGTTTGCTTTTCAGGCGTGTATTGGAGCCGTTACGTCAACCCTAAAGTCAGAAATACAATACAGAATGAGGACCAGCCCTTTTGCTCATCCTGGAGAGGTTTAGACGGTTTAGACCTTCAAGCTTCTATAACCTTCCCATCGCGCGGTTGAAAAGCGAGAAAATAGGGCCTGATGATTTTTCATCACAAGTGCTAAAGTGTACTCCTTGTGATTCAACCGGAAAGCCTTGGATCCGGAGCACATGTAGCGTTCGAGAGGAACCCACTATATAAGAGAACTTTTTTTTTCTCTTCAACGTTCGTGCATCGTTTCTATAATTCATTCACCTTCTCTCAGAGCCGTGATACGTTTGGGTTCGTGCTTTGATATTGTTGAAGAGAGTTAACTTTTATAAAATGGTAGCTTTCAGGGCCCTTGACATTGCTTTCATTCATTATAACTTCCGACACATGTCACAGGGGCGGGGACCACGCATGAGAGAAGGGTCGGGAACCACAGTTATCCCGTTTTGCGTGACACTATGGTGCGCTGATGAAAGCGAAATCAAAATATAGATATCTGTGAGCAAAAGAAAGAACCTTTGTGTGTTGCAGACTCAACGGACACCTAATTGCCTCTTGGAATGAAAATTGGTTTTGAGGAATGAAGAGGGCGTTGTAGCATGCCGCACCTTTCAGCGGGCACGTTAATCGCGCCATGAATGAAGGAATGAAGAAAGGAATTAAACGAGAAAGAAAAACGGGCTGAACAGTGGACGACTCCGGAATAAATCTAGCCTTCAGTGGTTTTCTAGAAGCGATAACATTCAGGTGGCCCTCCCGTTAGAAATGTACGGGTTCTTCGTAACTAAATTCTCTGATTGGTCAGTTGAGATATGACGTCATAAATGTCATATGGTACATAAGAAGCCGGTGAGGAACGCCAGAAATCGAAAATTGCCGAAGATATGCTGCGTGCATACAGGATGAAGCTGAAAGAAAAGCGTGGAACAATGTGCGTTGCACCAACCACCCACGCCCAAGCCACCGCTCTAGCAGCAGATACCCTGACGACTCCCTGTCGCCTGAACGATGATGAAATGAGGTTATGAATAGGGCGCTTCTCCATTCGTTAGTATTCATGCAATCGTAAATAATGCAGCTATAATGAGAACAGCCTTGCTAAAGCTGGATCTATTCCGCATGCAGCGAAATGCACAAAAGAGAAATTTTATTCTCTTATGAATACACAATATTCTTAACAAGGAATAAACGGAGACTCCTTGCCAACTTTGAAGCTTTGAAATGCTTTTGGAAAGCGCCTATTTCTTGATGATTGCCTTCTCAGTAACATTCGAACCCGCGCTCGTAGCCTCACAGGTGCTCTTGTACGTGATCTTAAGTGATTTTGGTGGCCTACCAAATTGGGCAGGTGGCCCAGACCCGAAAAACCATCAAGATTTAATGGAGTATGCTATCGTAGTTTCTTCGTTCAGGATGTACGGTTGAGAAGGCCCACAAGTTTTTTTTTTCTGTTTTTTGTTTTGTTTAACGCGCGCGGACATACTATGCCTCATGCAGAATGTCGCGGCGCACAAGCCGTTCTGATATCGATGTATAAGAGACTAACTAGTCCTGTCATCCCCCTGAATGATGACTTGCAACGGCGTCGCGCGCAGGACGGTGGCCAACTACCTGTCGTGGCGGTTCGTGATGGCCTACATGCCGTACCTTGATGTGCACTTCCGGCGGCTTTACCTGGACTTCCGGCGGCGTGTGCCACGTCCCCACGAGGAGCGCACCTACCTGTCCCGCTGGAAGGAATGCGTGCGTCTGCTCAGCGACAGCTTCAGCATGCCCCTGGCAGCGTTGTTCGTCCGACAGGACTTCGCATCGCAAACCGACAACCAGGTTAGAATTTCTGTGGCTCATGTAGGGATTATTTCGCACGAGTGGAATGGATGATCGAATGAGCGGGTTCCCTGCGGCATTAAAGCCCTACTTGGACCTCCCACACGGGGTGGCAAACGCTTTCCCACAAAACTATCGCCTGGGTTAACACTGAGGAGCACCTGAACCGTTCTTTTTGGATTAACAGCGAAACTTATTCGGACCGACAGCTAATATTTGGAGTAGTAGAGACAGCACGTTATTGCTGTGCAGTCTTTATGCTAGGGTGCACTTCACATTTGTAAGGACAAATCGCCACATGGAAGTCCTGCAACCGGAAAACAATGTGCATTTGAATTTTATCTCCCATAATTGGTCTCGGTTACTGCAGCTGATCGGTTTCAATGTGTCTCATATGACAAAAGTTGCTTTAGAAATAGCACGTATACTATAGTATACGCATTCTTAAGGAACTAGAGAAATAAAATTTACAGGTCGCTTTTTTTTTTTTTTTTTTTTTTTGCTGAGATTTCACATAGCGTTAAAAACTTTACGATGCGATGTTTTGTTCTTAAGTTTCACCCGAGACAACCGAAATAAGCCTGACCATCGATTTTTAGGTCTAAAAATGTTGTCAAAGAATTTCTGCCCGTAAAAGAAGGCATACAAACAAGAATGAACAGAAAAAACGTAACCCAATTCTATTTTAATTTCAGAATGTGCAGGGCCGGCTTGGCTCAGATTTAAAGCCTTGTCGCGTGCGGCATCAATGGCATGAATGAGAGGTATGTTTTCAAGCGCCATTTCATTCATATGGCGTCCGGAAGCATACCTCTTCCGGTGTGCGCATGCGCTAAGGGGGACAATGCTTTGTTTGAACCCCCTTTCAGGTGAACCCTCTTTGAGACCATATCGTTGGTAGCGCAAGTGAAATGAACCCCGGTCGGTTTTGATATATTTCGCAGGAAAGACATTCCTACATTTTCGGTTCAACCTGCGGGCTTTTCAGTGGCCGTATAATCACATTAAAAAAAAAAGTGTCTCTTCATCCTCAACTAATGGCAGTACAGTGAGATATCATACAAAACCCAGTGCGAAATGAAATTTTTGAAATTGATTTGCAACATTCCCCGCGAAAGCATTGCACCTGTGCAATTGATGAAGCGATGCTAAATTGTTTTGGGAGCATCACAAATGCACGTTCGATGGAAAGGATGTGTCGAGTGTTGTGCGTGCGGTATATAAAAAATACAATAAAAGGTAAAAAACAGCGTCTGTGTCTGCGGAGTCCCACCCACGTTTCTGAAGAGGCCCATTGCCCATTAACCCTTCGCATAGGACCCTTAGCGATGCATACGTGCGTCTCAAATTTTTATTTGAGTTTTTTGCATTGACCACTAGACAAAAAATGCCTCGCTTTAACCAATACGAACGATCGAGACTTTACGATTCCACATAGACAAGACTTGCCTAGGTGACATTGGCCTCATTGCATGGGCTTAGGCGTAGCTTGCCTGATTCGCGAAGGTCGGAGGTAATTACGACCATTTTCTTTTCAGCGCATTTAATTTAGTTTAAAGTCACTTTGCAACTTCATAATAATAATTCATGTGGTGTTTAATCAATCTTCATTACGTGCGATTACAGTAACGTCACGATCCTCTTGACTAATCTTTTTTTTATATATATATACAACGACGCCGACAATCGTGCATTTCCGTGTCTAATATCACGTCCTCCAGAAAGAGTGCAGGGTGTGATTTTGTTTACAGTGTACTTTTTGCCGCTATGCTGTACTGATAATATGTGGAAGCTAGCTGCAGCGTTTCTTTCGTGTCGACTTTAAGCGCGATGTAAGTAAACTTAAAGATCCGTATGTGGTTGAAATTATTGCAGAGACTTTCAATGCGGTGTCTTTTTCTTTTCCTTCATTCGCTCCCTCATTCATATTTTTTTCCTCATAGCGTAGGTGAGGTTTCGACAAAGAAATGTGGGAGTTAAAGCATTTTTCTGGTCCTGGATACCAATTTTCAATTTTCAACCTTAGATGTGCTTGTAATCAAATGACTCCTGACGTTTTGCGCAGGTAGGGTTGCTGATTGACGCGATCAAGAACACCTACGTGGAAACCTTTCCGAGGCAGCATTTTCTCGACGAAAAGACCAAGGAGTTATGTCGGGAGAAGGTACGGATCAATTTCGGAGTCTCGAAAACAATGCACGTAATTATTTATTCAGCCCGAAAATTCAAGCAAGCATCCAAACGAGGATGGAGAAGAACGGGAGACACCTTATCTGGGCCTGTGCTTAAACTTGCATGTCATGTCGAACAATACAATCCCAAGCTTCCATGCTAACGATTTACTCGAACTAACCTGACACAACGAATCTTTAATGTGTGAACTTGTTTTTGCACGCAGGTGGCCGCCATGGGACAGAAAGTAGGCTTCCCGAAGTTCATCTTGGATCCTGTTGAGTTGGACAAAGAATACCATGACGTGAGCGATGTTATCCTCGTGCTGCTCTACGAAACGAACACGCGGCTTCTTAACAGCACTAAAGTTACTGACGCACAGTAAACAAGTGTCTTTGTTAGCTTTCAATTTTGTCCGTGTGGGCGCCGCAGCTCCAAGCGATGAAGATATTTCATAATTGCTTCTAGTTTTTACACCTCCACTACCCCGACACGCATGCGCGTGCACGCGCGCTAACGGTTGCCGCTACCTCCCAACCTATTCTTTATGCGTCCTATGTTGCGGTGATGAACTTTTTTCTACATCGGGAAGCCTGAACTTCTTTTTTATTTACAGCTTGAAATAGAAGACGACCACTTTCTCGTGAACATTCTCAAGGTGCGACGCTTTGAGTTTGCCAGAGACTTCTCCAAGATTACGAAGCCTGTCGACAAAGAAAAGTAAGCTCTGTTCTATTAGTGTTCGCACGGAGTCTAAGAAACTGCTAAGTCCCTTAAGTCTACCTTCCAGGGAATTGATGAGTCAGGATTTCTGTGATCGCAATACAGTATAACTTGCTCTAATCACAAACACGCCGGTCTCACTAAAAATGGAGTATATTTTTAAGCTAGAATGGCCGAAAAAAGTTGACGCAAGTATCTTTATCAGCGGCCGATTTTGTAAGTAAATTGTGTGCGTTAACACTGTTTTGGAGAGCGGAGCTCAGAGGCCACGTTATTTCATTTCTCACGTGAAAATGTTGGCAACTGGCCTTTTTCGGCGTGGACATCATCAGTTTGAACAGTTTTATTGCAGTTTTGTTATCTTCAGTTTTATTATCTTCAAAGCGGAGCAAAAAGATTGCCTCCGCCTCACTGGTTGCCATAGCAACTGTGACTCCTATGCTAAGTTTAACGTCGCCATGGGTGATGCGACACTCCAACGCAGACTGTGTGTCGAAACAGAGTTAAGTCCTGGATATATATATATATATATATATATATATATATATATATATATATATATATATATATATATATATATATATATATATATATATATATATATATATATATATTCCTTTCTTTACGCACGTGAACGTACCCAGAAAGAGCAAGGGAATCATTTCTTTACTGCGCAAATATTGCCAGAAGTACTCCTCTGTGCCCCTTTGATGTCTGCAACTATACGTATGCTTTGACAAGGTGTGCGGTGATTTGAACACTCTCGCTCTCACTGTTTCTTCTTCTTCTTCCTTCCTGCCGCGATAGGGAGTGGGCGACAAATCCCCTGATCGTAAACGCGTTCTATGACATCCGAGGCAACTACGCTAGTAAGTGCTATCAATACACTCATAATCTTTCTTTCTTCTTCTCATATTGTTATATTTCGTTCGGTCATCGAGTTCAATGACAATTGTAAGTGCACCTGTGCAGAGACTGATACTGACTTAACAATGAGTGGCATTCTCTGAAGCCTCAAATGTGAAATGCACAAGACTCAAAGACGACAAGCTCGATCAATGCAAATCATTTTTACATTTAATTCCTGCATGAATCGATAGTTCGGACCCTGTTTTGTTAGAACCTACATCGAGGAGGTTTGCTGTGACGCTTTCGCGATGGCTTTGCGGCGTGCACGGTGTGAGCCAAGGTAAATGTGTCACTAACTCTTCTTTGTCTCATAACCTTGCAGTTTACCCAGCTGGGATCTTGCGTTCCCCCATGCTCATTCTCGACAGACCGCAGTGAGTGAAAGTTGTAGTCACTCCCCCTTTCTCACAGATGCATCTCTTATATGTCGTAACTTATACTCCGTTTCATACATCAGGTGCAACGCAGCGAAAGCTACGCAAATAGTCCGCAAGAAAAAAAACAGGAGGCGTATGACTACGCGCTCGTTCTGTAGGCGAGTGGTTCCTGCCGAAACGGGCTCTATTCCGAGCATACACGTTTGCAATAACATGCTTCGCATGCTTAGACATCTTCACAGAGCGGATCTTATGGAAAAAAATGCGCACCAAAGAACCATTTTCTCAAAAAGAGATGCGCAGCGCGGAGGGCACAGCCAGCGCCATCTGGTGGCACAGCTGGCAAGGTTGCGGGGCAGCAAAACGCGGCACGAACAAAAACTACATAAAAATACATACAAATTAGCCAAATCCGACCTTTTCTCCCTAAAAAAGGTGCTTTTTATGAAGTTGATGGCAAATGTAAAATGTATTAAGCTTGCAGACAAAGCAACTATTATTTTCTCTCGTCAAGAGCAGGCACTATTTTTTATCGCGGATGCGGAGAGCGCAAACAAGAGCTGTAGCTTTGGTAGTGTTGCACTTGATGTATGAAACGGAGTATAGTAGTCAATATGTCTAGCGTTGGTCTCCGCGTCACTGCATGACAGGGAAAGTGCAGTGACATTATGACAAAAAGAGTGTACTTTAATTTTTAATTATCAGTTTTACCTGACTTGGCTTATTAGTTCCGCGTACGGGCATTAATATATCACGTGTGGAAGACAGCTGATTCATTTCTCGTATTTGTTTATTTTGTGCCATTTTCTTCGTTCTGAATTCGGGGCAAGACAGTAGCGAAATCCGCAACTTGTCACTTTTGAGTTTTGAGTTTATAACTACATCGCATATTTTTTTGTATCGTCGGTTTCCAGCACACAAGTTGTCTTTAAATAAGTAAAGTAGACGTATTTTAAAAAAGCAAGAACCGGCAAACCCAAACTGGAATTTTTTTCGGCCAACCTGTGACGTCACGACGAACAAACCTATGACGTCTCAGATACGGCCTCAAACCCTGTCTTGCACGCATTGATTGTCTAAACTGGCGACTGTAAATTACAGCTGGAGTAAGTATCTGTCTGAAACAGCCAACTGGAAACGATTTGTCCAGCAGCAAACGCAGAGCGAAAATAGACTGTCATGCATCTAGTGACGTCATGCGCCCAAGTACTGCCCATCTTCCCGATTGAGGCCCCATAATGGAAGATATTAAAATTCATTTGTTATGAAAAAAAATAAAAAAAAATCTAACGGCTGCAAAGTTTAGCACAACTGACCAGCAAGCTGAGGAGAACGTACAGTGAAAACGCCAGACTTACCCTTAATGGCTATAGCTTGACTTCTGCAGGGTTACAGGGAAAAGACTAGATTTTGCTTTTCTGTTTGCGTTATTTTCTTTTTGACTTGACCACTGGTTATTAAGCTATGTGCTTCCTGCCACCATTTTATTACAGGTACCTGAACTTTGGCACCATAGGCGTTGTCATTGGACACGAGATTACTCACGGATTTGCCGGTTTTGGTGAGCATGGTTGGATTTCTGCGTTCCCTGCACGCCTTCCTGCAGGTACTGCGTAACTTCATTCCGACCTGTTGTCGCAAGTCAAGTTAGCTTTTTTCAAAAGCTATTCTCTCTGAGGCGGAAGTTCGAAAAGAATAATTATAGCTGCTGTCTGACACTGGTTGTTCCCGAAACAGGGTATCTAAAGCTGATTTCTTATTAGCAGCATTTTTTGTTGTTGGCATGAAGAGGCTTACTGTTGCGAAAAAAAAAAAAAAGGATACAAGGAGAATTAAAGTAATGAAAACACGTTTCCTGATTTGATAAAACCGATCAGAAGGCTGTGGTATCGTCCTTGCGTACAGGCAGTATATGAGGATGGTTTGTTCGGCGGAAGACCCGCTGCTGCTAGGTGCCGGATTCTCGAAAACTTCATCATCGGGAAAGCCTACAGCAGGCGGTGAGGATCTGCCTCAATAGTTCTGGGATTGCAGACAGGAGTCACAGAGCACCCCGGGCGTGTATATCAAATTGATTTCGTTTTCTCTCTTCTCGAGCGAATCTTCCTGAACCAAGGTGATGACCATTTGTGCTATGATCCAAGTGGGTATCATAAGAAAGAAGCTCCAATTACTAGCACAGTTTTCTTTTTTTTTCTTCATTTATTTTTTCCAAACTAGCTCCTATACTGCCTTCCAAAGGCAAGGCACCACAATGATGATAACCTCAACACCATGGCACGCAAAACATTGCTGCGAATGGTCTCGACATGTTTCTTAATCGCATAAGTAAATTGTCATTAGAAATGGCTCCAGATGGCGGAGAAATCTTATTTTGTATTGTCTGCATCCGGAGTGCGCTGATGTTCACCCGCTGTAAACGAACTAGCCCATGCATAATCCTTATTATCATCGTTTTTCAAATGCATCCGCCATCTTTAAAATGCGTCATATCGTGCTTTGCCCCTGTCGCCTACAACAAGCTATTCTGGAGGTACATAAAAGTGACTAGAGCGTACCACGCAATTAGTCTGTCCATGTCTGGTACACCCACGCCGCTGTTACAGGCCCCTTCGACATCGCATTCTTGACGCGCTGAACCATGCACACCTCGCAGCTGCCATAGCTGAAAATCTTTCATGGTGGGCACGCGAGTGCCCCAGTGTCCTGAGCGGCATGTTTCAAGTTGCCAGGATAACCGAAGCAGTACACATAGGCGCGGCTGTAGAAGCGAAGGTGTTACCTTTAAAGCGGTGTACAGCTGTGTGCCGGGCTTGAAGTATTAAAAAAGTACAAGGGTTCAGCGCTGCTGAACCAAATATTGAGCGAAAGCATTAGCTGCGGGTGACCGAGCGTTCTTCTTCTTCTCTTTTTATTCTTCCTCAGCCCACATATAAAGCCCCTCTTTAACCAAGCCGTACGTATGAACGTGCCTTAGTGGCCTAGAGGGGTAACGTGAATGCCAGGGTCCTAGCAGGCTGATTCTGACGTAACCGTCCCATGTGAAACGAGAGACCCAAGTTGGCAGCTCCTGCTAGCCCGTGTGTCACGTGGGGTGTGACGTCACAGCGTCACGTGGGTAAGACGTAACTGCGGCCGGGTCACGCGAAGGCTTGAAAGTGCGAGTAGTATTGCTTTCGCAGTAAAAGAGGCATTTCTCTGCATAATGCAGGCAAGAAGTTCGACAAGCACGGAAACTTCAGCAACTGGTGGCCCGAAGACGCGCTGGAGCAGCTGCGGCAACGCGCAAACTGCTTCGTGGACCAGTTCTCGCAGTTCCCCCTTTGGGACTCCGGCCTCTATGTGAGTCTCGCTGTCATATCTCGCGTATAGTTGCAAAGTGCTAAGGCCGTGTGCTGTGTTCGACAGCATTCATCAAGTTCCGCCTTACAATAGTGAACTGACCATGACTGCCAAGAGTTGATATGCTTCAGAAGTATAGATTTCGCAGCTCAGTTTGAACCACCGTTACGGGTTAACCTCCCTGCCTTTCCTCCTTATCTTCCTCCTCCTTTGAACCTCCGGACTTTGCCGGCAGAAACTTAGCAAATGAATAAGAAGGAAAAAGTCTGTAAACGCGCTACACAAAGAGGGTATGCACAGTTCCTGACATTTTTGTGTCACTCTCTCTGGTATCATTTAAGTTCATATTACAGTGACTTTGAAAAAGCATGACAACATGTTAATAAAGAAAATGGTGTTCATGAACTAGATGAAAGCAAAAGAGACAAATACTGCTTCATTGACGTAAACTTGCACTGTTGTGACAGTGTGACGGCTTCTGGCATATCAAGTTTGTTCGTGGTGTACGGCACTAACTTAAATAATGTAGGAATAACCATTTAAAAGCAAGAGGAGGGTGAAATTGACGTGACTGAAGATATGCTTTGTTGACAAAACTTGTTGCGTTTTGGGGTAGTTCGTATTGGGGGGAGCGGCAGGACAGCAGCGTCTCGATGTCAGCTTTGATGTTCCCTCTTTCACGAGCACTTTATAAATTTTGCCTGTTAAAGCGCAGTTCGCAGGCTTGTTGTCAGAGGGAGAGTTTAATTTGCCTAACCACTCCCTTATAACGACAAATTAACGTGCATGGTTCGGCTCTTTTGTGTGCCTGTCTGCAAACACCTCGTATGTTGCACTTTTCTGAACAGGTGAACGGCAACAATACGCTGGAAGAAAACATTTGTGACTCGACAGCAGTGAAGCAAGCATACTACGTGAGTCGAAATAATTCGCTCAAGTGATCACCGTGCCGCCGTGCGTCTGTTTTACCGGTGTTAACTGTGTGTGTGCATCGTGGCATAGCGCCTTCGCCTTATCTTACAGCTTTTTCTTTTTCTATATTTTCTGGAAACATGCGTTCGCAGTTTCTTTTTTTCTACTGACTGTTCGCAGCATCCCTATATACCACGTTCTCGTCCTCTGTCTATATTTGCAGTAACACCCAAAATAATAGTAAGAGTATACAAGGAATGTGCAAGTAGTTGTCAAATGCTGTGATTGGAGGAAAACCAGAAATGTGATCGCAACACAGCCACCAGCCTATGCAACTGACTGGGGCCGCGGAATTTTTTCTGGCATGTTCAGAGAGACATTTCTCTGCACGAAATGCATTACGTGGTTGCATTTTGACTTTCCCGTCCCGAGTCTAGCCATTTTTCTCTGTTCGTCTCAATGTGTCCACGTATGCGCGCCTACCAATCTATATACCTTTTATCCTGCACCTGCACGTGTCCTGTGTGTGGGTGAGCCTATCAATCTCTGCGGGAGCGGGTACTGAATGAAATGGGCCAATGTATTTTTACAGCTAGCGCTGTATTACGTGGGCTTCAGTAAAAATTTGATCTTACCATGAGATGTCTAAGGGTACTTAATAATTGGGGAGTACTAATGTGATTACAAGTGAACATAAAATAAGTTGGAAGGATTCGTGGGCCCCAGTGGAGCTTCTTTGATAAAGGAGTAGCAGGAAGTTAGGAATGATCTTGCAAATAAAGAGGCCGCTAATAAAGAACGTCCTACTTTCCAGGAGCATGCCGCTTTTTCGTGAAAAAGCGGTGTGTTCTTAGGAAATAGAAAGTTCCTTATTAGCGGTTTCTTTATTTTTAAGCTGATTCCTAACTTCGCGATGCGCCTTTCTTAAAATCCTCCACATCAAATAAGGGCCCGTAAATCCTATATGAGCTCTTTGCTCTTTGGCCACCGTTGCATTAGTGTCTTTACGCGGTTGAAGAAAAAGGAAGAAGGCTACGCACGCTATAAAATACGCACTTCACGGGTGAATCGTGTGTGTGACGTTGAAGAATTACAATTCAGACGTTCCTTCTTCTTGAAAAATGGTCGGAAGTGTGGTTGGGAGAAGTTCTGGCCTGTGAGGTGGCTGAGCCACAACAGCTGTCCTGGTTGTTTCATGACGGTTTGCGCATCACCGCTAATACAGTTCATGCATGCTGAACCGAAAAGGGGTGGGATCGAGAGCAAAGCGAGCAATCCAAATGCCCGTATAGACGTAACGTGTTTCAGTTTCGTCGGTCAGTAATTAAGAAAAAATAAAAGCTCTGAAGAGGAAACTTGTTTACTGGGCCTATTTTGATATAACGGCAATAAATATAATCGTTTCGTTTTGCTGACATCATACCCTCGTTGTAAGCGTCTTGTTGGTGGTCTTTGATTTGCTTAATTCTGTAGCATCCCTATTGCACAGCTTTGGACTTTTAAGAGTGCTTCTCTGTGCGCGCGAGTGAACAGTAATAGGCTCCTTAACTTCTTTTCTTTTTTCTCTGTCTTGCAGGCGTATAAGAGCTGGGCTGCAAAGCACGGGCAAGAGCCGCGTCTACCTGGTCTGGGACTGACCAATGAACAAGTCTTCTTTGTTCAATACGCCCAGGTGCGTATAGGTGTTATAAGTCTCTCGTTAGAGCAAGCCCAGCACGTGAGATCGACTGCTACGAAACTCTACAATGCAAAGGCGAACAGGAACGATGCATCATTTTCCTCAAAATTCTGCCAAGGAAAACATTCTACATAGGGTACAAGTAGTCTCTGAGAAAACGTTTACGGGCAAAACTCGGCAAGGCAAAAGTATACGCATTCCATTCGAAATAAATTCGTGTGCTTAAAGGGCGGTCGTTTTGTACAATAGTTCACAGTAATGTGCACCAAAATGGCTGAGAAAGCCTTACAGTACAATACTTACAGGAAGATAGGGGGCGTTCTACTTTTGCCCACTGTTTTGAGATTTAGCAAGTTTTTGGCAGTTTCACAAGCACGGGCTACTTTTAAAGATGCCGGTAATTTGTTTCTGGTGATTCTGCTCTTAAAAGAAAACAAATAATCTCTCAAAAAAACGGTTGCCGAGGACCTATCTCAATGTGCCCTAGGATTGTTGTATCCCAAAATGTGAACTTTGACGCCTACAGGTGTCTTTTACTGCATGTCTGCATTTCGTTTTGTACAGTCGTGGCTCGATATTACGACCGCTGTAATATGGACGACTCGAATTATGGACAATGTTTTCTGGAGACCAACATTTTCCAGTGTATTTATGTCTTGTCAGTATTAGAGAGATTTATCTTACCGTGATCCGCCACCGCGCGTTCCACTGCGTATGCCCAGATCTCCTTGACGCCGATAGATGGCGCTACATGATGTCGGCACATCGACCTGCCGCGTCGGGACCAATCAGCTTGTGCGCGGTAGAGGGTCGCCAACGCGCGGTAGAGGGTCGCGGTGGCGGATCGCGGATCACGCGTGCAATGGGCAATGGGTAAATTCACATAGCCCATTGGGGTATATGTATTTTTTGTCGCATGAACATGGGCTACGATGAGAGCGAAATTTCTACAGATTCATCTAGGCATTTCATATCCTGCACTTTGAGTGCAGGTCAGCTGAGCAATGCTATTAAAAAAATTCTTATAGCACTGTGGAATCTACAGAAAGCAGGAGTGTTGCTGCTGCACACGGTGCATCACATTTGTTCTTTTTATCATTATCAACTAAATGCATCGTCATTACATTGCTACTGTCATCATTGTCGTTATCACGAATTCCTGTCATTGTCATCGCTTCTATCATCCTCACGGCTGACAAGAAGAATCATGATACGGGTTTTACGATCCCGGTCGTGGTGAGGTTGGTTAAAACGTTTGGCTGGGGATCTGAAAGATTGAGGTTCGATTGCCGGGGGAGACAAGGTTGTTATTTTGCTGATGACGTCATTAGGATGATTGGCAAGTGACACATCAGCGCGAAGATCCCATGCACAGATCTCGCGCACAACTCTCGCGCACAGGATTTCGTTCCTCATACCTAGAAATGCTTTCGACTTAAAAGCGTGACTAAGTGATGAACCTTTCCTTTTATTGCTTCATGATTTAAAGCACGAGTTGTTAAGCCAATGCATCTTACCATTCCGTATTATGTACATGAATAGCTGCGAAGAAAACTTTCTCTGCTGCTTGTGCAAAGTAGAAAACTAAATTCAGTCGCTTTAGTTTGGTTTGGTTTGTGGGGTTTAACGTCCCAAAGCGACTCAGGCTATGGGAGATGGCGTAGTGGAGGGCTTGTACGGGAGCCAAAATGTCACCATTAACGAGACATGACTGTGTACATTTAATATGCCCAAAATATACTCGGAGAAAACAAAATGTACTCACAAGGAGGCCACCTTCTAGCGATCCGCTCGCACAGCATCACAATGCTAGCCATTGATACATCAATAAGAGGAACACACCTGGGTTAAGTTATCATGAAGCGATGCAGCTCATTACTCAGTACATCATTTAAGCCGGCTCCGATTTGTAGTCTGTAGAAATTAGCAGTTGAGCTAATGGCGGTTTCCACTGGTCGTGCCGTAGCAGGTTTTCTTGCTCCGGGACACCATGCTCAGGGTTGACGAGGTTCAATTCCACTGTTCGACCAACATATGTTGCACGCATTCCACTGGTCGTCTGGAGCAACTAGGAGCACTGTAGCTCCATCTGCTGACCAAAGTTGAATCTCGCCGGGAGTCCTAGTCGGTGACGTCATCACTTTAGGGGGGGGGGGGGGGGGTGCGGGATATTTGTGGCTGTTTTTAGTGGTTTTAGAAATATCGGCATACGACACTGGGCTTTGCGTTTTGTTTTTTTGTTTTTTTCCTGCCCGCTTATATTGAAGTCCGTTCATCGAAAAACGTCTACTCGTCAAAAGTGTGCGAACGCAAGTTGCAGAGTGCCGCGCTTCCACTATTTATCAATCGCAACGCATTTAGCGCTAGAATATGACAACTTCGGGGACCGGTTCAGATTTACTTTCACCGTGGGTTCTGCATGTTCGGCTGGTCGACCAAGGCTCACTCGCTCTGTAGGGATTTAGGCCGTTTGGTTCAGATTCAGGATATCAGCATTCCTTTAAACTTTAGGTGCAACACAAACGAAAATCAGCAGAACCTGAGCCCAAATACCTACGCCTCACAATAGCTTCAAACCAGACGTTGTCATCACATGCAAGTGAAGTGGTATGCAAAGCTAACAAAGTATTAGGATACACTAGGCGAAAGTTTAAACATGACTCACATCAGGCACAACAGACGAAGCTGTCTATGCGTCTTGGGCTGTACCAATAGTACAATACGCGCGCATTAAAGCACGACATTCCTGTGTAAAATCTTTGACTCTGAAACTTAACAGGTTAATCGAAGGGCTTCGCGTTTCGTGTTTTCGTAATGTCAGAGACGGATTCTGTTTCGTTGTTCGATCCCGACCTCGGCGGCTGCGTTTCGATGGAGGCGAAACGAAGTGGCGTCCGTGTGCTGTGCGATGTCAGCGCACGTTAAAAATCCCCAGGTGGTCGAAATTACTCCGTAGCCCTCCACTGCGGCTCCTCTTTCTCTCTTTCCACTTTCACTCCCACCTTCTTCCCTTCCCTTGCGGCGCGGTTCAGGTGTCCACAGAGCAAGTGTGACAGACACTGCGTCTTTCCCTTCCTCTGAACCAATTATTATTATTATTATTATTATTATTATTATTATTATTATTATTATTATTATTATTATTATTATTATTATTATTATTATTATTATTATTATTATTATTATTATTATTATTATTATTATTATTATTATTATTTATGCTTTACGTAGGAGCGTTGTTACTCCTATTCAACTTCGGAAAGAGCGGAAGCGATTCCCCATACTGCATGACACACTGCGGACAAGCAACATCCTTACAGCTGTGCACACTTACAGGATGCATTGTCACTGTTGGTATACATACTGCATGGCTTAAAAAAAAAGAACACGGCAAATATTAGGTTTATAACTGTGAGGCAAAGTTGGTGTCTTCTTGGGTATCGGTTTAACGGCCCTATTTTTTTTTTTATTTCGCTGGCCATATTCGCTAAATTCGTAAAAGCAAAGCCTAACAGAAATATTTGCGTTGTGATTCGCCCGTCATCCTATCTCCACACTACGCCGATGAGTTTCTTTCCCTTTGCTTGCTGTGTCCAAATGTGGAATTGAAATTGTATCACAACCAGAATAACTTCTACGAATAACTCTCTCGCGTTCGCAGCTTTGGTCCGCGAGAGTGAATCTGAGAGCGAGTAGGGGGTAGCCGGGAAAGGGACTGTTCACTATACTCTTTTATTCCTCTTCGCATGACTCTGCTATTCTTCAACCTACTCCGGCAAGAACAGATCTGGTGTGAAGTTGTGAGCCATGAAGGCTACAAGAAATACGAGACTGAGACGCACAGTCCTGGCAAATACAGGTCAGTAGACAGTGCGATAAGTGACTTTGGAGCAGAATGTTCCCTTTTCGAAAAGAAGCGCTGCGGACCCTGTAACCTACAGGTTCTCCATCTAACAGACCAAAGGGGGAAAAAAGGATAACGCGGGAGAATACAGAAACGAAGGAGGTTTATTTTCAACAGTCGATTGCAGCCGGTATGTTCATGCCACGTACCGGTAAACGAGACGCGGTGAAGAAACTTAGGCAAAGAGCACAACCCAGTCTACCCGACGTCTGCCCCGGTTCTCTGTGATTTTACAAAAAAAAAAAAAAAGAAAAAAAAACGGTATGGTTGCGGCTGATGTGCCTGTAAAATAATGGGCTGAGTGGAGAGAATATCTTGATGAAAACTTCTATCTCCAGTGGCCGTGGCGCAGCCTCAGTAAATTCACACGCATTGTTACTTTCTCTGAAGCGGTCTAACCGAACTTAATTGGCTCGGCTTACCTATCAATAACGCCGTAAATGTCGTACCTAGGTGGGACGGTAATACGTATGCGGGAACTAGTATGACGTTTAAACTAATCACTGCAGGGAAGAAAAAATAAACTTCCTTTAAACTGTTGTAATTAGGCATTGCGTCAGATTCCGAGTTGCGCTTTCTCACCACGAATGACGTGCTGTTTCAGGTCCAACGGTGCCTTGCAGAACTTCGACGAATTCGCGAAGGCATTCAACTGTCCGCTGGGAAGTTACATGAACCCGGAGAAGAAATGTTCCCTCTGGGACTAAGAAAAGACGCTTCCTCCCGACGCGACCGGGAAAGCAAGATGCCCACACCAGCGACGCATTAGAGCGCGCCCAGAGCGCCTCTAGAGCGCTCCGAGTGCACCTCGTGGACACATTCTCTATTCCCATCCTTAGAGTCGCGTCCCTCTTCGACATCTGGCGGGTGTTGAATGGTGACGTCACGCTTTCTTGTCTGTGACGTGACAATGACAGTAACCGATGCCGCCATTGTGCGTGTGTTGTTTATGCGGCCGACGAGACAGCGTCGAAAAGTGCCCAGCGATGCACCTCATCCTTATTATGTACTTGTAGTGAGACGAACGTGGACCAAAGATTGTTACTTTTCGTGCGTTGAGGTAGCTCACAAAAGAGCTCATCTCAGTTGTTGTGCTGGGCCTTATGATTTGCTACGACTTCGCCCTGAGCCGAACTACTTGCTACGCCGTGCTCTGCCACTCACATCGACGCGACATGTTATTTGGGAGCGCCCTAATGGCCGCCTCTTGCGCTCCCTAAGCGTCACGTGGCATTTAGGCTGTCCACGAATGAGGTTGTAGTTCTCAACTTTTCTTAGAATTGTTCCAGCACAGGCAGGCAACTCGTTGATGTTAGACAGGACAATGTTCGTGCCAGCACTAGGTCTGACCGGTGTCCCAGGGCACGGCGGTGACGACGCATGCATTTTATTACTGTTGTTGGGCTTCGCTTCACTTATCAAGTAATGTGGGTAGTTGTTGGTAATGAATTACTAGCCGTACAGCTAGGCACTGCGCACAGAAGGAAAAAAAAAAAAGGACGCTTTTTCGTTGGTGAGAACTGCTTGTGTCAAAGCAGGAGTTACATGGACGATAAGGATAAATTAATGTAGGTACGTTGTATCGATAGATTACCGTATATGATAATGACAAACAAGGTAATTTAGACCAAATCGGAGGTTTAATAAGCTAGAAAGGAGGACAAAAATTATTTATTAATGTCGCTATCATTGGCAGGCTTGGCAGATGAGCCATGTGCGTCGACACAGTTTTCTGGGCTTGAAAAGCGGGGATCACGGAGTCCATTTCGGTGTAAAATGACAACAAAAGCTTATTTTTTTCTCAGTAATTAAGGCGTGATTTCCTTCCTACCAAACATGACTATCCAAAAAAGAGGTGTATAATATACTTCTACCAAACTTCTGCCAAAAATTGATTGATTGAAAAAATTAAAAGCGGAAGGTGTTGCCCTCAATGTCCGTTTAAGCGCCGACAAATTGAACATAGTGGCCTCGAAGACGTAATGCGGAGTTCCGTTGCTTGAAAGCGACTATAAAAAAAAGTATACTGGTTTAGTAACGGCGTTAAGTCCGTGGTATGACACAGTAAGGTTTCGGCATCGATGAAAGTCAGATTGTCGTGTGGTGTTCAGTATATGGAGCTTAAAGTATTGGAAAGCACGTCGCCGGTAATTATCGGAAAATGTGTACAGATATAACTGGTTGTATTTGCTGGAAGGCAGACAGCTGATTTAGAAACTGGGAATTAAGTTGATGGTACGCCCATAGCTTTTCGATATGGGTGAAAGAAAGGGGGTTGTGCGACATTAGGTATGCGGTGTTGAACATTCTCAGGTGGCACGCTGCCGGAGATGATCACGAAATGTGTACAGGAATCGCTGGTTGTGTACTAGCTAAAACAAGTTACGGCGCACGCACGTCATTCGTCGAGGGTGTGACGTCAGCACCCAGCACGCGTTTCCTCATCTTTTTGCGAATTGTTAAATATGAAACGATCTGTTCCTTCTAGCATCACTGGTGAGACCTCATCTGCATCCCAGTGCAAGTTTGACATTTGTTCCAGAACGCTCATATAAGCCCCCCGTCGTGGCGGGCCACAAAGATAAGAAAGGAGTACATATTTCACTACCTTGCAGACCATTCACAACGTATTTCATTAAAATGTCATCATTCTACAAAAGAACATATGCGTACAGAAAGCAGTAACTAAAATCATGCACGATTCGTGGAGCTTACATTGCGAGAAATGCTGGTAGATCTTCCATTGATCTTAACGCGACGTGATCACTTGCAGCTGCCAGCATGAGCAAATGTAATCTGCGGTCTTCCACGTCACTGGAAGCAAAGCGGTAGCAGCGCGCCTGCCTATAGACCCATTTCAATGTGCACCTTTTCTCGCAGTTTAAAATTCGCCTGCACCACGATCGTTCCGTTCAATCGGCTGCATCGACTCATAGCACCGTTTGTTTCAGCGGAACCCGCCAAACAGCCATATTTTCCCTAATTTGTTGTAGTTTCTATGGACTCTCATTAAAACATAAGAAAGCCCGTTGAATATTGTTTCTTCTTTGCAAAGCTCGGACTGGAAGTTTTTCCAGATCGACTGCACCACTGGACGACGTCTTGCGCAAGAGAAAAGCTTGGATCGCACTTTTTTTGTGCTGTCAATACTTGCCGCATTTAGAGGAGCGCGCATGACTATGTGGTCATGTGACAATGAAATGCGTGTACTACAGAACCACTTCATAATGCCCCTCCATGTGGAGTCCACGGTTCTCTCGATTTCATTGCATAGTCGCCAGGGAAGTAGCTAGCAGACGCAGCAAGCAGGCTTATACTTGCTCCTAATTTTGTACGTGGGCTTCATTAACATCCTCCGGGGAAAAAGAAGCTGGGGGAGAAGCTGGAAAGAGAAGCTGGCTTGGCACTCTCTTTGAAGGTGCCGTCTTTGCCGAAAGTACCCACGAACGCGATTTACTGATATTTTTTTCGAAGGAGAAAAAATGGGCAGAGGCGGGACTTGCAATGCGAAATAAAGATAACCAGTGGTCGCAAAGGGTAACAAATTCGATTCCAAGGGAAAGGAGCTAAGCCTAGCAAGGGGCGGAGTAAACACAGGTGGGCGAAAACAATTTGGAAGCTTGTGGGGATCAAGTGTATGCAGATGTCTCGGGAGTGGATGAATTCGTGGGATTTAGGAGAGGCATTTGCCTTGCAGTGAGTGTAGTCATGAAAACGAAATAACAAGAATAAGATTGGGATGGAGTGCATTTGGCAAGCACTCGCAGATTATGACTAGCAGCTTACCGGTATCGCTCAAGAGGAAAGTATACAAGAGTTGCATATCTTACCTGTACTCACCTATGGGGCTGAAACGTGGAGGCTAACCAAGAAAGTTCTACTTAAGTTGAGGACAACCCAGAGGGCTATGGAACGAAAAATGGTAGGGGTAACATTAAGAGATAGGAAGCGTGCAGAGTGGGTCAGAGAAATAATTCAACCGACATTCTAGTGGAAACTGAGAAGAAATGGGCATGGGCAGGACATGTAGTGCGAAGAGAGGATAACCGATGGTCGCTTAAAGTAACAAACTGGATTCCAAGAGAAAAAAAGCGTAGCAGAGGGCGGCAGAAAGTTAGGTGGGCGGATGAGGTTAAGAAGTTCGCGGGGGTCAAGTGGATGCAGCTATAGCACAGAAACGGGTTAAGTGGAGAAATATGGGAGAGGCCTTCGCCCTGCAGTGGTATAGTCAGGCTGATGATGATGATGATGATAAGTGTAGTCGGGATGATGCTGACCACATTTCCAGCTTTATTGCAATGCACCATCGCAGTTTTAGGCGCCTGTGTAACGTCGTTGTCTCGGCAGAAAACAACTATCATCCGTGCGCAACGCTTTCACTTCACTGTTATATGAAATAAAAAGAATCTAGGCGAATTGCTAAGAACACGTTCGTAAAGTTTATAAAACTGGGTTGTTTATGTATGTTATGGACTCTTACACATAATATTGTAGTTTACTATTATGTCCCAGCCGAAAAAAAACAACAAAAACTACAGAAACGCGCCAAAAGTGCGTCAAATAAAAATACGCGAAGTCTCTTGCCAAAACAACAAATTCTTTGTAGTTGTGTCGCACTTTTTGCTAGTTCTACAGTCTTTTTTTTTTTTTTTTTTTGCACAGTAGCGGAGAGTGGTTGGTTGGGCATGCAGCGGCTCCTACTTACTCATCATAGCTCATGTGCAGCACTGAGCGTGAACACGGTGTGCTTTGTCGTAGTCGAAAATCTCATAATGTCGCGCATAACTTACGCAATCACCGATATTTACGATACGTCTGTGGCAGCGGCATTCCGACACCGCTAGATTCGTAGCGCTGACCTTTCTCTGATGTCGCTGCCTAGCTGGTCCGAGGGCCAGTTCTTCCGAGAATGGTTACTGCAGAGTAGCTGGGCCGCTTCACTCAAGCTGGTTCCGTCTCTGTTATACAGGTTCTCACTGGAGGAGCCTTATTCTAAGATGGGACCAGAGACAAAGGAGCAACCTCAGAGCACACTCTCAGCCACTGCCTTCACCCGTGCCCGCGGTCCTAGTTGCCACACTATCAAGGATATCTGATTTCAACGCCAGTATAGCATCGCGGGATGGGCACTTGTCGCGATGGAGGGGCTCTCGCAGCTCAAGGTAAAAACACTAATGATGCGTAAAATGCCGTCTGCAAACACCTACAGTGTGAAACTGCGACGCGTCCGATGTGCGCGTGCTTCCGGACTTGTTGCTTCCACCCTATATGACGCGGCACTAAGCCTTCGGTGTTCAGGCTTGTACACCTCGGCACATACGTGGCTGAAGCACTAGCATGAACAGCGCTGCCCGACAGCCTGTCAAATGGGTATTGGAGGTTGGCGTACCCCAAGGTAGGCGGAATGTGTACGCGGATGGGCTAAACGTTTCGCCAAAAGCTGATGCCAGCGCCGGTCATCCTCCACGGCGTCAAGGCGGTACCTCGTTGACTTGGCTGCCTACAAGTGAGTACCGCACTGTTCGCCTAGACCAAGGTGTGTCAATTTCACTGCTCTTCCCATGCTTGGCGACTTCGTGTCGGTTTGTTCGGGTCTGTCACGTGACCATGAGTGGCTGTTGAGAGGCTTGAGTTGAGTGTTCACCTTGGTGGGTTGCCACCCACCCAAGATGGCTAGGGTGTGGCAATCCCCAATGCCCTCCCTAGGTCACATGATGCCACCTTCGGGTCCACCCTAGATCATGTGATGCCACCCAACATGGCGTCACCATAGGTCGCGCGGTGCCACTCAAAATGGCGGCCACCGTAAGGCCCACCCTAGGTCATGTGGTTCCACCCAAGACGGCTGCCACCCTGAGCCCATGCCCCACCCCTAAAGGGGGGCGTATTATGGACCATTACTGCAGCAATATTAGTATCTGGCCTGCTCTCTCTCTCTTTATATATATATATATATATATATATATATATATATATATATATATATATATATATATATATACATACAGTTGAAACTCGATTTAACGAAGATGAGGAGAGCCGTGAATCATTTCGTTAAATCGGGAACTTCGTTAAATCGAGTGAGGCATTTCTCTTTCCTATAATTGGGTGCATTCTAATATAAGAAGCTGCGGTATACAAAATGCTACCGCGGCATCATACTTACGAATCCTTAATGCTCCCATTGTGAAATGAGGCCAGCAAAAATGACCAGTAATGACTTCGCTTCCCTGACAATAACAGAAGTCCTAGAAGAACACTGCTGCAGTTCAGGACTGATTGAATTTCTAGTCTGTGACGTTTGACACCCAGAACTTCAGACACTTGTTAATTCACAAGTAACCTTTAATGATATCTATCCACACAAAAAACGTAAAAAGGTAAGGTATACTGAAAAAAGCTAACTGCATCGACAATAACAAAAAATCGCTACTCATATGGCGTTGCAACGAGACAACCGCAGATACTGAGACAAAAAGAAAAAGCACCTTGATAAAAAATTAAACACGTTTTGCGTTACCAAAGTCAATGTACGCGCGACACCTCTATATACCACAGGAAACGAATAAGCCAGAAATGTGACATACATAGAAAGAAAATAAAAGAGTTGTGCAGTTCAAGTATCTCTAGAACCGTGTCACGGGATCTCGTTGGCAATATCGGTAGCATTGCGAAGAGCAACCATGGCCTCTGCCTTGGGCACTGCGTCGTTTTCGAAGACGATGAGGCCGATAGTGTTCATAGAGATGAATATCGCTGTCACGGCGACACACTTGAGGAAGACGCCGTACGCCAACTGGCAAACAAAATATGTAAGATATAGTTTGTATACAGAAAGTCGTGATTGTTTTCGAGAGATAATACGAAGAAAGAGGTTGCCTTGGTCCTAGGTCTAGAATGTGGTAGGACTGTTAAAAGTGCTGTAAAATCGTGATTACTGCCATCAAATTACAAGATACGTTTATGGAAGTCGTATCACAATTTCTACTTATTGGGTTATTTATCCTCCTAACCATATATATCCCAGCCATCGAAAACATCAGATGCAAGTTATGAACTTGAAAGATTTCTTGATAAATTGTGCTTTTATAGAACAACTGTGAAACAATTCAGGTTTATTCAGGAAAGGTAATTAAAGCATAATTAGGCATAGCTCATTTTGATCATTTTTACAGTTTCTAAAATAATAACGCTTTTTGCAAGTGCACTACTGCGTAGATGCAAAACGCTCTATGATATACCAGTGCAAGATAACGAAAACGAAATGTTTAGGCCATTACACCATCATGAATTTATTTTTTTAGCCGACCGCCTGCGGACTTTGCAGCTTCTCCTATCACCTTGCTTTGACAAACGCCTAATAATGCCGCTGCTATCCTTTTATTGGCAATTTACGCGCGTCTCCAGGCACAGAGGACAATTACTGGCATTTTCATACTCTGCGGAGCGGAGCAGTGTGGTTTGGAACGGCATAGGGGGCCAATACGATAAGGGCTAACACACACACACACACACACACACACACACACACACACACACACACACACACACACACACACACACACACACACACACACACACACACACACACACACACACACACACACACACACACTTTATATATATATATATATATATATATATATATATATATATATATATATATATATATATATATATATATATATATATATATATATATATATATTGCAGCGCAAGCACGCACGAACCTTTTATTCGAACCGGTAACAAGTGGGCATCTATATCTTGCACTGCGACCAATTCTAGACGGATGATGATGGACTTCTGATGGTTAAAAGAACTCGGAGGAGTAAAAATTTGGCGAAACGCACCGCTCCTAAGTTTTGTGCCGGATTATACAGAAATAAAATGCCCGTTCTCACCATCTGGCCTCTTTTGGCGTGGGCGTAATCGCGCATGACAAGCAGCGGCAGGGACACCGGCAGCACAAGGTTTATGGAGGCTGCCAAGCTGACCGGCACCACGTAAAATGACACCGGGGTCTCCGTCACCACGGCCTGCATATTCAAAAATTCAGCGTCTCTTTTTGCAAGTTTGTAACTGAAAGCTCAACAATACCAAATTTCTATCATAAAATCAGCCAACCTTTTTTCCATTCATTTAATCATTTATTCATCCTTCATATCATACCCTACTGGTGCCCCGAGGCAATAAATTCAGTTCAGTTCAGGCGTTCAGTCGTGTCCGACTCTTCGTGACCCTATGGACCATGTCACGCCACGCTTTCCGGTCTCTCACTATCTTCTTAACATCACATAGCTTCATCTGCAATGCCTCGAGAATGCCATCTAACCATCGCGTTCGCTGCCTACCCCTTCTCCGGCGACCCTCAACCTTTCCCAACATCAAATCTTTCTCCAGCGACTCCTCTCTTCTCATCAGATGACCAAAGTAGCTGAGCTTTAACTTTAAAATTTGACCCTCCAATGAGCAGTCAGGGTTTATGGTCGACAATATCGACTGATTTGATCTTCTGGCAGTCCAAGGAACTCTTAAGAGTCTTCGCCAGCACCACAATTCAAATGCGTCAATTCTTCGGCGGTCAGCCTTTTTCACAGTCCAACTCTCGCATCCATACATCACAACTGGAAAGACCATAGCACGAGTTATACGGATCTTGGTTGGCAGACTAATGTCTCTGCTCTTTACTAGGCGGTCAAGGCTAACCATTGCTCTCTTTCCCAGAAGCAGGCGTCTCCTAATTTCATGGCTGCAGTCTCCTTCCGAGGTAATCTTGGCGCCCAAGAACAGAAAATCTGTCACAGCTTCCACTTCTTGTCCATTGATGCTCCAGGACTTGATAGGGCAAGACGCCATGATCTTCGTCTTTTTAATGTTCAGTTTAAGCCCAAACTTCTCACTCTCTTCTTGTACGCGCATCACAAGTCTCTTGAGTTCCACTTCACTTTCTGCCATTAAAGTGGTATCATCCGCATATCTAAGGTTGTTGATACGTTTTCCAGCAATCTTCACTCCAGCTGAAGACTCGTCCAGACCGGCCTTCCTCATGATGCACTCTGCATATAGGTTAAATAGGCAGGGCGACAGTATGCAGCCTTGCCTCACTCCTTTCTCAATCGGAAACCAATCAGTAAGGCCATGCCCAGTTCTGACTGTGGCCTCTTGCCCTTCATAAAGGTTCCTGAGGAGACAGATGAGGTGAATTGGAACTCCCATCTCTTGGAGAGCTTGCCACAATCTGCTGTGATCTACGCAGTCAAACGCTTTCGCATAATCAATAAAGCAGAAGTAAATGGGTTTCTGGAACTCTCTTGCTTTTTCCATGATCCAGCGAAGGTTGGCAATTTGGTCTCTAGTTCCTCTGCCCTTGCGAAACCCAGCTTGCACGTCCGGAAGCTCCCGATCCACATACTGCTGCAGCCTACCTTGCAGGATTTTTAACATCACCTTGCTAGCATGCGAAATAAGCGCGATCGTGCGGTAGTTGGAACAATCTTTGGCACTGCCTTTCTTTGGAATGGGGATGTAAACTGACCTCCTCCAATCCTGTGGCCACTGCAGGGTTGTCCAAATCTTTTGACATAATGCATGCAGTGTGTTAACAGCGTCGTGGTTGAGGTTTTGAAGCAACTCAGCTGGAATACCATCAATTCCGCTAGCTTTGTTCTTAGCAAGGCTGGCTAAGGCCCATTCAACTTCACTCTTCAGGATGCCCGGCTCGAGATCAGTAATCACAACCGTCCTATGTTGGGTTTGCACATCCGGGTCCTTCTTGTACAGTTCTTCTGTGTATTCCTGCCACCTCTTCTTTATGTCTGAGGCTTCAGTGAGGTCCTTGCCTCGTTTGTCCTTTATCACGCCCAGCTTAGCACAGAAGCTTCCTTTGATATCTTTGATTGTCTTATACAGAGCTCTTGTGTTCCTTAATTGGCTGTTGTCCTCAACTGCTTGACACTGTATGTTCAGGAAGGCATTCTTATCTCTCCTTGCTATTTTCTGAAAATCCGCATTGAGAACCTTGTATCTTTCTCTTTCCCCCATACCTTTTGCCATCCTCCTTTCCTCAGCTATTTGCAAAGCCTCTTCAGATAACCAGTTTGCTTTTTTGGCATAAAAGCAAATATTGACTAAAAAAAATAATAAAATTTTACAATGAACCCAGAATGAATAGGCTTTTCGTGTTACGCTTTGAGGAGAGATGCCGCAATTGAGCGTACTGAAGGCGCTATTCTAGGTATAATAAAACTACCTAGTTTACAACACCTCTAAGATTAGGTAACCGTAGTGACATCTTGGAATCACGTTGTTGCAATAAGGCACAGAGGCATGCAATTACAGGGCAATTGCCCTCTCATATGAGTAAAAGCCGCATCGTAGGTTTTACCCGATACGCATTTTCGCAAGTTCCAGCATTGTATCACGACATAAGTCAGCATCAGTCTTCCACAGCCTGTTTTTGTAGAAAACAATCATAAACTGCCATCCCTAGAGGTCGCGTGGATAAACCTGCACTTTGTCACGTGACGATGACGGCAGTCCGGCGAGCAGGAATACAGTAAAATGATTCCAAACAGATTTTGTAGGGCCTTTTATACGTATACAAACAAGTGGCAATCGGTGGCTGTGGTAACATCGAGCATGCTGCGCGATTTTCGAAGAACACAATCGTCACCGATGACGGAAGCTCTCAGTTGAAAACTGACGAAGAAGTTTCGGCGTTATGCGCAGGAATCGGCTGCTTCGAACAACGTAGAGCTTATTGCGCACTGAGGACTACTGACATTACGAATAAAGGTGGTAGTCT